>NC_056626.2:349836418-350436418 GCF_002870075.4 Lactuca sativa
TAGTCAGATACTTCAGTTATTAAACAAGTTTAAAAAGCTTATAAAATATTACAAAAGTATCGTATTGATGATTAGAACAATTAATAGGTATAATAACTTAAGAGACATAGTTATTGAAATTAATGATTCAAGAATTCAAAATAGGTTTTTGTTTATCATGGGAAATTCTAACAGAAATATCATATTACATATTAGATTTATATAAATTCTAACAGAAATATTATATTACTAACGTACTATGTATTTATTGGGTTGATAAAAATCAACATGACGTGACAAAAATATACGACATAAAATGAAAAATTTGACAAAATTAAATATCGAATCCATGTTCGTGTCATGTATAAGAAACACGATGTGGTGTGGTATTGTGTTCATGCTCAAAATTTGACATGCTAATAACTCAAAATGTCGGTGTTCGTGTTCAAAAGTCGTATATATTTAGTAACATTTTATATAGTTTTACGTTATTTTTTTTGTCTTGTTACTCGTGTTTTTCGTGTTTCAATTATCTATTTTACAAGAACTTATTGTTGGTGATTTGTTTCAATAATGTGATTTAAGTGTAATGAGATTACTTTTGTTGACCAAAAGTGATCTTGATAAATATTAAACAAGTAAGGAAGGTGTGGAGTGCACACTTGTTTAAGTTTATTCAAGATTAAAAGTAGACTGTCATTTAGGGGCGAAGCCCCTGAACGAACGGGGGTCCGGGGGCAACGCCCCTGGTAGTGGGGTCCAAGGGGCGGCAGCCCCTGGCGGGGTCCAAAGGGCAGAGCCCCTTGCTGGGATCGAAATTGCATCAGAAATCCAAATTTAGAATATTTGACCCATTTTTGACTTGGTATTAATTCTTATAGAAAACCCGGATTTATGACAGTTTGTTGACTGTTGCCAAACTGTTTTATGACATTTTTGACAGTTTTCAGACAAAGAAGGTATTTAACCGATTTTGGTCAGTTTTTTCTGGTACTTACGAAAAATTCATATACTCATTCTCTGTTCTTTTCTTTTCTGAGTCTTATCCAATCAAAGATTAGGGAGTACCACCCAATACTTTGATTTGATAGTGAAATTACAATTCTTAGAATTTCCAAGGCTATTTTATCCCTATTATCTTACAAAAATCAAAGTATTCTGTGATCATGGCAAGTGGTGATTCTGTGAAGGAATGACAAGTAAGTTTGAAAAACTGAACAAGTTTGAAGGGCAAGATTTTCGTAGATGGCAGAAGAAGATGAAGTTTCTCCTTACCACTCTGAAAGTGGTGTATGTTCTAAGTATACCCATGCCAGTCTTACCAGAATCTGTTGAAGATGAACCTTTGGAGGCAACAAGAAGAAGATCAAAGTGGGAAAATGATGACTATATATGTCGTGGTCATATTCTCAATGGTATGTCTGACTCTCTTTTTGATATTTATCAAAATTTCGAATCTGCAAAAGAATTGTGGGATTCTCTTGAATCCAAGTACATGGCTGAAGATGCTTTTAGTAAGAAGTTTCTTGTTAGTAACTTTATGGGTTACAATATGATTGACTCCAGGCCTGTTATGGAACAATTCCATGAAATGTTGAGGATTCTGGGACAGTTTGCTCAACACAATTTGAAAATGGATGAAGCCATTTCTGTGGCTGTGATAATTGACAAACTGCCCCCTTCCTGGAAGGATTTTAAATACAATCTGAAACATAACAAAGAGGAATTGACTTTGACTCAACTTGGAAGCTATTTAAGGATTGAAGAGTCCATAAGGACTCAAGAACTTGATAACAATCCTAAAGGCAAGAACCAAGTTGGTTCCTCTTCTTTGAACATGGTGGAAGGAGAAAGTTCAAAGAATCCCAAGAAGTCTAATGGAAAAAGGAAGTTTAAAGGAAAGGATGACAAGTCTTCCAACAAGAAGGCTAAGTTGGTTTGTCGGAATTGTAACAAACCGGGTCACTTCAAGAAAGATTATCGTCTCCGCAAAGTGAACAAGGATGGTGCTGGACCAAGTGGATCCAAGGATCCAGAAAAGCAACAAGGTCAGATTTCTGTTTTCATGCAGAATACTAAATATATTCAGAATTATATTTCTGTGATTTCTGAAGCATTTTATGTGCAGGATGATAAAGTTGCATGGTGGGTTGATTCGGGAGCAACAAGTCATGTTTGCAAAGATCTACATTGGTTCAAGAACTTTCAACAAATTGAAGATGAATCTGTTGTGAAGATGGGAAATGTTGCAACTGAACCAATCAAGGGCATAGGATCTGTTTTACTTACTTTTACTTCTGGGAAATGTTTGTGTTTGAACAACGTTTTATATGTTTCAGGGATTCGTAAGAATCTCGTGTCTGAAATTGTATTAAATAATTGTGGTTACAAACAAGTGTTAGAAAGTGACAAGTATATCTTGTCAAGACATGGTTCTTTTATGGGATTTGGATATATATGTAATGGAATGATTAGGCTTAATATTAATTATCCTTCTAGTGATAATTCTATTTGCATGGCTTCTAGTAGTAGTAACAATAACTTTCATAAATCTGAATTATGGCATGCTAGATTAGGACACATTCATTACAAGAGATTAAAAGACATGTCTAAAATGAGTTTAATTCCTGCTTTTGATATGCAAAATAATGAAAAATGTAAAACATGCATGCTAACTAAAATCACTAGACAACCTTTCAAAGATGTTAGGGAAAGCAAGGTGTTGGATCTTATACATACTGATTTATGTGATTTCCATGCAACACCTTCCCTTGGAAACAAGAAGTATGTTGTTACTTTTATTGATGATGCATCTAGATATTGTTATATCTATTTGCTACATTCTAAGGATGAAGCACTTGATAAATTTAAAATTTATAAACAACAAGTTGAGCTTCATAAAAATGAATTAATAAAAGTATTGCGTACTGATAGAGGTGGTGAGTATTATGATCCAAATTATTTTGAATCAACTTCAATAATACATCAAACCACAGCTCCATATACACCACAACAAAATGGTGTAGCTGAAAGGAAGAATAGGAATTTGAAAGAAATGGTAAATTCCATGTTGTCATATTCTAGTTTAAGTGAAGGGTTTTGGGGTGAGGCAATGTTAACTGCATGTTACATCTTGAATAGATATCCAAATAAAAGGAGTAAGAATACTCCTTATGAACTTTGGTGTAAAAAGGTACCAAATTTGAGTTGTCTCAAAGTTTGGGGTTGTAGAGTAGTTGTAAGGCTCACTGAACCCAAAAGGAAAACATTGGGTGAGAGAGGTATAGATCGTATCTTTATTGGATATGCTGAGCATTCCAAAGCATATAGATTCTATGTTTTAGAATCTAATGACTCTGTGTCTGTAAACACAGTAATAGAGTCAAGAGATGCTATCTTTGATGAAGAAAGATTTACATCTATACCTAGACCAAGGGACATGATTCATCAATCTTCCAGCAAGAGTACTACTCAAGCTGAAGATGTTTCTGGTGGTGCAAGTTCTGTACCTGAACTTAGGAAAAGCACTAGAGCTAGAAAAGCTAAGTCTTTTGGATCTGATTTTCAACTATATTTAGTTGAAGGAACAAGGAATGAGACTATTTCTCAACATCAATATTGTTTTAATATTGAAGAGGATCCAAAGACTTTCAGTGAAGCTATGGCTTCTAGGGATGTTCATTTCTGGAAAGAGGCAATTCATGATGAGATTGATTCTATCATGCATAACAATAGTTGGGTTTTGGCTGATTTACCTCCTGGTTGCAAGGCATCAGGATGTAAATGGATCCTCAAAAGAAAAATGAAGGTGGATGGCACAATTGATAAATATAAAGCCAGATTCGTTATCCAAGGCTTTAGACAAAAGGAAGGCATTGATTTCTTTGATACTTATGCTCCTGTTGCCAGAATTTCTACTATTAGATTATTATTAGCTCTTGCAGCTATACATAATCTTGTGATTCACCAAATGGATGTGAAAACTGCATTCTTGAATGGTGACTTGGATGAGGAAATATACATGAAACAACCTGAAGGGTTTGTGATGCTTGGAAATAAACACAAAGTGTGCAAGTTGAAGAAATCATTATATGGTTTGAAACAAGCACCAAAACAATGGCATCAAAAGTTTGATGATGTTGTCTTGTCTAATGGTTTTGCATTAAACCAAGCTGACAAGTGTGTATATAGCAAATTTGATACTTCTGGTAAAGGAGTCATGATTTGTTTATATGTAGCTGATATGTTGATTTTTGGTACTGATTTAGAAGAAGTTGATAAAACCAAGAAATCCTTATCATCTAGTTTTGATATGAAAGACATGGGGGAGGCTGAGGTAATTCTTGGTATAAGAATTAGAAAAGGAAACAATGAGATTTCAATTTCTCAATCACATTATATTGAGAAGATATTGAAAAAGTTTAACTTTGAGAATTGTTCTCCTGTTAGCACTCCTATAGATCCTAGTCTTAAGCTTCTACCTAATAAAGGATCTCCAGTGTCTCAACTTGAATACTCAAGGGATATTGGTTGTCTAATGTATGCCATGATTAGTACTAGGCCTGATATAGCATATGATGTGGGAAGGCTTAGTAGATATACTAGTAATCCTAGTTCACATCATTGGCAAGCTGTGAGTAGAGTATTCAAGTACTTGAAAGGGACCATGAATTATGGTTTAACTTATAGTGGATATCCTTCTGTTTTGGAAGGTTATTCAGATGCCAGCTGGATTAACAACTTAGAGGATCACTCCTCTACAAGTGGTTGGGTGTTTCTTCTTGGAGGAGGTGCCATTTCTTGGGCATCTAAGAAACAGACTTGTATTACTAACTCAACCATGGAGTCTGAGTTTGTTGCATTGTCTGTTGTTGGTAAAGAAGCTGAGTGGCTAAGGAATTTGATTTATGAAATTCCATTATGGCCCAAACCGATATCTACCATTTCTATCAGATGTGATAGTGCAACAACCTTGGCTAAGGCTTATAGTCAAGTGTATAATGGAAAGTCTAGACATTTAGGTGTTAGACATAGCATGATTCATGAGCTCATCATGACTGGTGTGATATATGTGGAGTTTGTAAGAACTCAGTTGAATTTAGCCGATCATCTAACCAAAGGGTTAGCAAGAGATCTTGTGCACAATGCGGCTGTAAGGATGGGTTTAAAGTCCACTTAAATCTTTTATATTGAGATACCCAATTCCCATCTAATGCAATATTAGATATTGAATTCAATGTGGAAAGCTTGATATTTGAAGATTGGAACACATTTTATTATCATCCCAAGGTATGTGTTCAGTACTGCAAGTTAAGGAGGTTGAAATTTTATTTCTTAATAGTTCTTTGAAAAATTGCATTTGCAGGTGCAAGAACAAAATAACTACCTATATAAGCATGAAGTTTAGCTGCTTCAAGAAGTTAGGACTTGACTTTGATATGCTTATTGAAGGATGGGACACAAGCTAGTGAAATATAGTGTCAAGCTAGAACTTAGAGAATGTAAATTGTTGTGTATATTATCTTCATGTATTCACTTAGAATAGAAAGGGTTCAATCCTTAGTGACACCCTAATATTCGAATATTTGGAATGAATAATATACTAATGTGAAATTCAATCGTCACGATATTTCATTTATGCATCAGTTTGTTGTTGTGTTTTTGTTTTAAATTAATCAAGATTACACTTAAATGGGGGAGGTCTGTTGGTGATTTGTTTCACTAATGTGATTTAAGTGTAATGGGATTACTTTTGTTGACCAAAAGTGATCTTGATAAATATTAAACAAGGAAGGTGTGGAGTGCACACTTATTTAAGTTTATTCAAGATTAAAAGTAGACTGTCATTTAGGGGCGAAGCCCCTGAACGAACGAGGGTCCGGGGGCAGCGCCCCTGGAAGCGGGGTCCAAGGGGCGGCAGCCCCTGGCGGAGTCTAAGGGACAGAGCCCATGGCTGGGATCGAAATTGCATCAGAAATCCAAATTTAGAATATTTGACCCATTTTTGACTTGGTATTAATTCTTATAGAAAACCCGGATTTATGACAATTTGTTGACTGTTGCCAAACTGTTTTATGACAGTTTTCAGACAAAGAAGGTATTTAACCGATTTTGGTCAGTTTTTTCTGGTACTTACGGAAAATTCATATACTCATTCTCTGTTCTTTTCTCTTCTGAGTCTTATCCAATCAAAGATTAGTGAGTACCACCCAATATTTTGATTTGATAGTGAAATCACAATTCTCAGAATTTCCAAGACTATTTTATCCCTATTATCTTACACTTATGTATGACATTTGCAAATGATTGTTTTTTGTTATTATTGTCGTGTTATCGTGTTTTTTACTTTTATTGAGTGTGAGTGTTTTTTATAGGTGAGGGGTCTCTTGTAAGTTCCTGAAAACTAACTGGATCTTGTTTTAATCAATAAAAAGATCTATTGATGTTGACATTATGTGATTTTATCATTTTTAACACCACTATATATTTATTCTTAGTTAATCTTCATTGCTATTTATGGGAAACTAGAACCCTAATAAGGTATCCCTCCTCTTTCTTTCCATTTCTCAATCCCCTCTTCTTTCTCTTCCATTTAGCATCGGTCGATAATGATAATGCTAATAACAATGCCACTGACAATATGAAACCTACAGAATAACCAACAAAAAAAACATATCTGTAATAGTTGAGGGTATATTGGAATTAGTTATCCAATCAATTTACTTAAGATGCATATAAGTTATACTTTCATTTTTTTCAAAGCATATGTGTAAAAATAAAACAAAAAACTTCTTCCCAATAAAGAGATGGAATGATTGATTTTCTATACTTCCGAATTGTGTACAAAAACATCACATTAGATCCAGAAATAATTTAAACATACGTATATTAAAACTAAAATTTATATGAAAAACATTTATGGTTTTAAAATATCTTACACTCAACATTAGTGTTGGCAAGGTCGTATATTCTTAACGGGTTCTGCAAAATACCATATAGCACTGCAATATTCGATTTTAAAAAAATCATATACATAAAAAAGGTACTTCTAACATTTATTTTCCAACATTGGGCCCTCACACACATTAAAAATGCTCTAGAATTAAATTGTGCATCAAACTACCATGAGAATCCCATATTACATTGGCCTTTAATGCCCCTCAGAGCTTTCTTGACATAAATTTATAACCCACATTTACTTTCAGCACATATTTTACATCATTTAAGAATAATTACACGTCAAGATTTTAAGGTTATATTTCCCAAAAAGATAACTTGTTAAAATGTGTATACAAAAAGGGATTATAAGTTGTTCTTAGGACGTGTTTAACACATAATTTTAGGAAAAATAATTTTACTTTCAGCTTTTAAAAAAATTCAAAAAAAAAAAAAAAATAGTTTGACAGTACGAGTTTCTAACTTTTAACTAAAACAAAAAGCTATAAATCTAAAATGTGTTTCAAGTGACGTTTATATAATTTTACAAATTGACTTAATTATCTCTTTTTAAAAAATCAATTGTGTTTTAGATAAATTATTTATGTAATTTCATATATTTTAAAAGCTTCTAACTAGTTTTACCGAACATATTTCATCTTCCAGCTTTTAGCTACCAACTGCCAACTTTCAACTATCAGCTATCAACTTCCATATAATTTTACCGAACACATCCCAAAATACCCGAAAAACATCTCAAAGTATGAATATCATTTACCCGTTGAAAATCATGTGCACGAATGAGCTGTTCATAACATCTAATCAAAATGAGCCTGATATTTAATCAAAAGTATATCAGTTGTGTTGCTTAAGTGGGTTTCGATTTGTGGAATAAAAGTTGTATTTTGTGTTAGAAATAAAAAAATAAATAAACCCAAATATGAGACGGGTATGACTCAATAAATGGCAATTGGAGTTCAGATCTTTTAACCAAAAATGCACCAAAAAAAATCATAATTTAGCCTTTTACCTGCCTTCAAAAGACCAAAGACAACAAACTTAGGTTATCTTCTACTTCAAGAATTAGCTTTGTCATAGTCAAAATAAGACATTGCCCGACACCATTTTGTTCAAGTGACCAACCCTTTGGGTAAAGAATCTTTTTACTTTGCTTTTATCTAGTATGTGAGTTCTCTCTAAAGGTTCTTGGAGATACATTATATTAGTTTTCTAATTATTATTATTATTTTTAAATATCCTTACAACTTACATAGTTGATTAATCTTACAATAAAAAGACTATTAAAACAACCTTATCATGTTTTAGTAGCATATGTAGCGAAAAAACGAACAAAAAATCCTTGGAAAAAAAGATCCGATATTAGGAATATATATTTCAAGTCATTGGGTTTTATTGTTAACTTTTAAGAAGTACAGAGTTATATAAGATGAGTAATGTATCTAACTTTTGCTTCTTGTATCTCATAAAGATCATGCGATTTAAATTGCTTATTGTTATTTTTGGTAGTGACTATTGGAAGTAATAAGCGTAGATAGAAAAGTTTTTTATGGTTCAAATAACCTACACATAGAACTTTGATATAACAAAACATCTCATTTATATGAATTAGATGAACTTTTTATTTTTCATATAACAATTAAAACATACAAGGAAAAGTAAAGAACATATGTATTATGTAAGGAGATTGTTATGATCGATGGGGCAAAAGAGAAGAGGTCAACTGAATAAGAAGCAAAAGCTAGAGATATATCGGACATAAAGAAGTTGGTATTTCCGAAGATAATATTGTCTTCAAGGGCGGTTCCACTATGATGCCCATAGCGGCACCGACAACCCCTGTTTTTTTCTTTTTTTTTCGGACGCAGTATAAACATTTTCGAATTTTTCATTTTTTCTACTGTTGTGCCACTACGTAAAAAAATATATTACTATCAACACCTATTACGAATCCTATGTCCGCCCTTGATTGTCTCCTATAAAAACAAACAAAGACTCGTACTCATATTCATGAAAACAAGGTAAGCTAGTAAAAAACTTGCAAAATACAAAATATTACACATTACAACATTTGTTATAAAGAAAAACTTGTTTTATTTTTAGATATGTAAATATCATCTTATATTTTATTCGTACATTTTATTATACTCATAATATTTAGAATCAACTTTTAACATTCTAATATTTAGAATCAACTTTGTTACTTTTAACAATCTTTTACTCTTGATATGTATCTATTTAATATTTAAAATCAAACTTTTAACATTCTAATATTTAGAATCAACTTTGTTACTTTTAAAATTCTCTTACTCTTGATATGTATCTATTTAGATAATCTACTATAATAAATGAAAGTTTCTTTTTGCCACATGTCGTCTTCTCTTTCATTTAGACACATGGCATTTTCTAGAATTTTTCAATTTTCTATTTTCCACTTGTCATTTTATTGTATTTTTCATTTTATTAAATTAAAATTCCACATTTAATATGTAAGGTAATATATATGTAAAATATTTATTAGAAATGATTTATATATGTAATGTATTCAATACATTAAAGCCTCATTAATTTTAATAATTCAAAAAAATTCTCATTTTTTTTATAAATTTAAAATTTTCAAATTGTTAAAATTTTATATATTTTTTTTAAAGAAGCCCATGTAATACATGGGTCTCACACCTAGTATTTAGAATCAACTTTTAACATTCTAATATTTAGAATCAACTTTGTTACTTTTAACATTCTCTTACTCTTGATATGTATCTATCTAAATAAATATTTCTCTTACTTTTGATATGTATCTATCTAAATAAATATTTCTCTTACTTTTGATATGTATCTATCTAAATAAATATTTAATTTCTTGTTCTACTCCAAATATTATTATTTAACAACCTCTCCACCTCCTCTTATGTAATCACGTGCATATATCTAAATAAATATTTCTCTTACTTTTGATATGTATCTATCTAAATAAATATTTAATTTCTTGTTCTACTCCAAATATTATTATTTAACAACCCCTCCACCTTCTCTTATGTAATCAGGTGCATATTTTTTCTAATATAAGGTATGAAAAGAAGTTATCTATCATCGATAACCCCTCTTATCCCATAGTCTTATAACTTACGAAGAAATATACATGTATTGTTGTGAATAACATTTATTAACACCTAATTAAAAAATATTTTAAGCCAAGACTTCAAAGAGTCCTATTATTCACACTTCCTTATATTTTTTTTATATGTTTTGTTATATGCTTTATATCTAATCCTCCTTATATAGTTATATCTCATGTCACATTATTATTTATAATTCACAAATAGAATATTATATTTATACAAATAAAAATATAAAACTAAGGATATAAATATATTTAAAATCAACCTTCAAAATGGATAAAAGAAATTTCATTTCCAATAGACAGGTGATCATGCATTATTCATTTAGTACAAACGTTATGGAATATCTTGTCATATCCAAGTCATGAGTGATGTGAAGTATGATTTTTTTGTTGATGGCTGTCTCTTTGGTCAATTCTAAAGGTAACAATCTATCATTTTCTTACCAATTACGATCTTCCTTTTTTCTAATCATATGCAGTTGCAATCAAAAGATATAAAACTTATTATTTATAATTATTCATATATTAAAATTTTAAAAGTGGCCAATAATCCAAGATTTACATTAAATTTAAAATGCAGAAAACATTATAGAGAATATACAGAAAAGTAATCATATTTTGATATTTTTGCAATATAACAAATATGAATCAATATATTTCATTAAACCCTCTACTTTTAATATCGTTTTCTATGTCAGACATTCGTGACAATCAAAAGTGATTATACTATAAAAAGTTATAACTGTTGAACGATTCTAATAAAATAAAAAAAAATTGTTAATGATGTGACTCAAATCTCCGGGAGGTCTTCTGGACAACTGCTACAACGGAGATCTGAGAACATAGAGCAAAGCCGTTAGAACCACCCCAGAGACTGTGTCCCAAGAGCAAGCTCGGATGATCAAGTTAAATCTGTTGGTAGAGATGATATAGTTCTTCCTAGCCGAAGAGAACCATCTTGGTGTTATGGGGGAGTGTATGGGCATGATGGAGGTTGATGCCTTAGGATTAGAGAGTGTCAGGAAAGTCTAAGGGGAAATCCTCCTCCATGGGCGAGGTATTGTTTAATTTATAAGGGTCAATTAGGTCAGGTATTTGGGCCAGTCCAATTTAGCCCCAATTAGCAAGGAGTTGGGCAGAGCCGTCCGACAAGCATGCGGGCGAGTGTCGGGCGAGGCCAGGAAGCGCGCACCAGGTGAGGCTGGCAGGCGGACACAAGAAATGCTGGCTGGCAGACTCCAGGAAAGCCTGGAAGGCAGGCACCAGGCAGGGCTGACAGTAGACTGTCAGGCAGGACTGACATGAGAGTGCCATGCAAGGCTAGTATGCTAGAGCTGTTTGGGTTATGCTAATGGACCTAACATCATCGGTTAGGATGCTCAATATGAATAAAATATATTGCACTAAAGCTTTTAAACTTAGATAATTTTACTATTGTAAACATTATAACCTGCCATAATATATTACACCGATCGACATAAAAAAAGTTGTCAAATTTACATGGTTCTAGTGAAACATATTGTGTAACACCCGATGGTTCCAATGAATTATTTATTTATTATTTAATCATTTATTTATGGTCAAAACATGTAAGTTATGTTGGGCTTAAAGGATTTGGGCCTCTATGTGTGGGCTTAGCTGAGGTCGTACGTTGGGCATAAACCTGGTGTACGCGGGGCATAGAAGGATTACAAGGAAACGTGGAGGCATACACGTACGCGCAGTGTACAAGTTTGCACCCTTAACATACGTCGCCAGACTCAAAACCCTAATTTCTAGGGTTCAATCCCTATTTAATGTCATTAAGTCCCATGTGTTAGCCTCCTTATCATCCTCTATTGTCCAGAAACCCTAATATCGAACCTTTTATCATCTTGGTGTGTTCTTGACCTTGTGGAGTGCATTTTTGGTAGTTTGGTACCTTAGAAGGAAGAAGATGAAGTTGGCGAAGGAGATTTGTTCGAGTATAAGCTTGAAGATCCGGGTTATCATCATCATCATCATTTGGCATTCATTTGAGGTATAAAGCTCAGAACCGTCTTTGTTAATGCTTATATCTCCTTTGTTTGAGTTTTTGGACCTTTTGGTCCCATGGATGAAATCTTGTGGATTATTTTCATTTCTGAAGCTTAGAGTTGCTACTCTTGGTGTTCTTTTGGTCCCAGAGTCATAAACTTGCCATTTTTTGAAGCTTTGAACCACCCATGCATGTGCTTAAGTATATTTTATGGAAGTAATGTGTGATATTTCGAGATTGGGTTCATTTGAAGCATGCAAAGCCATCAAGCTCACGACTTTATGGTTCAAGATACTTCATATGACTCAGATATGTGATTGGGACCCTTAGTCTTAATGATTTAAGAGCTTATTGGAAATATGGCTTAATGAGTGAGTACGTTTGGCATACAAGCTTGTACGTACAGCGTACAAGCCATGCAACGTGTATGCTTAGTGTATAGTTGAGTACACCCCGCGTACTCAATGAATTGGGCTTTGCGTCTTTTTGGCCTTGTTTGGGCTACTTTCATAGGAATTGCTGTTTTGGGCTTTAGTGGACCATCTAAAATCAAACCTTTGGGCTAGGGTAACATTATTGGGCCTTGGGATAAGTCCCATGTAAAAGGATTGGACCCAATTGGAAATTGGGCCATATTTTAGGCCTTGATGGGTTGTTTAACTTATCAGCCCATTGGATTGTGGTTAAGTCCTTCATTATTGGACAAGGTTATGTTGGGGGTAAAATAGTCTTTCTACCCCAAGTAGGGATTTTTGATTATGATATAGATCCCAAATGTTAATTAGATTTTATTTGGCAATTGAAAGCTCGAGGAGCTGTAGGACCAACAGTCAGGGATCATCCGTTTCATTCAGCTTTTTGAGTTGAGTTTCCTCACTAGGTTTAGCGAGTTTAAGGCACTAAGGCCGACCCTTCATTGGTTATGTCGATATATTTGTTGTTTGTGTGATACTTTTATGTGCTTGTATATGTATGTTTATTTCCGCGGGGCCCATATTGCGAGTGTGGGTGGGGCCCGTATCTCATTGGGCGGGGCCCGTTATATGATATGTTTGGTATGCGGTATCTAGGGGAACTCATTAAGCTTTGTGTTTATGATTTTTATTTTATGTTTCAGGTACTTCCGGTTCCAAGGGGAAGAGCTCGGGTTGAATGTATCGCACACACCATATGGATTCTGTTTATGGGACATACTCTGATTTTAATGATGCTTGACACATTTATTTGTTTGGATGTATGAACAATGTTTGGAATATTGTTTTTACTTAAATCAAAAATGAAATTTTGAGGTCATAGTTTTTGGATGTTTCAATTTGGTATCAGAGCGTTGGTTTGAGGGATTCGGGTACACACTCTCGCGTGTGTCAGAACTCAAACCGAGGATTTGCTAAAGTTTCAAAAAGGAAATATATTTTAGAAAAGGTATTCTAAAATAAGAAAAGGTGTGGTGCATGCAATCAGCCGAGCTCAAGTAAGTTATCCCAAAATACATATACATGTTTATTATATGTTTTGAATTGTGAATCTGTGTATCGCATGCTAGAGTAGGGCTAAAGATCTAGGTGAGATGCCTTTATATTCTTGTTGTATGAGCTTATAGACTTGCATGCTAGTACTAATCAGTCAGTAATAGGATGGCCTGATTAGTTTATGCTTGGTTCTGATTACTTGATGCTCGAATGTTGCTTACTTTGTGTTTTTAGTAGTTATAACTAGCTTCAGCTAACTAGTAAACGAATATGCTAAGATAAATATTATGGAAACTAAATAATTTTATAAGGTTAGGTTTTAACTCTATTACGCAGCTCTTGTTTGAGTCCAAATGCTGTAGTATGAGACCTCCTATTCGAAGAATTATCTAGTTTTTGTAATATGAAATGGTGTTCATGGGCTAGTTAGAGGAAGTTAGCGGGAGTTCCTTCTGCAGTTGATGGCGGAGAGTGGTCTGGAGTTCGTCCTAGGAAAACCTAGGATGAGATCTAGTGTTGGGAGCCTTATCTGTAGGGAGGCGAAATTGTTTGGGATATAAAGTAACTTGGTTGAGTTAAGGCACTTTTTGAGGAAAGTACAGATAGATGTGGAAAGTAGTATGGGCCCGTACTACTAGAAGTAGAGGATCTGTACTCGATTCAAGGAGGGTTATGATGAATCCAGTGAGCTTGTAGAGTTGTGATTCCCCAATGTATATATTTTGATGCATATTTTCATGGTTTATGTGGTCTATTTCAGTATGGTGGTATCCCGAAATATCAAGAGTAGAGTTGAAGGGCTAAAAAAGTAAATTGGGAAAGAGCGACTCGGTGAGTGCATGGGTGGACTCGGCGAGTAGAGTCGCGACTTGGTCGCGTTATAAGTAGCCGACTCGGCGAGTCAGTAAGATGGACTCGGCGAGTAGGCGCTGAGTGGAGAAAACCCTAATTCTCAGGGTTGAGCCCTATATAAAGAACATAACATCCATTCCCCCAGCCTCTTTACTCATCCTCAAGTCCAGAAACCCTAACCTTCGTATGTGAGTGGATCAAGTTGCATTTGGGAGCTTGGAGAAGCAATTGTTGAGGAAATCTTGAAGGGTAGGAGGCTTGGAGCAAGGGGCTTTGCGTGGATTCGAGTTCCATTGCAGTTGGGGCGTTCTTTTGAGGTAATATCTCGTCCTTGGGCTGTTGTTCTTATGGATTCATCATTATGGGGTTTGTGGGGAGTTTATCTTTTGGTGTTTTGGAGTTTAGAGGTTAGATCTGAGGTTGCTACCTCAGATCTGGAATGGAGAAGGGTTGGAATGCCTGAAAGTCCCTGTGTTTGTGTGTGTAGAGAAGCTATCATGTCCCAAACCCTAGCCCTAAAGTGTTAAAGGCCTAGATCTCTTTGGATTCACGTAAAGTTTGCCACTTTACATGGTGGATGGGTTGTAGAAGGCTAGATCTATGTTTTGGATCAATTGCATGGTCTGGAGTGCTTCTGTATGGATTCAGACCGGTGGTACTCGGCGAGTCACATGGGTGGACTCGACGAGTTGCTTGAAGACGAGCTGGAACTCGACGAGTTGGAAGAACAACTCGGCGAGTTGGATGAAGATGGCCTGGAACTCGGCGAGTTGTATGAACAACTCGGCGAGTAGGTTGAAGATAGCCTTAGACTCGGCGAGTCTTGTCGAAGAGTCCCAATATTTTCTGGTTGAGTCGAGAATCGGCGAGTCAAGGGATGACTCGGTGAGTTGTGGGCGAGTGGACTCAGAGTTGTTGGACTCGACGAGTCTCGGGGTGACTCGGCGAGTTAGGTCGCGGATTGAGGGAAGTTCTGAGCTTGGGGACTCGACGAGTCATCGGGTTGACTCGGCGAATAGAGTCAGTCAGGTGTTGACTTTGACCTTGTCCAAAGGTTGACCAATTGTTTTCCAGGGGTATTTTGGTAATTAAGGGTATTTATTGAGTTGAGTGTTTTGGTGTTCAGTGGAGGAGTTCGTGTCGGAGTTTAGAGCAGCGGGATCTTATCCTTTCAGCCAGCAGTTTCGAGGTGAGTTATCCTCACTATGTCAACAGGGTCTAAGGCACCAAAGCCGGCCCTTATCAGATTGAGATCCGGGTAGTTGTTGTTATGTACTGCTTTGATATGTTTGCATCCTGAGAGCTAGGATGGTATATGTTAGAGACCTGATTGAGATCGGTATCCTGAGAGATAGGGAGATGCTATGCTAGTGACCTGTTAGGTCGGTATCCTGGTTAGGATGATGATATGTTATGTGATCTGTTTGATCTGCTTGTTGACTGTGAATTGCTATATGATGGTATGTATATGTGCACATGGTTGTTTGGATTGGAGTTGGGTTGAGGCGGGTCCTGCTTTGTGTTGTAGGCCAAGATACCCAGGGCGGACCGGTTGTTCCGAAGGTCCAGCGAGCGGTCCGGATAGGCTGTAGGCCCCAAGAGGGCGGACCAGACGTGTCGAGGCTCAGAGAGTGGACCAGGCCGACTGAAGGCCCGGTGCGGGCGGACCAGTCATACTGTAGACTCAGAGGGTGGACCAGGTAGATTGAAGGCCCGGTGCGGGCGGACCAATCACACTGCAGACTCGATGTATGTGGTTAGATTCGGAGAGTGGACCAGGTAGATTGAAGGCCCGGTGCGGGCGGACCAATCACACTGTAGACTCAAGGTTTATGGCTAGACTCAGAGGGTGGACCAGGTGGACTGTAGGTCGGTGCGGCGGACCAGTCACACAGTAGACCTGAAGTGCATAGCTGTTCTGTGATCAGATATGTTGTGGCATGTTATGTGTGTATGGTATAAGTGGTTGGTATTTTGGGGATATCTCACTAAGCTTTCGGGCTTACAGTTGTGGTTTTATGTTTTTCAGGTGCTTTAGGAGACCGTGGCAAGGCGAAGGCGTGATCGTACCGCTCCTCATGATTTTGTAGAAATGTGATTCTGGGAATACGCTAAATGTTTTGTATTGAAAACCTTTTTGTAATGATTTAATGGAATCGAGTTGTTTTTGAAAAATTTAAAATTGGTTGTAATTTTCGGTTGTTACAAGTTGGTATCAGAGCCTTGGTTTGAGTGAATTGGAGAAACACTCGTGTGACTCCAGTCTCAAATCGAGGAGAGTTTTCAAAAGAGAGTTTAAAATGGTTTTCAAATGAGTAAAGGAGGACGCGGAGGTACGATCAGCTGGAGCCAGTAAGTAACCCCAAAATACCATGCATGTTATTTGTTTTTGAGCTTTGATAGAACAACATGCTAGTGTTAGGCTAGGGATCTTCAGGATTTCATGATAATGTTGCCTGATTTGTGATGCCTGTAGCCTAGGGTTTCCTTGTGGGAGATTTTCAGAGTTCCTCTAGTGGTGAGGGTTGAGAGTTATTATGCATGTTTTCACTAGGGTGTTGTGGTAGTACTTCATACAAATATGGGCCCGTACTACTGAAAGCACAGGATCCATACGCGTATCAGGGAAACCATGACCTCTAGGGCTGGGTTGAGAGAGTTGGATCCCAGGATAATGGGAAGAGTCTGAGATTTTGTGTGGTGTTTTTCAGTATGGAGATTCCGAGGCATGATGAGAGTGGATCCGGATCAGGACCGGGAGCAGGAGAGGGAGTTTCGGGCGGGTCAGTACCGCCCGAGGTTATCGGTCAGATGAGCACGTGTGAGTTGGATGCGAGGATTCGTGAGATCCTGCGTGATGAGATTGCTTAGTTGTTCCGGGCTGAGTTGCCGGAGCTGTTTGGGTCGATCAAGACTGCCATGGTTGAGTATTTTGATGAGCGCTATGCAGCTCTCACAGAGACAGCTGCCGCAGCGGCTACAGCAGCTGTAGCAGCGGCAGGGGGAGGAGCTGGTCTGGGCTTTCAGTATCGGGACTTCGACAATACGAAGCCTACCACCTTTGATGGAGTTCAGGACCCGATTGTTGCTATGAGGTGGTTATCGGACATGGAGGGGTGTTTCTTCACGTGTTCATGCCCTGCTGATCAGAGAGTGAGGTGTGCTCTGAACCTGTTGAGGCTCGGGGCGAAGGATTGGTGGAGATTGACCACGGGGTCATATTCGGATGCGCAGAGGGCTGCGGTCTCATGGGATCAGTTCAGGGAGATGTTCAGTACTCGTTATGTTTCGCAAGTTGAGAGGGAGAGATTGGATCAGGAGTTCCTTGAGCTGAAGCAGGGTTCGGAGTCGGTGACTGAGATCACCAGGATGTTCACTCAGAGGGCAATGTTTTGCCCAGAGTTCGCTTCGGAGCAGGCTCAGATGTCTCGATATCTGAGCATGCTCAAGAGGGATATCAGACAGTTTGTGTCTACCCAGA
This sequence comes from Lactuca sativa, assembly GCF_002870075.4. NCBI lineage: Eukaryota > Viridiplantae > Streptophyta > Magnoliopsida > Asterales > Asteraceae > Lactuca > Lactuca sativa. Next base: position 349,854,295 of record NC_056626.2, read on the forward strand.
GGTGCGAGACCTATTTAGAGTTGCAGGAGGCCGCTAGGCGGCGTGAGTTAGAGATTGAGTTGCAGTTGCATGAGCTGAGGCAGGCTCCGATGCAGTCGCAGTCGGCGCCGAAACGGTCCAAGACCGTTGATGTTAGAGTGGGGGATCTGAGCAGCCACACTTGTGGGAAGTGTGGGAGGGGTCACACCGGAGTTTGTAGGTCCGATGTTGCATGCCGCAAGTGCGGAAAGGAGGGGCACTATGCGAGGGATTGTCGGTAGTCAGCGCCGGTTCGGGATTTGAGGATTTGTTATCATTGTCATCAGGTTGGACATTTGAGGGTCAACTGTCCATAGCTTGCTGCGGGACCGGTGCAGGCTCTAGCACCGGCCACTTTGAGGATTACAGGTGGAGGTCAGGGTGGAGCGGAGCCCCCAGGGGCTCAGGGTCGTGCTTATCAGCTTGCGGCAGAGGAGGTCAGAGCAGTGTCGGATGCAGCTGCGGGTATGTTTCTTTCTTGATATCTTGTTATCTTGTGATTATTGTGGTGTTTTGTTTATGTGCTGGTATCTTTGTGTGGTTTCGATGCGGTATTCATCGTTTTGAGAGTTTTGGGTTGGTTATGGGTTGTTGTTTTGGGAATTTCGTTGGTTATCATCCATGAGGGTTATTAGTGGAAACCTGGAATTGGGTTGAAGGCCGGGTAGCATCTGCTTTCTGAGGAGTGGTTAGATGCAGGTTGAATTTCTTTCGAGCGGGTTATCAGTGTTGATGGGGGATCTTGTTAAGGTTGTTTATGCTTGTGGGAATCAGTCTGCGTGTAAGTGTTGGTTTTGTGCAGAGCTGTTCTGGGAGGTCGGTGATGGCGACCGGTGGTTGTTAATCAGTGCTACAAGTGGGGGAGAATTGGAAAATTCTCTGGGAGATCGATGAGTATTTGAGGGTGCTTAGCTGTTGGGCTTCAGCAGTGGTTCTGTCAGTCAAGAGTATAGGCTAGTACGAGTAAGTGGCAGGCATGCGGGGCGGAATACAGACCTAGGGCATTTGATTGTGGAGGGCCTGGGGGCAGGCCGAGATCGAGCATGTGTGATTGAGACAGAGTTCGGAACCCTTAAAGGGCTAGAACAGTATGCATGGGAGGATTTCCGGGAGAGATAGCTCGGAATGATGAATGCTAGTTGAGCGGTCCGGATAGACTGAAGGCCGGTAGGCGTACCAGTCAGGCCGAAGGCTCGGAGAACGGTCCAGCCTAACTGAAGGCAATGAGAGCGGTCCAGATTGGCTGAAGGTTCTGAGAGTGGTCCAGATTGGCTGAAGGCCTGGTGAGACGTTCCAGTCATGCTGAAGACTCTGCAGGTATTGTTGGATCAGTTTGAGGATATGCATTGTGTATGTTGCAGTGTGATTGCGTTAGAAGGTCTGGCCCCGGGTAGTGATCTTGATTTGTTGAGATAGTGCATGGGCTTGAGAGTCCCTGCGATGAGAGTCAGAGTATGTGTGTTGGATGGATAGCGGATACGCTATAAAAAGGGTGGTGCAGCGTTGGGCAAGCACCGTGGCACTTGTCGGAGTGGCAGTGTGGCCAAGTGGATTCCTTGGTAAAGGAAAAGAGAGAGGTGTGTAACTCCGAGAGGGAGTGCAAGTTCACGGAAGTGAAAGCGGCAGAGCAGAGTTATGATTAGAGTAACTCGAGTATGGTTATTGAGCAGCGTGTTGCGGCAATGGAATAAAAGCACATCCGGTTTGGGATGTCTGCTGAGGTCGCGGAGGGAATTCCGCAGGTGTAGAGCCAAGAGGCTCAGAAGGGATGCAGGGAGAGAGTCTTGGGCTCTCAGTGTGATTCTGATCAAGGGTTGAGTGTGTAGTAGTGGTTCATCCTGGGGGATGTTTGAGAATATCATCAGTGTATCGGGTTTTCCCAACCTGAGGGTGCTAGAGCTAGTTCAGCATGTGTATGTGATTGCAAGAGGAGAACTTGTGGGAGTTGCTCTGAGATTGAAGAATGGGTCTTTCCGTCAGCCTGGAATGGATAGAGTGGGATTCGGACCGGGGATCCGATGGTTCATGGTTTTCTAGAGCATATGGGTCGAGTGATGGTTTTGATTTGGTGCAGTGATGCATCTTGGGTAATTCTCGATTGTTGAGTATGATTATCAGAGGGTACAGCTGGTGCCCGGTTTGAGACGGTGGTCAGGACACCGCAAGGAAAGAGGAAATGAGTTCGAGTTTCGATGGTTATGCCTTGTGGAACCTGGTCCGGTTAGGGCCAGGTGGCGCGTCGTGGGAGTATTTTTGGAGTTGAGTTGTCGTAGGCTTCGAGGACGAAGCCTAATTTAAGTGGGGGAGAATTGTAACATCCTGAAATATCAAGAGTAGAGTTGAAGGGCTAAAAGAGTAAATTGGGAAAGAGCGACTCGGCGAGTCCATGGGTGGACTCGGCGAGTAGAGTCGCGACTTGGTCGCGTGTTAAGTAGCCGACTCGGCGAGTAGTAAGATGGACTCGGCGAGTAGGCGCTGAGTGGAGAAAACCCTAATTCTCGGGGTTGAGCCCTATATAAAGAACATAACATCCATTCCCCCAGCCTCTTTACTCATCCTCAAGTCCAGAAACCCTAACCTTCGTATGTGAGTGGATCAAGTGGCATTTGGGAGCTTGGAGAAGCAATTGTTGAGGAAATCTTGAAGGGTAGGAGGCTTGGAGCAAGGGGCTTTGCGTGGATTCGAGTTCCATTGAAGTTGGGGAGTTCTTTTGAGGTAATATCTCGTCCTTGGGCTGTTGTTCTTATGGATTCATCATTATGGGGTTTGTGGGGAGTTTATCTTTTGGTGTTTTGGAGTTTAGAGGTTAGATTTGAGGTTGCTACCTCAGATCTGGAATGGAGAAGGGTTGGAATGCCTGAAAGTCCCTATGTTTGTGTGTGTAGAGAAGCTATCATGTCCCAAACCCTATCCCTAAAGTGTTAAAGGCCTAGATCTCTTTGGATTCACGTAAAGTTTGCCACTTTACGTGATGGATGGGTTGTAGTAGGCTAGATGTATGTTTTGGATCAATTGCATGGCTTGGAGTGCTTCTGTATGGATTCAGACCTGTGGTACTCGGCGAGTCACATGGGTGGACTCGACGAGTTGCTTGAAGACGAGCTGGAACTCGACGAGTTGGAAGAAAAACTCGGCGAGTTGGATGAAGATGGCCTGGAACTCGGCGAGTTGTATGAACAACTCGGCGAGTAGGTTGAAGATAGCCTTAGACTCGGCGAGTCTGTTGTTGGACTCGACGAGTCTTGTCGAAGAGTCCTAATATTTTCTGGTTGAGTCGAGAATCGGCGAGTCAAGGGATGACTTGGTGAGTTGTGGGCGAGTGGACTCAGAGTTGTTGGACTCGACGAGTCTCGGGGTGACTCAGCGAGTTAGGTCACGGATTGAGGGAAGTTTTGAGCTTGGGGACTCGGCGAGTCATCAGGTTGACTCGGCGAGTAGAGTCAGTCAGGGGTTGACTTTGACCTTGTTCAAAGGTTGACCAGTTGTCTTCTAGGGGTATTTTGGTAATTAAGGGTATTTATTGAGTTGAGTGTTTTGGTGTTCAGTGGAGGAGTTTGTGTCGGAGTTTGGAGCAGCGGGATCTTATCCTTTCAGCCAGCAGTTTCGAGGTGAGTTATCCTCACTATGTCAACAGGGTCTAAGGCACCAAGGCCGGCCCTTATCGGATTGAGATCCGGGTAGCTGTTGTTATGTACTGCTTTGATATGTTTGCATCCTGAGAGCTAGGATGGTATATGTTAAAGACCTGATTGAGATCGGTATCCTGAGAGATAGGGAGATGCTATGCTAGTGACCTGTTAGGTCGGTATCCTGGTTAGGATGATGATATGTTATGTGATCTGTTTGATCTGCTTGTTGACTGTGAATTGCTATATGATGGTATGTATATGTGCACATGGTTGTTTGGACTGGAGTTGGGTTGAGGCGGGTCCTGCTTTGTGTTGTAGGCCAAGATACCCAGGGCGGACCGGTTGTTCCGAAGGCCCAGCGAGCGGTCCGGATAGGCTGTAAGCCCCAAGAGGGCGGACCAGACGTGTCGAGGCTCGGAGAGTGGACCAGGCCGACTGAAGGCCCGGTGCGGGCAGACCAGTCATACTGTAGACTCAGAGGGTGGACCAGGTGGATTGAAGGCCCGGTGCGGGCGGACCAATCACACTGCAGACTCGATGTATGTGGTTAGATTCGGAGAGTGGACCAGGTGGATTGAAGGCCCGGTGCGGGCGGACCAATCACACTGTAGACTCGAGGTTTATGGCTAGACTCAGAGGGTGGACCAGGTGGACTGTAGGTCGGTGCGGCAGACCAGTCACACAGTAGACCCGAAGTGCATGGCTGTTCTGTGATCAGATATGTTGTGGCATGTTATGTGTGTATGGTATAAGTGGTTGGTATTTTGGGGATATCTCACTAAGCTTTCGTGCTTACAGTTGTGGTTTTATGTTTTTCAGGTGCTTTAGGAGACCGTGGCAAGGCGAAGGCGTGATCGTACCGCTCCTCATGATTTTGTAGAAATGTGATTCTGGGAATACGCTAAATGTTTTGTATTGAAAAACTTTTTGTAATGATTTAATGGAATCGAGTTGTTTTTGAAAAATTTAAAATTGGTTGTACTTTTCGGTTGTTACAAGACTAGCTTCTTGCTAGGACACATGGTTGGTGGTAGGAGGTAGGGAGTGCTGTGGGTGATGATGTTGTGTGATTTGATGACCTGGGGTGATTTCTCGACTAGGTTCCAAGCTGAGTTTGCACCGGTGATTGAGGTGCAGCAGCTAGCGCAAGAGTTCCAAGATCTCTGCTAGACTATTGAGACAGTGGCTGAGATCACCGCTATGTTCAGGGACAATGCACTTCTGGTTCCACAGTATGTGGCGGATGAGGAGATGAAGAAGGCTCAGTATCATGGGATGTTGAGGAGTGATATTTGGTAGTTTGTTAGCCGATCTAGCTGCAAGACATTGGAAGACATGATAGCGAGGGCTAGAGAGAGGGAGATTGATTTGGAGATCGAGAAGAATAGGAAGCCAAATTTTGCGTCTAGTGTTGAGGGTTCAAGCAAGAAGCCCAAGGTGGTTGATATGAGGGGGACGGGCTAGCAGGGCTGAGGCGGCTATGGCAAGTGCAAGAGGTCGCAAGAGGGGACGTGCATGGAGGGCGGTTCTAGCTGCTTCAAGCACAACCAAACTAGTCATTTCAATAGGGATTGTATTGCTACCACCACCATCACCCTGATATCTGACCTAATTTGCTTTTAGTGTAATCAGAGGGGCCACAAGAAGGCCCATTGTCCTAGTTTGGCTGCAGCAGAACCTGTGTCAACACCAACTCTTACGACTCTCCAGATTACTGATGGCCGCCAGGGCCGGACAGATGTGCCTGCGGAGAAGAGTTGGGATTTTTAGCTGACAGCAGATGAGGCACGTGCAGCTCCCGATGTCATAACGGGTATGTATCTTCTCCTTATCTTTTTATTTATATTGTATTGTTTCTTATGTATAGGTGTTTTATTTTAGGATCGTTCCTTGTGAACGATATCTCTGCTTTGATATTATTTGATTCGAGGGGCTACCCGATCATTTGTATCTCTTTCTCTTAGCAAGAGATTTGTTGGAGCTCCGGGGGAGCTAGATTGTCCTCTAGATGTTAAGATTGCTGATGATAGGTCTATTCGGGTTGCGAGGGTTCATCGAGGTTGTACTATCTATTTATTCAGTGACTAGGATCCGGTTGACCTGGTTCCCATTCCTCTGCGTGAGACACAACGTTATCGTGGGCATGGATTGGTTGAGCCCTAATAGGGCAGTGATAGACTGTGAGCAACAGTTGGTTTGGGTTCGGACCCTAAGTGGGGGATAATTGGTGATTCATGGTGAGAGACTCCAACGTGGGCTGATTAGGTGTTCTACAATGAGGGCCAGCCGCTATCTTCATCAGGGTTGTTCGGGTTTTGTCGCCTATGTCGTGGATGCACATGATAAGGGTAAGGCGGCCGTAGTTGATGTGTCGATCGTATCGGATTATCCAGATGTGTTCCAGGAGTATTTTCCAAGGGTACCTCAGAGAGGTAGGTGGAGTTCAGGATTGATTGGTTATAGATGCGACTCCGATAGCCAATGCACCGTATCAGTTGGCTCCTCCCGAGATGCATGAGTTGTCTATACAGCTACAAGAGATATGTGATGATAGAAAGGTGATGATAATGTTGGATTAGGTGTCTAAGCCTATAACTATAATTGGTATATACTTGAATTGATAGTAGCACAGTCCTTTTGGGTTACCTTCACTCTAGCAACTTGACATGATGACTTTTGGAGACAAAGGTTGAATTTATTATTTGGAATAATAAATTAGTGCATAAAATGATTTATTAATTTATTATAAGAATAATATATTAATTAGAAATCATAATAGAATTCGTATTTAATCATAAATTAATTTGGAATTAATTTTAGGATTAAAGGAACTGATTAAAAGTATATAGGATGTTTTGCAATTAATTGATAGTTGTGAAATTGGGCTATTGGACTCCCTTAAGAAGGAGTTGACGAAAATTATAGAGAAGCCCTATAAGTTTTCGTCCAAGGCCTTAAGAATGAGAGCTCATGGGCTGCTTAGGCCCTAAGCTAAGGGATTAGGGTTTCCACCTCAAAACTCTAGCTTTGGATCTAAGCCACCTCAGCTATAAATAGAGCCCCAACCTTCATGATTCCGTCTCATGCTATCAAAACCCTAGTTGAGCCGAAATCTTGTTCCTCCTCCTCTCTCCTCTCATCCTCTTGCATAGAGTGTTTGTAAGCCATTAGAGGTGTCACACTTGAGGCACTTACTCTCAAGAGTTCAAGATCTTCAAGAATTCTTTATTATTACTATATAACAGATCAAGGTATGTATGTAAACCCTATTTTATGTTGATTTCAAAAATAGTACATGCCTCCTAGGATTTCTAGATTTGTGTTCAATGCTTGTATGTCTAATAGAGAAAACATAGATCCAACACTTAGGGTTAATTGTATGCACACATAGGATTGTTTGCTATGTATAAATCCAATCAATGGTATCTGAGCGTATGGTTTTTGTTTTCAATTAGATTTGATACAATAGATTAAACTTGAAAATATTAGGGTTTGTGGAATTTAGACCCTAGGGTTAAGATTTTTTTGCAAATTAGGGTTTCATAACCCTAGTTTCGAAAATTGTAAAGGGTTTTTGGACTTGTTCCTCTTAAAGTCGAAATCTAGGGTTTCCGAACCCTAGGGTTTTCGAAAATTAGGCAAGGTTGAAAGCCTTGCCTTTCCCCCAAGTCATGAATTTCAAAATTAGGATTTTTAATAGGGTAGTTGTATTTGATAATTATCTTTTAATTGTTTACTAGATAATTATAAAATCTTGTAATTATCCTTCTTCATTTTTGAAATATTGGGGGTAAAGGATTAGGTTCAATTACTTTAATTAATTTAATAGATAATCCTTAATTGATTTAATAATTTAAATTAATTGTTTAATTTTGCATAATTATTAAATCAAGGTTTTTAATATTAAAAATTTTAAATTAAAAGGTATTAATTTTAAAATTAGATTAAAAACCTGTTAGGGTCAAGACCCTTACAATATTCAGGATCCTTAAATATCCAGGATCCTCGGCTACCTCAGGATCCCGACTAATTACCGTTATTATTTTTATTAATATTTATAACGGTCATATTTTGTCTATACTAATACTTGTGCAGAAGTAGTCAAGGAAAGACCAATTCTCAAGGAATAATCATCTCAATTATGCTGAAGACCTGGAATACTTGGTCAAATAACGTTCATGAAGTTGGTCATAGAGGATCCCAAAAATTTCGGACATCTTGTTGGCTAGTTTAGACTATAAATTGACACTTGTAATCTACACACGACACGCTGTTTTTTAGTCTAAGCTTACTCTACAAAATTTTTACTCATTCTTACTAAGAACTCACTATAATCTTCATTTTATATCAATAAAATCATCAAGGCAAGTGATCATTATCACCTCCCAAGGTTTTATGCCGGAGATCCTAGCAAGGATCAATGGCTTTCCTTGTAAACCATTGTGTCACTTTCTTTTACCATTTGCTATTATACAATCTGAACATCACAACCTCTCATTCAATTTGGTTGATTAGCACTTGTGTAATTTTTAACCAAAACAATTGGTGCCCACCGTGGGGCCGTGGTGTTCAAAATCCTAAAAAAAATCATGTCCACACAACCGATCCTCTCTTCGTCCTGTGCTCCTTCCATTCCAACCAAAAACCTACCACCTCCTCCTGGTGGGCCCCCTACTTAGAGGAAAACGCCTCACACATCCAAGAAAAGCACCCCCCTCAATCGCTAATCCAGGAAGTTTGGGATCCTCAGGGCTCCAAGATCCAACTGCCTCAGTCACTACTGCAAAACTTTTCACTACGATGAGGAAAATGACGCAACAGGTAACCCAACACCAGGTAGAGAATAGAGCGCTACTCAAAGAAGTGGAGAGGATGAAGCTGGAATTTCAGAAATCCCAGGAAATAACGCCCACAGTTGTGAAACCAAGGATCTTGGACTTCTATAATGTAGGATCCTCAGAAAATCATCAGAAGAACGCGATTCCTACCACTGTGGCATCAACCTGGGGGGAAACTATGGACAACTGAGCATCCATGATCAATGATCTCAATGAGCCTTTCAACACTCCTAGAAACCTTGATTATAATAACTTCTTAAACAACAATACTATTAATGCTAACTATACTTACGTTGATGTAGGAATAAACCTAAACATGACCAGGTAACTTCAGCAATTAAGACAAATGATCTCCAGTGTACCTGGAGTTGTCCAACCAATGCCAAAAGCATCTCCTACAAGCCATAGGATCTCGAGATTTGCTCCCATGATAGTCGATACCGAAGTTCCTAAGCACTTCCAAACTCCTAGCATGAAGCTATATGATCGAACTACGTATCCTGAAGAGCATATAGTCCAATACAGAGAAAGGATGGAGATCATTCACATCCCAGGGAACTTGAAGGAAGCTTGCCTATGCAAAGGCTTTAGTTCGACCCTTACAGGATCAGCCCTCAAATGGCTGCTAAATGTTCCCCCATACTCTACTTCATTTGCACACTTAGTCAATATCATTAATAACCAGTTTTCTTGCAGCAGAACCTTCGAGAAGATCTCTAGTGATATCTACCGGGTGGTTCAGGATCCTAAGGAAAAACTTAGGGACTTTGTTAAGAGGTTTTCCAGGGAAGCTCTGAGCATCCCCAACATCAACATGGCCACCGCTATAGAAGCCTTTAAAATGGGGCTCAGAAAGGATTCACCCTTCTATGAAGACCTTTGATGACCCCATGAAAAAGATTGGATGAAGTCAGGTGACAAGCATTAAGGTTCATAAGGCTCAAATAGGATAGAGAGATCTAGAAGAGAACCAAACCTTTAGATCAATATGAGAACCCCAACAGGAAAGTCGAATCCTCGACTCAAAGATCCTACAAACCGAAGCCCTATTCCAAACCGGATCATCACAGGGTTAACACCCTTGAATATGGAGGAAAAGAAGAAGAGCTTCCTAAAATCACTGACTATTTTTTTTCTGTGGATGTTTCAGGTGTAATTCATGTTGTGCAGGATCTTGGAGACAAAGCAAGATGGCTAAAGAGAGACAGCAAGTCCACCGCTTGGAAAGACAAGTCCAAATGGCGTGCTTACCATGAAGACTTTAGCCACATAATAGAGGACTTCATATCCCTAAGAAAAGAAATTAGATACCTCCTTAGTAAAGGATACCTCAAAGAGATCCTCGGGAGAAAAAGAGAAAAATCCAAGGAGAACAGCCAGGATGATCACAAGATCCCGGAGAAACCAAGATCTCCACCCTCTGACGCAAAGATAGTTAACGTTATCTCGGGCGGATCTAACATCTATGGTACCTCTTATTCTCAAGCTAAAGGACAAGCCAAGGTCTATAAAATAGAAAGGGAGGATAGACTACGGAAGAATACTATGATTAGTAGTGAAAAAGAAATCACATTTGATTAGATGGATAGGGAAGGAATTCAGAATCCTCACCATGACGGACTCGTGATAACACTTTACATGGCCAACCATTTTTTCAGAAGGATCCTTGTTGATGGAGGATCCTCAGACAATATCGTACTCGGAGACGCACTGAAAAGAATGAACATCCCAAAATCAAAGATAGTTAGGAGATCTTCAGTCCTCGTAGGATTTAGCGGGGAAACAAAACACACAATTGGAGAAATAAAGCTACCCATATACATAGAAGGAGTAAACTCTATACAAACTTTATGTGTTATTAACACCTTATCTTCTTATAATGTGATACTAGGTAGACCATGGATCCACGAGATGAAAGCGGTTTCATCAACATACCATCGGTGTGTGAAGTTTCCCACTCCATGGGGAACATTGAAGATCATGGGAGATCAACAAGAAATGAAAGAATGCTACAAAACCTCAATGAAATCTACGACCAAACCCCAACAAGCATAGAAATTAAGGAAGGGGCACGACATGATTTGGAGACAAAGGAACAAGACGTAAAGGAAGTAATCCTGGGCATCAAGGATCCTGAAGCTAAAGTCTTCATAAGATCCTCAATGCCTGAGCAGATCGAGCACGATCTATTGAATTTTTTTAGAACCAGAAGCAAGACATTCGCATGGAAACACGAAGATATGACAGGTATAGAAAAGAGTATTATTAATCATAAACTTAATATTGATCCTTCTTTCACACCAATACACCAAAAGAGAAGAAAGTTTTCACCTGAAAGGAATCAGATCATCCAAGAAGAAGCGGAGAAGCTCCTCAAAATAGGGATGATCAAGGAAGTAAAGTTCCCAAGATGGCTAGCTAACGTGGTTACCGTACAAAAGAAAAATGGAAAATGGAAAGTGTGTGTAGATTACACGGATTTTAACAAGGCTTGCCCTAAGGATCCTTTCCCTCTACCACATATTAACTCTATGATAGATGCAACGGCTGGCCATGAACTCCTGAACTTCATGGATGCTTCAGCAGGATTCCAACAAATCCAAATGGAACCATCAGACCAAGAAGATACTCCATTCATAACACCAATAGGTATATATTGTTACACCGCAATGCCTTTTGGTCTTAAAAATGCAGGTGCGACATATCAAAGGTTGGTGAATTAGATGTTTAAAGACATGATGGGGGACACCATGGAAGTTTATATTGACAACATGGTACCAAAATCAATGAAAGCCGAAGATCACCTCAGAGACCTTAAGTAAGCGTTTGACATCCTGGACGAATACAATATGAAGCTGAACCCACTCAAATGTCACTTTGGAATGAAGTCAGGCAAGTGCCTTGGATACATGGTAACCAAAAGAGGGATAGAAGCAATCCCGGAATAGATCAAAGCAATCGTGGAATTAAGATCCCCATCTTCAACAAAGGACATCCAAAGGCTAACCAAAAGAGTAGCAGCACTCAACAGGTTCATTTCAAGATCCTCAGAAAGGTGCAATCCCTTTTACGATATCTTGAAAAAGAATAAGAAATTTGAGTGGAAGGAGGAACACGAGAAAGCCTTCCAGGAACTCAAAAAATATCTAAGCTCTGCTCCATTACTAGTGAAGCCTATAGATGGAGAACCACTTATTCTCTATCTATCAGTATCCTCAAATGCGGTAAGTGTTGTTCTGGTCAAGGATCTTAACGGGGATCAATTGATATGGGCTTATTTAGTCATAGAAATCATTCATTATCTTATTAATTATTGTTGATATTATATCATTTAATGGACAAAAGGTACTTAATTAGCTTAATATTTCAATTTTAGCAAACAAAGACATGCTCGGGTGAAAAAGGAAGAGGATTGAGTGATTGGAAGCTTGGAGATTGAAGACTGAAGAAAGAAGGATGTTGCTGGACAACTTGACCCCTCGTCAGTGTTTTGGCCATATCTCATGAACCGTAACTCCTATTGACGAGATTCAAAATGTTATCAAAACCAGACACAATTTCGGACGACTTTCGTTTTTTGAGAAAATGTTGATTCCAAAAGAAACTCGACGAGTTGGTTAGAATGTTCCAGATTCGAAGATGCCTTGCCGTACACGCTGTATACGTGGATTATCGAAAAAACTCGACGAGTTTTTGGTGAAAACTCGTCGAGTTGACGCTGTTTTCAGAATTTATATATAGAAACTCTTCTCATTCGAACCCTAAATAATGCTGGAGGCTAGGTGCGATTATTGAAGACCAAAAGGGTTCTTGAAGCTTCAGTTTTCGAGATTGCAACCTAAGAAACAATTTAGAAGAGAATCAAAGGCAAATAATCATTCTTCTTTTCTTAATCTTTGTTTTGAACCATGTTTGAATCATTAGATTTTGATTTTAGGTTATTACTTGCTTTAGATATGAGCTAAAAGCTTTACTTCTGTTTGGATGAGATAATCTTATGAACATGGTTTGCTTGAGTGGTTGAGTTGATATTAATTTGGTTATTCATCTTGTTAAGCTTATTAAAGATCCTTATGTATTGATGATAAATGTTTTTAGTTAACAAATAAGTGATTGAGTTGCATGAATATCTTCATGATTACTTGATTCATATAGTTTTTTGAATATAAGATTGTATGCCTAGGAATAGTGAATATGAAACTAGGGTTAACTATAAAATATGTAAATCAATGTGTGAGCATGTGTGATGAACATCTATACATGAGTTGATTGAATTGAACAAATTTGATTAACTATTATTATAAGTCTTGCTTGATACGAACTGAACACTAGGAAACTTGTTAATTTAATCACTTGATCACTGTTTGAATTAACTTGTCTACTAAAGGATTGGTAATAATGAACATGAACCCAATCATATTAGGAATCGGTAACCATTGATGTATTAATTCATTGCACTTGCCACGAAATCAACCATAAGAATAAGTGAATCGAATCTGAACAGAAGTCTCTTTTATCATTGAATCTAGTTGTCTTTTCTTGTTCTTCTTAGTTGTTAATTGTCTTTGTTTAAGTATTAATTGATTGTTTAAGTTTCTAGTCTTGCAAAACTAGAGAAACCCCCTACTTTTAATAATTGTTTTAATTAGATAATATTAGCATTTATTTTAATTGTTTACCGTTCCCTGTGTTCGATACCCTACTTACCTGAACTAAACTGCTAATCGATAGGTACACTGCCTTTCGTGTGTTTGTCTTTGTGTTTAAGTTAGTAGGATTAAAACTAGTTTGTTTAACACACATCAAGTTTTGGCGCCGTTGCCGGGGAACGGTTCTAATAGTTAATTTTATTTGCTAGTGTTATCGATCCTTTGTGTGAGATTTATCTCATATAAAGTTACACGTTTTCTGTTTTAATTTTTATTATCATATTATTATGTATTTTCCAAATCTCGATGCTTTTGATGCTTTTCTTGAGGAAGTAGTACGGGAAATTGAGCAAGAAGATGAGGAATATGACTCAGATGAGGATTTGATGAAATTGGGAAGATGGTTAGATAACATCTTGCCTAATAAACAAGAGCAATCCGAGTTACAAGAGCTAGATCTACAAGATGAAGAATTTAATCCAGAAAAAGATTTGGAGGAGCTGGAAAGATTGCTAGCAGATGGGTCAGATGAAGAACAAGAGTAAACTGAGTTGCAGGAACCAAGTTGTGGTTTGACCATTACCACGACGTGGCCCCTTATTTTCCTAGATTGTGATTCGAAGCATGGGGTGACGAATCCAACTTTGGAGAAAGTTCTGAAGCATGATCCGTTTCTGATTAGTACCCGACCGGTTCCAACCCTTGTCAAGATTCTTGGGTTACATGAATTTAAACTCGTTTGGCCAATTTTAGAAGCAAAGAGCCAAATTTTACAAATTGGTCCACCAAAGAAGATATTCAATGCAACAGATGGATTGACATTGAGTTTATTGGAAGTTTATTAAGTTGAGAGTCCAGCTAAAGACTCGCACAAAAAGAAGCGCTTGCAGGAGGCAACCCGTCATTAGAGTTTGCTTTTCTTTTTCTTTCTGAACTTCTAGTTTATTAGGGTAGTGTAGGATTTTAATTTAATGATTGTTTTTCTTTTTTGTTATTTGGTTTTTGATTTTGATCTTTGCAAAAGTTAGGTCGAGAATCGATCAAATTGTTAAAGCGTGAGGAATAAATGTGAAATCGAGTCGAAAACGAGAAGAGTAGGAGAATTGAGTCTAATTACGAGTCCAGTGAATAAATGGCTGAAAGGATGAGCTTTTACTAAAGAAAAATGAGGGGGAATATTGCTATAATCATTCCCTTAAAATCCAGAAACGAAACTGAAGTTGGAGTATATTTTGTTCACTCATTGCATAAAACTCGTCGAGTTCCCTATATAAACTCGACGAGTTCTTTTGGAAAAACCCGACTGTGCCAGTTTCAGCGACCCAACTCGACGAGTTGCTTTTTCTCTTACCTTTGAGTTGGTGATTTGATTACATTCTACGAAGGCAATTGGCTGTGCTATCACTGTTTATTTTCCGAGCATTTCCAAGATCTTTTTCCTCTATATTTTGGAGAATAACCATACGAGATTTGACACCCAAGGCATGGATGAGCTGTTCCCATGTCCAAAGTCAGCTGAAGAAGGAGCTCAAAAGAAGAATATCAACCTCGCAACTACTATCCCAGGGGAGTTTGTTCTAATTTTCTCTACTTTTATGTTCTTTTTCATGCATAACATGCAATGGGGACATTGCATAAATTAAGTATGGGGTAGGGGGTTGATTACATTAGTTATATTAGAATCCTAGGTTTAATTTTTGAAAATTGCATAAAAATTGCTAGGGTTAATTTAGAAAATTTTGGTAAAAGCAATTAGGATTCCATACTAATATTATGTTTGATGATTGCAAGAGGACCCAAATGTTTAGTTGAGCCAATATACGTTATAGTGCATTTGTGGCCCCCTTTATTCTAGTGAAATCATGAGACAAAAACACAACCTCGCTTAGTTTGAAGATCGCAACATGTTTAGCATCGTGTACCAGAAATGTATCCAGGAAAGCTCAAGTAGTCATTGCACACGAGACTAATGCCTTTAACCAATAAAGGATGAAGTTAAATTCCCTTGCTTAAGCATATGTTTTTCTAGGTTTTTAGTTTTGAGTGGAAAAGTGTGTTGAAAAAAAAGAAAAAAAAAGAGAGAGAGAGAGAAAAAAAAAGAAAAAAAAAGTTGAAATAAAAAGAGTGATGAAATGTTTGAATAAAGAATCTACAAAGCTATGAAGACAAAGAAGAGTATCATGAAGAAAAGCTACAAAGTATAAAAGATTCAATCAAAAGTTGTATTTGTCTTTTATTTGTAATTTTCTTTTCTAGGTTATTTTATCGTATGTATGCTTGGGGATTTAACCAAAAATGACTTGAGGTTAAGAAAGTTTTCTGAGGATGGATTCGGAGGGATGCATAAAATGAGCGTTGTTCAAAAGAAGTGGGCGAGTGTTTATGAGGATTGTAAGTATTTAGAATTGAGGGGGGTCCTTAGGAAAAATTTTAGACACAAATGCATGCGTTGCGGTCTTGGCATAATGGCTGGGTTCGATTGGGATTGTCTTATGTGGTATTAGTGTGCTAAAATTCGGTTTTGCTTGGGGGCAAGCAAAAGTCAAGTGTGGGGTATTTTGAGATGGGCTTATTTAGCCATAGAAACCATTCATTATCTTATTAATTATTGTTGATATTATATCATTTAATGGACAAAAGGTACTTAATTAGCTTAATATTTCAATTTCAGCTATAAAAGACATGATCGGGTGAAAAAGGAAGAGGATTGAGTGATTGGAAGCTTGGAGATTGAAGACTGAAGAAAGAAGGATGTTGATGGACAGCTTGACCCCTCATCAGTGTTTTGGCCATATCTCATGAACCGTAACTCCGATTGACGAGATTCAAAATGTTATGAAAACTAGACAAAATTTCGGACGACTTTCGTGTTTTGAGAAAATGTTGAATCCAAAAGAAACTCGACGAGTTTTTAGCACAAACTCGACGAGTTGGTTAGAATGTTCCAGATTCGAAGATGCCTTGCCGTACACGCTGTATACGTGGATTATCGAAAAAACTCGACGAGTTTTTGGTGAAAACTCGTCGAGTTGACGCTGTTTTCAGAATTTATATATAGAAACTCTTCTCATTCGAACCCTAAATAATGCTGGAGGCTAGGTGCGATTATTGAAGACCAAAAGGGTTCTTGAAGCTTCAGTTTTCGAGATTGCAACCTAAGAAACAATTTAGAAGAGAATCAAAGGCAAATAATCATTCTTCTTTTCTTAATCTTTGTTTTGAACCATGTTTGAATCATTAGATTTTGATTTTAGGTTATTACTTGCTTTAGATATGAGCTAAAAGCTTTACTTCTGTTTGGATGAGATAATCTTATGAACATGGTTTGATTGAGTGGTTGAGTTGATATTAATTTGGTTATTCATCTTGTTAAGCTTATTAAAGATCCTTATGTATTGATGATAAATGTTTTTAGTTAACAAATAAGTGATTGAGTTGCATGAATATCTTCATGATTACTTGATTCATATAGTTTTTTGAATATAAGATTGTATGCCTAGGAATAGTGAATATGAAACTAGGGTTAACTATAAAATATGTAAATCAATGTGTGAGCATGTGTGATGAACATCTATACATGAGTTGATTGAATTGAACAAATTTGATTAACTATTATTATAAGTCTTGCTTGATACGAACTGAACACTAGGAAACTTGTTAATTTAATCACTTGATCACTGTTTGAATTAACTTGTCTACTAAAGGATTGGTAATAATGAACATGAACCCAATCATATTAGGAATCGGTAACCATTGATGTATTAATTCATTGCACTTGCCACGAAATCAACCATAAGAATAAGTGAATCGAATCTGAACAGAAGTCTCTTTTATCATTGAATCTAGTTGTCTTTTCTTGTTCTTCTTAGTTGTTAATTGTCTTTGTTTAAGTATTAATTGATTGTTTAAGTTTCTAGTCTTGCAAAACTAGAGAAACCCCCTACTTTTAATAATTGTTTTAATTAGATAATATTAGCATTTATTTTAATTGTTTACCGTTCCCTGTGTTCGATACCCTACTTACCTGAACTAAACTGCTAATCGATAGGTACACTGCCTTTCGTGTGTTTGTCTTTGTGTTTAAGTTAGTAGGATTAAAACTAGTTTGTTTAACACACATCAAGTTTTTGGCGCCGTTGCCGGGGAACGGTTCTAATAGTTAATTTTATTTGCTAGTGTTATCGATCCTTTGTGTGAGATTTATCTCATATAAAGTTACACGTTTTCTGTTTTAATTTTTATTATCATATTATTATGTATTTTCCAAATCTCGATGCTTTTGATGCTTTTCTTGAGGAAGTAGTACGGGAAATTGAGCAAGAAGATGAGGAATATGACTCAGATGAGGATTTGATGAAATTGGGAAGATGGTTAGATAACATCTTGCCTAATAAACAAGAGCAATCTGAGTTACAAGAGCTAGATCTACAAGATGAAGAATTTAATCCAGAAAAAGATTTGGAGGAGCTGGAAAGATTGCTAGCAGATGGGTCAGATGAAGAACAAGAGCAAACTGAGTTGCAGGAACCAAGTTGTGGTTTGACCATTACCACGACGTGGCCCCTTATTTTCCTAGATTGTGATTCGAAGCATGGGGTGACGAATCCAACTTTGGAGAAAGTTCTGAAGCACGATCCGTTTCTGATTAGTACCCGACCGGTTCCAACCCTTGTCAAGATTCTTGGGTTACATGAATTTAAACTCGTTTGGCCAATTTTAGAAGCAAAGAGCCAAATTTTACAAATTGGTCCACCAAAGAAGATATTCAATGCAACAGATGGATTGACATTGAGTTTATTGGAAGTTTATTAAGTTGAGAGTCCAGCTAAAGACTCGCACAAAAAGAAGCGCTTGCAGGAGGCAACCCGTCATTAGAGTTTGCTTTTCTTTTTCTTTCTGAACTTCTAGTTTATTAGGGTAGTGTAGGATTTTAATTTAATGATTGTTTTTCTTTTTTGTTATTTGGTTTTTGATTTTGATCTTTGCAAAAGTTAGGTCGAGAATCGATCAAATTGTTAAAGCGTGAGGAATAAATGTGAAATCGAGTCGAAAACGAGAAGAGTAGGAGAATTGAGTCTAATTACGAGTCCAGTGAATAAATGGCTGAAAGGATGAGCTTTTACTAAAGAAAAATGAGGGGGAATATTGCTATAATCATTCCCTTAAAATCCAGAAACGAAACTGAAGTTGGAGTATATTTTGTTCACTCATTGCATAAAACTCGTCGAGTTCCCTATATAAACTCGACGAGTTCTTTTGGAAAAACCCGACTGTGCCAGTTTCAGCGACCCAACTCGACGAGTTGCTTTTTCTCTTACCTTTGAGTTGGTGATTTGATTACATTCTACGAAGGCAATTGGCTGTGCTATCACTGTTTATTTTCCGAGCATTTCCAAGATCTTTTTCCTCTATATTTTGGAGAATAACCATACGAGATTTGACACCCAAGGCATGGATGAGCTGTTCCCATGTCCAAAGTCAGCTGAAGAAGGAGCTCAAAAGAAGAATATCAACCTCGCAACTACTATCCCAGGGGAGTTTGTTCTAATTTTCTCTACTTTTATGTTCTTTTTCATGCATAACATGCAATGGGGACATTGCATAAATTAAGTATGGGGTAGGGGGTTGATTACATTAGTTATATTAGAATCCTAGGTTTAATTTTTGAAAATTGCATAAAAATTGCTAGGGTTAATTTAGAAAATTTTGGTAAAAGCAATTAGGATTCCATACTAATATTATGTTTGATGATTGCAAGAGGACCCAAATGTTTAGTTGAGCCAATATACGTTATAGTGCATTTGTGGCCCCCTTTATTCTAGTGAAATCATGAGACAAAAACACAACCTCGCTTAGTTTGAAGATCGCAACATGTTTAGCATCGTGTACCAGAAATGTATCCAGGAAAGCTCAAGTAGTCATTGCACACGAGACTAATGCCTTTAACCAATAAAGGATGAAGTTAAATTCCCTTGCTTAAGCATATGTTTTTCTAGGTTTTTAGTTTTGAGTGGAAAAGTGTGTTGAAAAAAAAGAAAAAAAAAGAGAGAGAGAGAAAAAAAAAAGAAAAAAAAAGTTGAAATAAAAAGAGTGATGAAATGTTTGAATAAAGAATCTACAAAGCTATGAAGACAAAGAAGAGTATCATGAAGAAAAGCTACAAAGTATAAAAGATTCAATCAAAAGTTGTATTTGTCTTTTATTTGTAATTTTCTTTTCTAGGTTATTTTATCGTATGTATGCTTGGGGATTTAACCAAAAATGACTTGAGGTTAAGAAAGTTTTCTGAGGATGGATTCGGAGGGATGCATAAAATGAGCGTTGTTCAAAAGAAGTGGGCGAGTGTTTATGAGGATTGTAAGTATTTAGAATTGAGGGGGGTCCTTAGGAAAAATTTTAGACACAAATGCATGCGTTGCGGTCTTGGCATAATGGCTGGGTTCGATTGGGATTGTCTTATGTGGTATTAGTGTGCTAAAATTCGGTTTTGCTTGGGGGCAAGCAAAAGTCAAGTGTGGGGTATTTTGAGATGGGCTTATTTAGCCATAGAAACCATTCATTATCTTATTAATTATTGTTGATATTATATCATTTAATGGACAAAAGGTACTTAATTAGCTTAATATTTCAATTTCAGCTATAAAAGACATGATCGGGTGAAAAAGGAAGAGGATTGAGTGATTGGAAGCTTGGAGATTGAAGACTGAAGAAAGAAGGATGTTGATGGACAGCTTGACCCCTCATCAGTGTTTTGGCCATATCTCATGAACCGTAACTCCGATTGACGAGATTCAAAATGTTATGAAAACTAGACAAAATTTCGGACGACTTTCGTGTTTTGAGAAAATGTTGAATCCAAAAGAAACTCGACGAGTTTTTAGCACAAACTCGACGAGTTGGTTAGAATGTTCCAGATTCGAAGATGCCTTGCCGTACACGCTGTATACGTGGATTATCGAAAAAACTCGACGAGTTTTTGGTGAAAACTCGTCGAGTTGACGCTGTTTTCAGAATTTATATATAGAAACTCTTCTCATTCGAACCCTAAATAATGCTGGAGGCTAGGTGCGATTATTGAAGACCAAAAGGGTTCTTGAAGCTTCAGTTTTCGAGATTGCAACCTAAGAAACAATTTAGAAGAGAATCAAAGGCAAATAATCATTCTTCTTTTCTTAATCTTTGTTTTGAACCATGTTTGAATCATTAGATTTTGATTTTAGGTTATTACTTGCTTTAGATATGAGCTAAAAGCTTTACTTCTGTTTGGATGAGATAATCTTATGAACATGGTTTGATTGAGTGGTTGAGTTGATATTAATTTGGTTATTCATCTTGTTAAGCTTATTAAAGATCCTTATGTATTGATGATAAATGTTTTTAGTTAACAAATAAGTGATTGAGTTGCATGAATATCTTCATGATTACTTGATTCATATAGTTTTTTGAATATAAGATTGTATGCCTAGGAATAGTGAATATGAAACTAGGGTTAACTATAAAATATGTAAATCAATGTGTGAGCATGTGTGATGAACATCTATACATGAGTTGATTGAATTGAACAAATTTGATTAACTATTATTATAAGTCTTGCTTGATACGAACTGAACACTAGGAAACTTGTTAATTTAATCACTTGATCACTGTTTGAGTTAACTTGTCTACTAAAGGATTGGTAATAATGAACATGAACCCAATCATATTAGGAATCGGTAACCATTGATGTATTAATTCATTGCACTTGCCACGAAATCAACCATAAGAATAAGTGAATCGAATCTGAACAGAAGTCTCTTTTATCATTGAATCTAGTTGTCTTTTCTTGTTCTTCTTAGTTGTTAATTGTCTTTGTTTAAGTATTAATTGATTGTTTAAGTTTCTAGTCTTGCAAAACTAGAGAAACCCCCTACTTTTAATAATTGTTTTAATTAGATAATATTAGCATTTATTTTAAATGTTTACCGTTCCCTGTGTTCGATACCCTACTTACCTGAACTAAACTGCTAATCGATAGGTACACTGCCTTTCGTGTGTTTGTCTTTGTGTTTAAGTTAGTAGGATTAAAACTAGTTTGTTTAACACACATCATTAACATTCTATCTACTATGTAAGTAAAAGTCTCTTGGATCCTGAAGCTAGATACTCTCACCTCAAAAAATAAATTCTGGCCATAGTAACTACTTCTACCAAATTAAGACACTATTTCGAAACACACACTATTCATGTAAAATCTATCATATCAATAATGTCATGAGAAAACAAAAAATGTCATGAAGGATGGCAAAATGGTCGGTGAAGTTAAGCACGATTGACATCACATACGAACCAAGATCCGTTATAAAATCACAAGCATTAGCAAAATTTGTGGCTGACTTTAGTGATGATCTACAAAATGAAGTGGACATGGAAGCCAAGCAACTCCTAGAAGATAAACATATGGGAAAATGGACGTTGTTCATAGATGGAGCTTCAAATTAGAAAAGAACAGGCCTAGGGATCATACTAAAGTCGCCATAGGGGGACATCATACCCCAGGCAGTTAGTTGTAAATTCAGCACTACCAACAACAAAGCAAAATACGAAGCACTCATCATGGGACTACAATTGGCTAAGGATCTTCAAATTGGGGATCTTTAGATATTTGTTATTTTTTATTACTAACCAATCACTACAAAGGATCTTATGCAGTGAAAGGTGAAAAATTAGCATTATATCTAGAGATCCTAAAAAAACTAGCTTCTGACTTCGAAAACTTTAGCCTAACCCAAGTTCCCAGAGAAGAAAACACAGAAGAAGATGCATTAGCCAATTTAGGATCCTCCCATAGGATCCCACCAAATACGAAGATTCATATAACCCATATAATAACCCCAGCCATAGAAACCCTCTCCAACAAATCAAAAGATCCTAAACATCTGACAAGCTTAGCAGTTATTGGAGATCATGACTCTAGGATCCTTCCTCAAATAGATCCCAATGGACAGGATCCTCAAAGAAGTCCGTGTTGGATTAGATGTCTAAGCTCATAACTATTTTTGGTATGTACTTGACCCGAGAGTAGCATGGTCCATTTGGGTTGCATATCATCGGGACAATTTGTTAGGATAGACTCTTCAGAGAAGGTTATTTATGGTTTATTAATATATTATAAGTTATAATATATTAATATGAAATCATATGTTTTAGTTAGTATCGATCAAGAATTAATTTGGAATTAATTTAGTGATCAAAAGAGACTAATTAAATCTATGGGGACTAATTATGATAATTAGTTATATTTATATGTGTTGGGCTTATGATCCATTTTGGACCAAGTTTATATATGGATACATAAAGAGTTGGGCCACATGAACCATGGATCATAAAACCCATGGGTATGGATTATGGGTTATACCCATGACCCTTGGAATCCTTCATATAAATAGGTTACTCCATAGCCAAAATCACCACTTCTTTTCTTAGAGAAATATGGAGGTGTTTTGGTGCATGGAATTCTCTCTCAAGAGCTACCTTTGTCCTAGGTGTGTTGTGATTCCATTTGAGGCATTTCATACTATTGGTGCAAAGCTCTTAAGGCCAAATACATCAAGACTTCAAGCCACATAAAAGGTATGTTTCCCTAACTAGTATATTGATGGGTTTTAGCCATAAGAACAACCTATGTGCTCATATAAACCCTAATGCTTGGATCTAGGTTTCTCTATTGTACATATAATTCATCCAGGACTTTAAACCCTAGATCTACTATATGATAATCAATATAACATATGAATTCGGGTTTAGATCATACCTTGATTGTTATGTAGCAATAACAATCTCAAATCCTCCTTGTAATGACTTTAGAAAGCTTAGAGTCACAAATGTCACTCCTCTAATGGTTCACAAACACCAAAAGCAATAGGATGAAGAGGAGGAGAGAAGAAACACCCAAAAACGTGTAGAAACCCTAAGGATTCAGTTCACCACGTTTTTGGTGCCCAAGGGGTCCTTAAATAGTGAGGCTATTAGGGTTATCTAACAAGGAAACCCTAATTTGGATGCTTAAGCCCTAAGCAACACATGGACTCCTTCCTTAACAAGCCTTGGACGATTTCTAATGGGCTTCCTCATAGAATTCGTCCAACCTTATATTATAAGGTAATCCATAGCCCAATTGCAATTATCTTATAATTACAATTCAAGTCCCTTAAGTTTAATTAATCTTTTTTTAGCCACAAACTTAATTCTTGGCTAATATTAATTAAACAATATGATTTCTCCTTTAATATATTATTCTCATAATATATTAATAAATCATATTTAATCCTTTCTCTCATAATTCATCCTATCCAGTTGCTTTGGTGAAGGCAACCCAAAAGGACCATGCACCATCGGATCAAGTACATACCAAAATAGTTATGGACTTAGACACTAATCCAACAGTCTCCCACTTGGATAAGTCTAATAACTATTCTGCGTATGACTTCAGATCCCGATCTGCAATCGTAGCTTTCTAAATCCGTTGTCAACTCTGATCCTATCAAATATGCATGTCCTTTAGATAAGGGATCATATATTCCTCCATTCTAGATATCATATAGATATGAGACATGAACTTAGTCATTCTCTCTGTACTATTTCCTGATTTCCGATTTATGACGACTGACAACAGACTGCAATTGAAACATCAATTCAGTCCCGGCTCGGCCAAGCACTTAGGTGCCATCACTAAATCATCGAGGGGCCCAAAGATATCACTTTTATCCTACTTTGGATAAAAGGAACGGATAAACTTTGACTCAATGCTCGCTTGCACTCACTCACCAAATCACACACAACAATATGTTTTATAACACCAAGTTACTGGTGCGTTTACATATTATCAATGTGCAACCGACTCGCAAGATACAACTCACACATCTCGGTTTCAAAAATATAAGATATTATCGTCTCACCAATCACTCGTGATAAAATCCATGAAGTAATCCAAGTGAGCAAGGGTTTAATCCAATGCTCAAATCATATTCATAAGCACTCATGAACGTTGTAGCAAACATTTTCTTATGTCTAATACTCTTTAGACAATCCACACACCAATTCACGACAGTCTTCATTCATATCTACTTCCAACATATGAACGACTATGGCCCGTTCGAATAATTTGACTGTTCTCAACCAATTAAATTATTCGGGAAGTCAAAACATGCAAAGTGAAACACAAGAATAATTCTAATCCCATATGGCCTCAAACCTTTGAGTATAAATAAAACACCTTTTATTTATCACCATATCGATTACTCATTATTTGTTGTTTCCGGTAATCAACTTCTTACTTGAATTATTACAACACTTGTCCCATGCTCTTAGCATGCACACAATGTTTACCTATGGTTCTTACTTTGTGAAATAGATCAAATGAACACATTTCCAATCATACTCATTTCACAACTCCTAATCCTTTTCACAAGTGGAGGAATATCAAATTCTTGCCACTTATGGAATATGTTAGATTCTAACATTTAATGCAATGATCCCTTTTTGTAATGTCATAGCACAAAAGTCACAATGACTATTGCCAATGAATTACAAAATCCTCTATTGGAGATTGTTTCAAGACAATTCCATAGATGTGATGTCTCTCACTCAAAGTACATTCCTTTGAACATCCATTTGCATAAAATTTCTAATCTAGACATATATTCTCAATATCCTACTCCCAATATGAAACATTTCCATATTTTCCATATGACAACTCATTCTTAATAGAATCTTTTCTATTCATAATAATGTCTATATGGTCCATCCAATACTATACTTCCAACTACTCACAAGCGACCAATCCTCGGCGAACTTTGGATTGTCCTTTGATAGTTGTCTAATTTTCTTAATCAAAACCGATTATTGTCCTTTTTTCCCTCTTAATGCGCTAGACATTTGGAAAATTTTAGAATGGTTAAATATTATAGAATTTGCAATCGATCCTATACCCGAAGCGTATGGGACACGATGCATAATGTCTTACATGAAGATTTAATACTTTATCAATCTTCTTACATGAAGATTTAATACTTTATCAATCTTCTGCCATAATATTTTATGTGTTATGTTCTTATAATTCGAACTATGAAGAGGAATGCCGTAATCATAATTGAAATTTAAGAACACACTATGTATCCTTGACTGTATTTATTAACATTTCACAACCTAATCCTTTAGATTTGAAATGAAGCATAATATTCTCTCCCTTAATTATAGAAAAACAACTATTCAACCCTTATAACTTTGCAAAGTATGACTCTTGTTTTCTATAATTAATATTGCTAACTTGCGATGCTTGCCTTAATAATCATACAGTCATAACATTTATTCTACCACTATCACGATGATTATTATAAACATAACATTTGTACTCCCACTAGCTTTGACATGTATTCAGAAACAGCTTAACTTTCAGAAAAACTATACTTATTGAATTTCTTAAGTTCATGTTTCTAATACCTAATGCTTTGATAATCCTTTATCTAAGCTTATACACCTTTCCCTTAGATAGCTCATATGTGTGTTAAACAATTTAGACTAATTGCCAAATCTCACAATTCGAATCATGGAAAGGGATACTGTAACCATAATCGAATTCGAGAATCCAATTTTCACAATTACTATCTTCTTAAAATCTCTCTTAGTGAAAGCATTTCCTCACAATCATTTTCATGAAGGAGGGAATCTTATGAAACTTAGATTTTAATGGTGTACGTGTTCCTATCCATGTGAATTTGTCAAAACCAAGGTTTGCGACAAATTCAAACTCATATGGACTGAACTTTCTCAATCTTGATTTCTTGCCTTATGGTAACACGACTGCCCACCATGCCTTCCAAGTAGTTAAGCAGCTCACCCTTTCCTATCAATGTACTTTTCATTGATCAAGGTCCTTGCCTTTTATGCATTCAAATGAGAACTCATAGGACTCACATGCATAATTAACTCAAATGGAACGGCACAGAAACAAGCTAATGTCAACACGATATGTTGTAAACCTCTACTCGTGTGCTAGTGATGATCGATAAGGTTTATTTTAATTAGTTCTTAAACTTTTCAAGACCATAAGACTCCCACTGACTCCTTGACATATAAGATTCTCTTGTCAATAAACATTTCTCGACAAATAAATATTCAAGAGTTAGTGTAGCTTTTACCAAGACAAAACATTTCATAAAATTGGTCCTAGTTGGTCTTTGTCCTATCCAAGACATCACAACTTTCCATTTTCAAATGTGTGAGAATAAGAAAACCTTTTTCCAAATTCTACATTTGATGAATGTTATAAACCTTATTGAGACTTGTCACTCAATATCACGATCTTAACTCTAAGACTTGTTTTTGGAACGAAGTATGATTGACTTCTTGATTTAACCATTTCTTCAATTTTTTGATTCCTTTTCTTAGACATACAAGTGTACTAAGATTTACTTAGAGGATCAATTGAGATATGGCTCTTAATCATTAAGACATATCATAAAGCATAAAAGGTACTCTCCCTTCTTCTTAGAATAAAGAAACTTTTATCTTTCTGCCTACTTGATTCTTCTTATTCGTTCTGCTATTGATTTAAACTTTTCAATTAATTCAAAATTACACTTAATCTTATAATTATAATCATATTTACTAAACCTTTAGTAAATCATGACGAATATCTTTGTTACTCTTGTGGTGGATTTGATCAACACACAACTTTGTGTACTCGATCTTCTAGTCTTTCACTTGACACTTTGTCAATGAATTAGTCTAATTTACAAATATGAAATTTCTCATTCATCGTGCAACCAAGTTGCATGATTCCAAGTTTCTGTCCACTTGAAACCTGGGCGATGAGAAACTCTCCCTATTTGGTGAATTCTTGACATTTCCATAATTAAGAATCACATCCATTTGTTGTAGAAATATGTGAACATCAATTTTTCATAATGATTTCATTGCTAGGAAATAAATAAATAAATAAATGAGTCAAAACAAAATTTATTTTATTCATAAAAGCAGCGGAAAATATTTGTCCTTACAATGCAAAA
This sequence comes from Lactuca sativa, assembly GCF_002870075.4. Taxonomy (NCBI): domain Eukaryota; kingdom Viridiplantae; phylum Streptophyta; class Magnoliopsida; order Asterales; family Asteraceae; genus Lactuca; species Lactuca sativa. Next base: position 349,881,474 of record NC_056626.2, read on the forward strand.
TCAACTGAAAACTATGTAATCAAATATTCCTAACAACTCTATCATAACTTTCTAAGCTCAAAATCTAATCTTCAAGTCCATGCGATCGAGATCTATTTCTTTGTGATTAGATTCATCTTGCTCTTCCATCAAGCTTCCTCTCTTTTCATTGATCCTGCAAAACATTCAAATGCAATCTTATCACATTATGTATTAAGAATCAACGAATAGGAACTTAATGGAGTTAGATAGTGGATTTCACCTGAAGCGCAGCCATACTCTTTGACTCTCCCATCTTTGGTCTCTTCAGGCTCTTAGGGAAGACTTGTATCCAACGCCCTTTCACTTGGCAACAAACACAGGTCGGTTCTCCTAGAACATCCTCGGAAGCATGGCTGGTTGACTTTCCCAACAAATACGCTCCATTGCTTTGCCAAATCATTTCTGATTCAGCAGCAATGAGCATGTAAGTTAGGTCAATGAGGTTTTCGTCATGATCCATCATATAATACTTTCTTTTGAACTCATTATATGATTCAAGAAGTGACTGCAGAACCCAGTTCATAGCCAACTTATCAGGGAATGACGCACCCAACATTATCAACCTATCGGTGTGTGATTTCATTCCTAGAACGTGGGCACACACGGGTTTACCATCTTCATGTTTCATTTCCAATAGGGCTTTAGTGACATTGAACCTTTCAATTCTTCGATCTTGTGGGTTGGGGAGAATAATTGGAGGAGGTGGAGGAAGTGAAGCATGATTTCTTGTTCCTCGATCGAATCGTGGAATATCATCTTCATATGGAATGCTTGTTCCACGGGATTTGGGAGACCATAGTTGTCGTACTTTGACATCTACAAAACGGGAGAAAACAAATTCAAGTTAGTTGATTGATTGATTCCTTAATAAATCACCCAAATGAGATACTAAGGCTAGGACCCAACACAATATTCTACAACTCGAGAGAGGGATGCCGTAACCCAAATTGTAGAACATTTGAAGGTAAGTGAATGACGATTCACTAATTTTCCACCATGAAAAACGAAAAACCGATTAAGTTTTAAATGCTTTGAAAACTCCTAGATCTTTTGAGATTCATTGAACATTTCAATGGCATGTTTAAATCTTGATATGCCCCTCTAGTTTGTGACTGAGATATCGAGGATCACAAAGCGGGTGTGAATAACCATGCAAACTTACATGGTGCCCCCACATGTTACAGTCACCTATTCGATGTGTCGGTTAACCACACACGCTCCACCGAACTATGACAAACATTGAGTCACACTTTGCTACCTTTGCTTAGAACCATTTAGTGTGCCGGTTAACCACACACGCTCCACTAACGTCTTCGCAAGGACACAAAGTGTAATTTCATGGAATTGCATCAATTCACTTTTGCCTAAAGTAACTAAGATTGGGAATTTTGTAAAAACATTTAGTTACTTTTGTACTTCATTATACTTATAATGGAAGGTTTATGTCCTATCCTACCCGTTCGGCTAACGACCCTCCAATAGTCAAGAGTGCGGTGGGTAAGAGTGGATACCCATTCAATCGCCATTTTATAGGCAATTTCCTTAAACACCCCTTATAGACCAGCTTCGTGAATAAGGCCTACTAACGGTAAGACTGACTTTTACTCATACATATATATATATATATATATTTATATATATATATATATATATATATATATATATATATATATATATATATAATGTTAGACTTTTAATGTTATATATAGTATAGGGTGTATTTTACACTTTTAAAATACTAGGTGGTCAAATTCAACAATTATACTTTTAATTCAATTATATTATAAACCAAAACTTTATGGATTTATTAAATCTCTCTTAATTATACACTTTAATTAATTAATAAAACCATAAGGGTGTGATTTGAACTTTTCAAAACAATATTAGGGTTTTAGAATTTAACATTTCTAAATTAAACTTTTAATCAACTTTTAAATTCCAAAACTTGAGGGCAAGTTTTGAAACATTTCAAAACATTAGGGTTTCAACTATTTAAATTTTAAAAAAAAAACTTTTGAGTTCAGATTTAAACTATAAAACCTAAAGGGGAAAATTGAAACTTTTCATAACTGTTGAAAAATGTTCTTATGTAACCTAGTATGTGACCATCACTGAAATAAGATGAACTGTTTTTATACAATCTAACAAATATTATCAGTTATTTCAGGTTGCACAAATGCGTGATAAAACGGAAAATACGAAAACACGCGAATGACGAAAACACATATGTGTGACTAAACAATTTCAACAATATATATATATATATATATATATATATATATATATATATATATATATTTATATATATATATATATATATATATATATATATATATATATATATATATATATATGTGTGTGTGTGTGTGTATTATATACATATGTATGTATTATATATGTATATATGTATTATATATGTATATATGTTGAATAGTCTACAAGAAATGGTCAACAAAGTCAAGGAAATGAGAAGCAAAAGAACCCCCACGTTTTTGCCTCCTACTCTACATCAACTTGCAGCCAACTCTCCATATACTCAAGTGCACTAGAAGATATTTGTTTCATGCATATATGTATACATGAGTTTGTGTGTGTTCTTTTTGTAATTTTTGTAACACTTCTACAAACTACAAACTCTCCCAAGAACATCAACCATCTTCATCCTCCTCAAGAACAAAGACAAATCCCTGGAGAAAATGAAGAACACCAAGATCAAACAACAATGAAGTGAAGAACACCATCAACCATCTTCATCTTCTTCATTGAAACTCAAGGTTCTTCATCTTCACTATCCTTGTTCATCACACCATTTACCACCAAACACCTCCCTTATATTAACCTCCTTCCAATCTCAAAATAATCTCCAAACACCCTCCAAATACCCTCCTTAAACCTCCTCCAAAAACCCTTTCAAATCACCACAACCATCACCACCTTGCTGTTTTTCGACATCAGAATCTTCAAGTCAACAACGAAGAAAACTGGGCTCGTTACAAGCACAAAAAGACTAGGGAGATTTTCACCACAAATTCTTTAGAACCTTAGCTTCATCTAGAAATTTTCGTGGACGATTTTGACCACGGGAAACCCCAAAGAGACGCGAGAGAGAATTGGCTATCCAGAGAGATTTCTGTTTTTGAGTTCAGAATCTTCATGTTAGAAAACAAAAAAGCGAGAACAACACAGCCAAAATACTACTAGGGAGATTTTCACCATCAATTCTTCAGGACATTACCTACATCTAGAAATTTTCGTGGACGATTTTGACCACGGGAAACCCCAAAGAGACGCGAGAGAGAATTGGCTATCCAGAGAGATTTACTCCGAAAATCTACATCCATCACCACCCAAAGCTCCTTCAACTTCACCATCTTTGCTGCCTTACACCACCAAAATTACAACCTTATTCCACCTCTTAACACCCTCCAAATACCCACTCCAACCTCATCAAATCTCCTCAAAACACCCGATACCCGTATACAAATACATGACTCGTGTACTTTGCACTGTTTTGTAAACAATCCATTTTACATGAAAATGAACTTTTTACTACTTATCAAATACCAGATTGATCTTTGAACAAATATCGACCAGTCGTTCCAAGAGTCCCAATATCGACCGGTCCTTCCAAGAGAACAAATATCGACCAGTCGTTCCACGAGTCCAGTTCAGTCAATTTATTGACGAACCTACTTGATATATATTTATATACTTATATATATTTTATTATAGCTTTATGTCATTTAAATACAGTCATTTATATTATTTATAGCTTTACGTCATTTAAATATAGTCATTTATATTATTATAGCTTTCAGTCATTTATAGCTTTCATATTTATACTTATTCCGCAATTATTATTCTTTATATATATTTACATCTTATATCTTAAACTTATATATCTATCACACAGTGACCGGTAACCGAGCCTTTTGTCGCAGTGATCAGATTTTTATATTTCCAACAATCGGTATCTGAGCTGATATATAAAAGGAATAATATCCAACAATTGGTATCAGAGCTTGTGTGATTTACCTTGAAATTTTTGTCGAAAAACTTTTGGTTATAGCGTTTATAAACCTTCCATAAGTTTGTCTTTAAAAATTTCATTTTAATATCACTTGTTCAAAATCCTTTAAAAAAAAAAAATGTCTTTGGCAAATTACTCCAACATGAACTCTGTGTCCATTGCAAATAGCTTAGGATCTGGTTCACGGGCACCCATACTTATTCCTGAAGAGTATAATTCGTGGGTTGGCCGTATGAATCTTCATCTTAACGCTATAAATGAAGATATCTGGAAGTGTGTAGAAGGAACATATGTTACTCCAGAAAATATGGCTACTCTTGCTACGAATCAAGCCACTCAAACCGATATCATAAGAAAGTTGGAACTCCAAGCCAAAAAGGAACTTGTGTCTGGAATACCTCACAGTATTCTAAGTCAAATGGATGACATTATGATGTTAACCGCAAATCAAATTTGGGAAAATTTGAAAAATCGTTTTTGTGGAAATAAAAGAATTATCGGAAACAAAAGAACATCTGTTTTGAATGAATTCGATAATTTCAAAATGCTTTCATCAGAAACTATCCATGATGCTCATGATAGGTTCAATTTGATTATGGTTAAAATGAACAATTTGGGTATCAAAAAGACACAACACGAGATAAATCTCAAGTTTTTAAACAATCTTTTCGAAAGCTGGAAAATGGTTAAACTCATTATTCAGGGAAATCCAGCTATTCATACCGAATCTTTGTACAATTTGTATGGAGAACTTCAATCGTATGAATCCTCGATTGACCCACCAACCATTGCAGCTTTTGGAGGACCACTTGCACTTGTGTCCACAACTTCTCAAAACCAAACACCTTTCAATGATCAAAACTTTAATCATTTTAATCAGACTACATCTTTTCAAAACCAAGCCTTCCAGTCTGATTCAAATGATGAAGCAGATTATCAACAACTGTGTGCGTTGGTTGCAAACACAAATCTCCAGAGATTTATCCCAAATCATGGTCAATCAAATTTTAGACCAAATTTTCAACCAAGACCATCTTTTGGACAAAATAACTCAAGTTTTCAACCAAGACCATCTTTTGGTCAAAACAACTCAGGTTTTCAACCTAGACCTTACTTTGGACAAAATTCTCAAAGACCTTCTTTCCAAAATAACTCAAACCAAGGTTTTCAAAACCAGGGATTTCAAAACGATCCCAACTCAGGTCATAATCACAATCCAAACAATAGTTTTCAAAATCAAAATAGAGGTTTCCAAAATCAAGGTTACAACAATCAAAACAATGGTTTTCAAAACAACCAAAATTTTAGATTCCAACAAAACCATTCTCAACCTTCCCAACAAGCCCAAACTCAAACACCTGAAAGACTTCCGATTAAAAGTCAAAAGGATGATAGTGATGAAGAAGTGATCATTTGTCACAACTGCAAAGGAACAAATCACTATGCCAGAGAATGTCGAGCCAAAAACAAAACCAAAATCAAAGACTCAGCATACTATGCTCAAAGAGCCGATGAATTGAAGAAACTGGAAAACCAAGAAAAGCAAAGAGCATTGATGGCAATCCATGAACCAAGTGTGGAATACTGGCCAACTTCTGATGACGAAGCTGAACACGAACCAACACAATCAAACTTCTGCTTCGTAGCTGGTGTTGAAATACCTTCAAGAGCTCCAAACGTCATAGAACAGGTATGGTCTATGATCTCTGAACTTGGTTTTTCCAAAACAATTTTTGAGTCCCACATAACCAAAATTGAGACTAGTCTGGAAGTTGATCTCAAAACATATCATGACACAATGGTCAATTATGATATTTGCAAATCTGAGTTACAAACCTTGCAACTCAAATTTGGAGAATTAACAAGAACGAAAAGCAAATTGGAAAGAGACGTTGAAAGAAAATCAGAAGATTATAATCACGTCTTGGAACAATTAAATCAGTCCCTAATTCAGAAAAGGGATTTGGAACTAAAAAATCAGTCAGTCATTTCTTCTGAAATAAAAGATGTTTTAGAAATGGAAATCCTTCAGTTGAAACAAGACTTTCAAGAATCAACTGACAAATACAATGTTTTAAATGAAAAGCTGACTGATTCTTTAAAACAAATCAATTCTCTTGAAACCGAGAATAAAAGACTGATATGGAATATGGATTCTATCAAAGTTGCCAGAAAACTAAGTGATGATATTTTCACCAAGGCAAACACCTTGGGAACTGGCAAAATTGATACGAATTATAGACCAGGAATTGGAAGAGAATCCTTTGAAATTGAACAAGCAAAACAGAAAAACATGACGAATTGTGAAAACTCTGAATCTACTCTACATAATCTTTTCACATCTGTTAATGAGGAAGATTCAGATGACGAAACAGTTATCAACTGTAGTCCAGATGATACTGCTTTCAGTGTTTCCAAAAAGTCTTTCAAAAGAGTTGTAAATTCTAAAACAGACTCTGCAAGTTCTTTAACTCACCAAATCAAAAATACTGATGGAACCACTAAACTCAAAAACTTTTTGAATGGAGAAAATTCCTCTTATAAGGATGGTAGTACTTCTATACCAACTGCTTTTCCTACAATGACTTCATCAATTGTTGGAAAAACTAGTCTGGGACAAAAATACTCCAAGAAACAACAAACAAGCAAAAAATCCATTCAAGTCACCAAAACCCCACTAATCAAACCAAACCTTTTTGAAAAACAACCAAAGAAACCAAACGTCATACCTCATAAACAGGTTTCCAAACAAAAACCAAAATCTTTTCAAAAACCTTTTGAAAACCGCTTTCAAGATATTACTTTTAATCATTCAAGGAACTTTCAAAAACCATCACATCCGAAAGTTTCAAACCATCATCCTCAAAAAGCTTTTCAAAACCGCCCATCACATCCCAGATATGAAGAAAACTTTTCAAACAAACCTTCACATCTAGGATATCTTTCACCAAATCACAGATCTTATCAACCCACAGGTTTTCAAAAACAAATCGCATTTTGGGTAAAATTGATAGATCAAATCAAACCTCAACCATTCCATCGTTATAAACCAAACCATTACAATAATGTGAAGTCAAATGATAAAAGAAATTCATTAAGAAAAGCACCCAAAATAACAACTGACAAACCAGGACCCATTCAGATTTGGGTACCTAAAGTTTCTGTCTGATTGTAGGTACTTAATGCTGGAGAACCCAATGATGATACATGGTATATTGATAGTGGCTGCTCCAAGCATATGACAGGAAACCGGAACTACTTACGTGACTTCAAACCTATACAAACCAATCAAGATGTTACCTTCGGCAACAACATGAAAGCAAAAATCAAAGGTTATGGAAACATAACAAATGGTAATTTTACCATAAAGAAAGTTGCCTTCGTCGATGACCTGAAACACAACCTCATCAGTGTTTCTCAACTGTGTGATAACAATCTTGAAGTTCTTTTCACCAAACAACGAAGCTTGATCATGGACGCCAAAACAAAAGATGTTATAGTTGATTCTGACCGTGCCGGAAATATGTATCCACTTGACATGGATCTTATCTATGGTAAACCCGATATATGTCTGCTATCTAAAGCCCCAGCAGATATTAGTTGGTTATGGCACCGCCGCCTTTCCCATCTAAACTTTGGGTACATCAACAAATTAATCGGCGATGATCTTGTTCGAGGGCTACCACTTCTGAAGCTTGATAACGAAACTCTTTGTGCCGCATGTGAAAAAGGAAAACTTTCCAAATCCACTCACAAAAGCATCTCAGAATCTAGTGTGTCCGAACCACTAGAGTTGTTGCACATAGACCTTTGTGGCCCTGCCAAAACCCAAACCATTCAAGGGAAGAAGTACATTCTTGTTGTCGTTGATGGTTTCTCGCGCTTTACTTGGGTCTTTTTCTTAAGACTAAAATCAGAAGCACCTGAAGAGATGATCAACTTCATCAAACAAATACAGCTGAAGTTGAAACGACCTGTTCGAAGAATCCGAAGTGATAATGGTTTAGAGTTCAAAAACAATACTCTAGATTCATTTCTCAAAGACAAAGGAATTGAACACAACTTCTCAGCCCCATACACTCCACAACAGAACGGTGTTGTCGAAAGAAGGAACCGAACTCTATGTGAAGCTGCAAGATCAATGCTTATCTTCGCTGATCTGCCACAATACTTCTGGGCAGAAGCAATAGCCACAGCTTGCTATACTCAAAATCGTTCCTTAATCCATAAACATCTTCATAAAACACCATATGAAGTCATTAACAACCGAAAACCAAACATCAAATTTTTCCATATTTTCGGTTGTCGATGCTTCGTAAAGAATAATAAAGATCACCTTTCAAAATTTGAATCAAGGTCGGACGAAGGAATTTTCCTTGGTTACTCTTTTTCTTCAGCTGCTTATCGAGTACTGAATAAACGTACTAGAGTAATTGAAGAAAGTACCGATGTTCATTTCGATGAATTTTATGTTAGGAAATTGGATCGTGAACATTTTGGTTCAAAAATGATTGAAAATATTTTTCAAAATCCAATTCAACAAACACCTTCTCCTGACATAGACATTGAAATCGATCTTGATTTGCTTTTTGAACAACCAAAAACCGCTTACAATTCTGAACTTCTAACTACTTTAATTGACCCTACAGGAACACCCAGTGAAGTAATTCCACAAACAAACCAAAATGATGCAAATCAATTCGAGGGGGAACCACCAACACATACTTCCTCTTTGGAACAAACACCAAATCCTCCTTTAAACACCCGAACCCCAAATAGCCAAAACAATCCCGATGCATCATTTATGGGGGAACCTTCAAACCTATTCCAAGATGAAACGCCCGGAGAAGAACAATGGGATACTGAAACTCCAATTATTATAGCGGAAGAGAATCGCTTAATAAAGTGGACCAGAAATCATCCAACAGACCAAATCATCGGAGATCCCAACATAGGCATTCAGACTAGAGGCGCATCCACAAATGAATGTTTATTTGGAGCCTTCTTATCCACGACCGAACCCAAAACCATACATTCTGCTATAAAAGATCCAGATTGGGTAAAAGCTATGCAAGAAGAGCTAGCAGAATTTGAAAGAAACGACGTATGGAATCTTGTTCCTACTCCACCCGATGTTACTGTTATAGGTTCAAGATGGGTATACAGAAACAAGACTGACGATCAAGGAATCATTTGTCGAAACAAGGCACGTCTTGTAGTCAAAGGATATTCACAACAAGAGGGAATCGACTATGATGAAACATATGCTCCAGTTGCCCGAATCGAAGCAATTCGCATCTTTCTTGCATATGCTGCACATAAGAATTTCAAAGTATTCCAAATGGATGTTAAATGTGCATTCCTACACGGAGAGATAGATCGCGAAGTATACATCCAACAACCACCAGGTTTTGAAGATCCCAAATTTCCAGATCACAGCTTTAAATTACAGAAAGCTGTCTATGGCTTGAAACAAGCACCTCGAGCCTGGTATGCCACGTTGTCAACCTTTCTCGAAGAATCAGGTTTTAAAAGAGGTTCAATTGATCAAACACTCTTTCGTAAAATCTTTAATAAACATCTGTTAATCGTACAAATATATGTTGATGACATTATTTTCGGTTCTACTGATGAATCTTTAAGTGTTAAGTTTGCAGATCTAATGAAGAGCAAATTTGAAATGAGCATGATTGGGGAGATGACTACTTTTCTCGGACTTCAAATCAAACAGTCAACTGATGGCATTTTCATCAACCAAGAGAATTATGTCAAAAACCTACTCACTCGTTTTTCAATGGAAAAATCCAATACCGCAAAAACCCCAATGGCTTTTGGATACAAAATTGATGCAGACTTAAATGGCAAACCCGTTGACCAGAAAAGATATCGTGGAATGATCGGATCACTCTTGTACCTCATTGCCAGCAGACCTGACATCATGTTTTCTACATGTGTTTGTGCTTAGATACCAAGCAAATCCTATGGAATCCCATGTAGTTGCTGTGAAACGCATCTTCAAATACCTTAAAGGCACTCCCAAACTTGGCCTTTGGTATCCAGCTAAATCCGATTTTCAGCTGAACGCTTTCACCGACTCAGACTACGGAGGATGCAAGCTAGATAGGAAGAGTACATCTGGTAGCTGTCAATTCCTAGGAGGTAGACTAGTAAGTTGGACTTCAAAGAAACAGACTTGTGTATCCACATCAACAGCAGAAGCTGAATATGTCGCTGCCGCCAGCTGTTGTTCACAAGTCATATGGATGCAAACTCAACTGCGTGACTATGGCTTCAAAATCTCACAAATTCCCATATTTTGTGACTCAACCAGTGCAATTGCCATTTCTCACAATCCCGTTCACCATTCCATGACAAAGCACATCGACATTCGATATCACTTTATCAAAGACAACATTCAAAAGGGTCATATCGAACTACACTTCATCAACTCCGAAGATCAAATTGCCGATGTCTTCACTAAGGCTCTCGATGAAACAAAGTTTCAATACTTCCTAGGCCGTCTAGGAATGTTAAATCCAGATAACATCCATCCTTAAACTTTTACTTTTTGTTTGTACAAAAGTGTGTTTACTTTCACTCAAAAAGAAAATTCAAAAACATTTGAAAACTACTTTCTTTTCAAAAAAAAACCAAAAACATTGAAATAACCAATATTTCCAAAAACATTCAGAAAAACAAATCTTCAAAAATATAATAAAAGACTTGTCGTAATAAGCTTTTATAGAACCTTGTGATTAATCGTCTTTTGACTTAATTTTCAGATGCTTATGCTCGATGAAGATTTTAAGTCATATTGATTCTCAATTGGAGTGAAGGTTCAAATCTCCTACTTTTCATAATGTACATAACTTTATTTCCTTCAATTTTATTTCATTATTGATGATTTTAAAAAGGGACATAAGGTTAGGAGGTTCAGATGAAAACAAAAACCCATGTGAGAATTTGTGCCTCATCAATCTGAATCATTGTGGAATTCATTTCTTGTGAGCTTAGGTGTGTCACTATTGCTTATAAGGTATATCCGATTATACCTTGTCACGGTCTCATTTTTGCTTAGATATCAAAATGACCAGGGACGATTCATTCATTTCTTACATACTAGACAAACTGTCTTTTATGCCACTAATCCCTACCTAGATATAAGCCAACCAAAAATGATGTCTTGAGATCCCGTGATCCATCAACAAGAAAAGATGAAACAAGATAAAGAAGAATCAACAAGAAAGCCAAATCATTCACCGAAGAAATACCAAACAAAAAAAAAAAAAAAAAAAAAAAAAAAAAAAAAAAAACTCTACATTTGGTATTTTCAAACAAAGTTCAACCAAATGGTTATTTCAAAGCAAACATCAAAAGATCTCGTGATATGTTTTTAACCATTTTTCACAAAAAGGGATATCTTAATCCCGCAAGATAGATACTCTCAAAAATCCCAATTTTCTCAAATGTAGCAAATTCTCGATGCTAAAACAAAATATCCTTTTACAACAAAAAGATATTGATCAACAAAAAGGATACCATCAAAGAAAAAGCTGCAACAACAATGGATTTCCCGGGATACTGTAGCCTTCATCAATGAAGATTCTTAGTTGCAAACTGCACTATGAAAATTGCTAAACCCCTCTACATGTATTTCCCGACGGAGAGAGAGAGAAAGTTAATGGCATGAATGAAGAAACCCGCTGAGTAATGCCGAAACCAGTCTTATGTGATTGATTATCTAATAATGAGACTAAGTGACCTTTCAGGAAAAGCATAGTTGAACACCTCCAATATGAGTGTGAGTCGTCAGAGAGAGATATCACTCATTTTTAGTGATCATTAACTTGTTCTGCTGCCAGAACAACCAAACACCCAAGTGAAGTGTGAGCTATACCTATGAGCGTTCATCTGAATCGACCTGTTAAACCACTTGTCGTCATTAATAATGCTATAAAATCTTAAGAAATTTCTTTAGATACATATATGGCTACCCTTTGATAACCGAACCCGAGACTTTGATTCGGAAACAAATTTCTGAAAATCTTTTACATAAGATATGTTAAACCAAGTCACAAACTTTCAAATCAATTGCTATGGTTTTTTATATATCTTATCTATTGACAAATCTTTTATCTCGAATCTTCAAAAGTTAAACTGTCAATATGATTATACCTGTCCTTATTTCAGCAATGATCACATAGGGGGAAATTGTTGAAAAATGTTCTTATGTAACCTAGTATGTGACCATCACTGAAATAAGATGAACTGTTTTTATACAATCTAACAAATATTATCAGTTATTTCAGGTTGCACAAATGCGTGATAAAACGGAAAATACGAAAACACGCGAATGACGAAAACACATATGTGTGACTAAACAATTTCAACAATATATATATATATATATATATATATATATATATATGTGTGTGTGTGTGTGTGTATTATATACATATGTATGTATTATATATGTATATATGTATTATATATGTATATATGTTGAATAGTCTACAAGAAATGGTCAACAAAGTCAAGGAAATGAGAAGCAAAAGAACCCCCACGTTTTTGCCTCCTACTCTACATCAACTTGCAGCCAACTCTCCATATACTCAAGTGCACTAGAAGATATTTGTTTCATGCATATATGTATACATGAGTTTGTGTGTGTTCTTTTTGTAATTTTTGTAACACTTCTACAAACTACAAACTCTCCCAAGAACATCAACCATCTTCATCCTCCTCAAGAACAAAGACAAATCCCTGGAGAAAATGAAGAACACCAAGATCAAACAACAATGAAGTGAAGAACACCATCAACCATCTTCATCTTCTTCATTGAAACTCAAGGTTCTTCATCTTCACTATCCTTGTTCATCACACCATTTACCACCAAACACCTCCCTTATATTAACCTCCTTCCAATCTCAAAATAATCTCCAAACACCCTCCAAATACCCTCCTTAAACCTCCTCCAAAAACCCTTTCAAATCACCACAACCATCACCACCTTGCTGTTTTTCGACATCAGAATCTTCAAGTCAACAACGAAGAAAACTGGGCTCGTTACAAGCACAAAAAGACTAGGGAGATTTTCACCACAAATTCTTTAGAACCTTAGCTTCATCTAGAAATTTTCGTGGACGATTTTGACCACGGGAAACCCCAAAGAGACGCGAGAGAGAATTGGCTATCCAGAGAGATTTCTGTTTTTGAGTTCAGAATCTTCATGTTAGAAAACAAAAAAGCGAGAACAACACAGCCAAAATACTACTAGGGAGATTTTCACCATCAATTCTTCAGGACATTACCTACATCTAGAAATTTTCGTGGACGATTTTGACCACGGGAAACCCCAAAGAGACGCGAGAGAGAATTGGCTATCCAGAGAGATTTACTCCGAAAATCTACATCCATCACCACCCAAAGCTCCTTCAACTTCACCATCTTTGCTGCCTTACACCACCAAAATTACAACCTTATTCCACCTCTTAACACCCTCCAAATACCCACTCCAACCTCATCAAATCTCCTCAAAACACCCGATACCCGTATACAAATACATGACTCGTGTACTTTGCACTGTTTTGTAAACAATCCATTTTACATGAAAATGAACTTTTTACTACTTATCAAATACCAGATTGATCTTTGAACAAATATCGACCAGTCGTTCCAAGAGTCCCAATATCGACCAGTCCTTCCAAGAGAACAAATATCGACCAGTCGTTCCACGAGTCCAGTTCAGTCAATTTATTGACGAACCTACTTGATATATATTTATATACTTATATATATTTTATTATAGCTTTATGTCATTTAAATACAGTCATTTATATTATTTATAGCTTTACGTCATTTAAATATAGTCATTTATATTATTATAGCTTTCAGTCATTTATAGCTTTCATATTTATACTTATTCCGCAATTATTATTCTTTATATATATTTACATCTTATATCTTAAACTTATATATCTATCACACAGTGACCGGTAACCGAGCCTTTTGTCGCAGTGATCAGATTTTTATATTTCCAACAATCGGTATCTGAGCTGATATATAAAAGGAATAATATCCAACAATAACACAAGGATCAAATAACTAATAAAATAAATCAAACAATTAATTTTATCATTATCTATATTTGACCTAATTTTAATTTCTTGCAAAATAAGTTACCCAATTAATACAAATAATCAACTTTAATCATATACGGAAGTTATTATCTAATCAATTGGTAATTATCTTTTGTTTAATCAAGAATATACTCATAAATATGTTTAAAATCGGATTTTAATGATCTAAAATAGATAAGGCAAGTATTCATGAGTAAAACAGCAAGAAATCCCGAAATCCCCTCTTTCTGACGCTCGAACTCGCCGAATACCCCTATGGACTCGTCGAGTAGGAGCCTACTCGCCGAGTCCACAATGGGACTCGCCGAGTTCATCAGGCAGGGAGGCCAAAAAACGATTTTGCATCTTGAACAAACATACAAGGCATCAATACAATAGTAACCAATCAAGGCTCTGATACCACTGATGGGTTTTAGCCATAAGAACATCCTATGTGCTCATACAAACCCTAATGCTTGGATCTAGGTTTCTCTATTGTACATGCAATTCATCCAAGACTTTAAACCCTAGATCTAGTATATGATAATCAATATAACATATGAATTAGGGTTTAGATCATACCTTGACTGTTATGTAGCAATAACAATCTCAAATCCTCCTTGTAATGACTTTAGAAAGCTTAGAGTCACAAATGTCACTCCTCTAATGGTTCACAAACACCAAAAGCAATAGGATGAAGAGGAGGAGAGAAGAAACACCCAAAAACGTGTAGAAACCCTAAGGATTCAGTTCACCACGTTTTTGGTGCCCAAGGGGTCCTTAAATAGTGAGGCTATTAGGGTTATCTAACAAGGAAACCCTAATTTGGATGCTTAAGCCCTAAGCAACCCATGGACTCCTTCCTTAACAAGCCTTGGACAATTTCTAATGGGCTTCCCCATAGAATTCTTCCAACCTTATATTATAAGGTAATCCATAGCCCAATTGCAATTATCTTATAATTACAATTCAAGTCCCTTAAGTTTAATTTATCTTTTTTTAGCCACAAACTTAATTCTTATTAATTCTTGACTAATATTAATTAAACAATATGATTTCTCCTTTAATATATTATTCTCATAATATATTAATAAATCATATTTAATCCTTTCTCTCACAATTCATCCTATCAAGTTGCTTTGGTAAAGGTAATCCAAAAGGACCATGCACCATAGGATCAAGTACATACCAAAATACTTATGGACTTAGAAACTAGTCCAACATATATTATATGGTTTATGTCAAATGCATGCTAGTTATAGGTTTAATGCCTTGGAAACCGTTTGCATGTATAATTAGTGAAAACATAGATCCTAGGTATTTAGGGTTGTATGTTCACCATAGGATGTTTATTATACCAAAACCCAACAGTCCGCGATCATGGACCCAACCCATTATGAAGTATCTCCAAAATGGCATAACCCCGACAGAAGAAAAAAGTGAAAGAGCATTCAAGACGAGAGTCTCGAGATTCGTGTTAATCCAAGGTAAACTTTACAAAAAATCTATGGCAGGTCCATACCTTGATGCTTGGAAGATCCTGAAGCTGTAAAAGTCTTGAAGGCTATACACGAAAGAGATTGTGGTAATCATATTGGGGGCAGATCCTTATGCTCCAAAATACTAAGAACAAGATACTACTGGCCAACCATGAAGAAACACTCCTTTCTACATGCTCAAAAGTGTGAAACTTGCCAAAGACACAACAACATCCTGCATCAACCGGTAGAACCTCTACATCCTATTATCTTCCCATGGCCATTCATGAAACTAGGAATGGATATAGTAGGGAAATTACCAGTGGCCTAGGAGAAAAAGTCTTCATGCTGGTGATGACCGGTTACTTCTCCAAATGGATCGAAGCTGAAGCTTTCGTTCATGTAAGAGACAAAGAGGTAGTATCATTTATTAAATGTAATATCTTGACCAGGTTCGGGATCCCGGCTGAAATCATTCATGACAACGGATCCCAATTTATAAGCAAAAGGACAAGAGACTTTTGCACAAGCTGGGGATTCAAAATGATAATATCACTCCCGTCCATCCCCAAGCTAATGGTCAATTGGAATCTAGCAACAAAATCTTAGTAAACAATTTAAAGAAAAGGTTGGACAAAAGAAAGGAAGATGGGCAGAAGAGCTTCCTTTCATTATATTGGCAAACAAGACCACTTCCAAAGTAACAACATGTCAGACCCCCTATTCTTTGGTGTTTGGGACAGAAGCAGTAATCCCTACTGAAGTAGTGATCCCGAAGGCAAGATACTTCTTGCAAGACCAAGAGAATAACAACAGGATCCTAGCACAAGATCAAGACACTATTAACGAGCTTAGGTATGTTGCCAAAATACGCATTGCTTCTTATCAGAAAAGGATCACCAAAGCCTACAATAGGAACATAAGAGTTAGAATGTTTCAAATAGGAGACTTGGTATTAAGGAAAACATTCCAACACACCAAGGATCCCAGTGTAGGAAAACTAGTTCCTAAATGGGAAGGACCATATCTTATAGATGCTGAAGCAGGAAAAGGAGCATATTGGCTAGCAAATCTCGAAGGAGATGTTCTGCTAAGATCCTGGAATGCTATACACCTCAAAGCATACTACATGTAAGTAGGGTCGAATGATCAACAACAAAACCAAGGTACACATATTCTCTACCTTCAAATTTTTATCACTGATTTTCTCCTCGAATACGTTACTAACTTAAGCATCGAAGAGGCATTAGCTAGACTAACGGCCACCCCTAGATAACAGTTGCTATGCAGAACAACGTATAGTTAAGGATCCTCAATATTGAAGATCATGAAGCATCAAGATCCTCACAATCGAAGATCCTGGAACATCAGGATCCTCAAGTTTGAACACCCTGAAACACAAGGATCTTGACACATGAAGATCTCTATAAATGGTAAAATCCATTATATTTTACAATGTAATCTCTAAATTATCATGTACACAAGCTAGAGACTGATCATCTCTCCCACACTTAAGGGTACTTAATCCCCTCTAAGGTTTAAAGAGCTAATTACCTCTTTCACACGAACTAAGGTTTACACACCTCACCTAGATGCATGATATCTAACTGTGGGATAAGGGTAAGGGGATCATTTCACAATTTAGTGGCTTGGCAACCCTCTTATCTTTGAACACAAGTTAAGATCCTTAAGGTTTATAACATTTTCATTTTATCCAGAAATAAGGATCCTACCCCAGTGATTACTTAAGGTTTATAACATTTTCATGTTATCCAGAAATCGGGATCCTACCTCAGTGGTTACTTAAGGGTTATAACATTTTCATGTTATCCAGAAATCAAGATCCTACCCCAATGATTACTTAAGATTTATAACATTTTCATGTTATCCGAAAATCGGGATCCTACCCCAATAATTACTTAAGGTTTATAACATTCTCATGTTATCAAAGATTGGGATCTTACACCAGAAATTACATAAGATCTTCATGTTATCACACGTTGGGAATTTTCCCCAAAGAATACAATCAAATTGTAACATTTTCATATTATTTGAAATAAGGATCTCTCCCACGAATTGTATCATTGGTTGGGATCCTCCCTAGAATATAACATTAACATGCTATATGTTTTGTTAAAGTCTATAATCTAAACAGGTTGTCCTAAGGGGAAATTTCCCATATGAGATTTAAGATCCTTATTTTTAAGGATCTCTGATAGTAAGTATCCTTGCCCTTAAGGATCCTCATCGACCTTCGATTGGTAAGGAACCTTATTCTCAATAGTGAACCAAAGTTCTCTCCTAAGTTGGAATTTATCCTCAGTAAGTTCTAAAATTCAAAGAATCATGAAGCTTAAAGAGAAACTCAAAGACAATCAGCCATGAGAAAAAACATGAGAGAGATGTAAAAGGAAAATGCTACCATATCATTAAAAAGAAGAAAGGTTTGTATATCAACACAGCCAAAAAGGTTAATTGTCTTACATCACTAACAAAAACAAAAAATTACTTATACTAATTTTTTGCAGGCCTAGACCTTAGTTTGTCATCATCGGTCGTCTCCTTCTTCCCCCCTCCTCCGGTCAACATCAACACAGGATCCTGATTGGCGACAACAGGCTTATCAATCAGCTTTGCCAATGCCTCACGTCATCCCTCCACATCCTAAGAACGCGCATTTTCTAGATCCTCAGCCAACTTGATCTTAGCATGCAGAATAGATATCGCAACACTTGTCTTGGCATCAACAATCACCTCCTCTAGATCCGCAAGATACTCTTCTTCCTTTTCAACTTTTTTTTGCTCAACAACTCCACCCTTTGGAGATATCCTCATTGGTGACCCTCCATGTATTCTCCTGCTCTTTTAGAACAAACTTGTCTTTATCAACACAGACCCTGAGGTCGTTGGTAACATGGGAAACGTGAGCGAAGGCCTGGAAGAAACATAAACATCAGCATGAAAAATGACAGGTATGATAGATTGATATAAATAATGCCTATGAAGAATTCGTATAGCTTGGGAAAATGAAGACAACTTCCCAAGAGCATCCTCGATGCTGAGGTTCTCTAAGATGAAATCTACAGCCTTAGAAGTCTTTCGTTTTCAGGATCCTGAAGCCCTAACAGTAAGATCTATATGATATCTCTTGGGAAGAGGAAGAATGACACTTTTTTCCTTTTTAGCTTTGATTGAACCACTGGTCATATCGTCTTCAAGATCTGCCAAACCAAAGCAGGCCTTGGACCGGGTAGTCTTAGAACCTGACAAAGATCCCTATCAATTCAGGATCCTCTAAAAAGACATATCCAAGAAAAATAATGTTACCAGTGGCCATAGAAGTAGTAGTGGAGGAACCCTCTTGAAGACTGGAATATTCAATCCTGAACGACCTTTCAATTGCAAGAAGTGTGAGGAATTTGGAAATCTTGTCCTCAAAGTCACCGACGACAGGAATAAGCTCCTCAAACCTAAAAGCTGCACCAAAACAAACAAAATAAGGGAAGTAAATTTCAGGATCCTTGATATCTAAACTTGTTTCCTACCCTTTTTAATCCATGATCTTAGCAGGGAATCCCCCTCAGGAATCAAGTTGCATCTCACGAAGAAATATTTTTCTTTCCAAGCGCCATCATTTTGTTTAGATTTCAGAATGAGGTGGGGTTTGTTTGTCTTAAATCTTAATAGGAAATGAGAAGAACCGAAAGTAGAAAAATTATAGATGAAGGCCAATTCATGTAATCCAATGTCCATATTTTTGGACTGATTCAGGTGATCAATCCAAAAAAGGATCCTCCGAACCACAAACATAGTTTGGATGTAGGAGATTTAGGTACACAAAAAGAAAGCATGAATAATACCAGTAAAAGGATAAGTTAAACCTAGAGTGAATGGGTATTCAGGCAAACAAACCCATGTTGGAGACACTAAATCAGGTTGAACGGTAGCCTCAAAAGGATTAAAAACCACATCAGAAGGGAAAGCCCCAATAGCTTTCAACGATTCCATGTCTTCATTATCGAAAGAACAGAGCTCGTCATAGGTTAAGATTCCTTGATCATTAAAATCGTTCTCAAAAGGAATAACAATGCCAGCTCGAGAATGACTAATTTTCTTAGCCATGACAAGGAAAATCAAAACAACGGAAGAACAAATAAAAGGAAAAAGGGATTACATTCACAACGAGATGATGGCGACCTGGAAGAATAAAAAGAGGACTTACCGAAAGCCCTCATTTATAGCTAGAAAAAGATAATAGAGATGATTTAACCATTTCTCGATTATCTCGATAAAGATACGACCTATCCATTAAAGACTAATTTCAAATTCCTCTTTTAAATTTAATTAAAGTCATTCCTTTAAAATTTACAAAATTAATCCCTGTATTTTCAGGAATAACTTTGGGGCAGTTGTTAGGGCCAAGATCCTTACAATATTAAGGATCCTCAAACTATCCTGGATCCTCAACTTCCTCAGGATCCCGACTAATTACCGTTATTATTTTTATTAATATTTATAGCTGTCATAATTTGTCTATAACTAACACGTGTGCAGAAGTTGTAACGCCCGTAGATCCGGACTAATCAATTTAGAGATAATAGGGGTCATACGTTAAACCAATAAAATACAAAAAAAAAAAGAACGCCCAAATCTGACTTCGTATGAGGAAGTTATGATTTTTCTAAGATTTGGCAAAGCAGTGCACGACCTAAAACTCGAATTTTAGTTCGAGCGGTTTTTGGCTTATGCGACCTAAATGAGAGTTGAAGATCTCATTAATAGGAACTCAACGGTAAAAAGATAGACGAAAACGGAGTCCGTATGAAGGAGTTATGAATTATTTGCGGTCATTTAACAGTCTAATCTCTTCCTAGTGCTAAATTTAAGATCGGTCGAGAATTAGCCGACGGAGTAAAAAGTAAAGTTGTAGATTTTATTTTTACCTACACGTGGATATAAATAACGTCAAAAAAGAAGCTAGTATGCGAAAGTTACAGACAAACCTTAATCTCTACTTTTCGAGCGCGGCATCTTCGATACAGTTTTGTAAATCCGAGATAGATTGAGAATTAGCCAACGAGGTCAAAATGAAAGTTGTAGTACTCGTAAATACCAACGCGTGGATATAAATATCGACAAAAATGGAGATCGTATGCGAAAATTATGGACGAAGCCTAGTCTCTACTTTTCGAGCGCGGCGAATTCGATACAGTTTTTTGTAAATATGAGATAGAAGGAGAATTAGCCGACGGGGTCTAAATGAAAGTTGTAGTACTCGTAAATACCAATGCGTGTATATAAAGAACTTAGAAAACGGAGCTCGTACGTGAAAGATATGGACGATGCTTGGAGACTACTTTACTATAAAATTTCTATAAATAAGAGATGAACTCTTCATAATTTCTTCACACCATAAGCCTCTCTTTCTCTCTCTAACTTCTCTCTAGCCTCCCTAAACCCCTCCGAAGTATTGGGAACCTCCCTAGAATGAGAAGAAAGCCCTGGAGCGCCCGACGGCTCCGAGAAGAAAAGCTTTCGGCTCGGAAACGCTGCTCTAGCGAAGCCCGGTTTTTAATAAAAACCCGTTGTAAGTGAGCTACGCGTATACTATATTTAATATACCTTTTAATTACTTATAGTAACATTATTAGGACCTTAAAATAATTATTTGGGCTATTATTACGAGTTATATTGAGTGTTATTTAACGCATATATAATAGTAATAATAGCTAGACTTTTAATTAGTCGCAATTAACGTTAAAACTAAACCCTAGTGGTATTGATACTAGGTTTTGTCGAGGAAAATTGATTTGAGATAACGAAGCACTGTCTGAGTTTGGAATCATCACTATAACAAGTGAGTGCATGGTCCCTTTCATTTTACACATAGATATGAAGTATTTTTATATAACTTACATGATATGTGTGCGTATTGTCTGAATACTTGCTGTCTATGATGGATGAATGATTTTATACATGTTTTAAATGATTTAAATATATATATTTATTTTATATCTACAAATATGTTGGGATAAAACATGGGTAGATGAAATAGTTGGTGTGTGATGAAACAAAATGATGAGAGATACATGATGATAGGAAGGTGATGATGAATCAGTGATGTAGGATGAAAGATACTATAACCTTGTCCGACAATTTGGAGATGTAGTCATCTACTAGAGTATAGATGGCGACCATGGACTATTCTAGATAACCCGTGGAAACACCAGCAGACTTATAACCTGTAGGTGATGAATTACGAGTCCAGGTGATGTTGTGACTATATATTAATGTGATGATACTCTAACCCATACTATGAATTACGAGTTCAGGCAACGTAACTACGTATTCATGCCTTAGGAACGAGCATATAAGGAAATGTGAGGTAAAAAGATGAGAGGTAAATATGATATAGGAGATGACCCATAAGATAATTCTTTAAGGAATATCAAAGAAGATAACGGGTATGGGTAATCGGATTGATTGTTTGATGTTTAAATATAATAATTATATTATTGTGGGTTGAAAACCCTATGTACTAACCAGGTTTCCCAACCTGACCCACTCCAGCTTATTTGTATCACAAGTGTCGATACGAAGCTACTTTGCACTGAGAGATTTAAAAGAGATGTAGATCACTAGCGTAAATGAATGTAAGTTCTGTTTACGCATATGTTTCTGTATTGATGATGACATCCCAAATGTTTTAAATGAATAAAAATTCATTTCTTTGAAAATGCTTTGATAACGTATTTATCATGTTTTTCTGGGAACAAATTGCGCAACATTTTTATTAAAAGAAGTACTCTGATTTTTATAAAGCATAAACAAAATCTGTCTTTTCTGGCCGTGAAAATGGGGATGTCACAGTTGGTATCAGAGCATTAGTTTAAGCGAACTAGGAATATGGATTTATTTCTAGACTTAAACTTAGAATGCTAAACAATTATTGTGAGGAGTGTGTCTAATAGATTTAGGTAATACACCTGAATAGACACATGCACTAGTTTATTTTAGGAATGATGCCTAAATTGCTTTTACGTGCTAAATGATTTGCTATCGTTTGATCGGATCTATGGTCTGTTGCCGACCGGATCTGGAAACCTTATGTGTTTAGGATTCTAAACGTACGAATACGATATTAGAACTAGCATATAAACGTTTCGGAATGATAAGGATGATTTAAAATGTCAATCCTAAATTAAGATCTAGATTCACCTTATTCGGTGTATAGATCAAAATGGCAAGAACCCGCAGTGGAGCTGGGAATGCAAATGGGATCAGGAATCAACCCCCGATGATTCAGCAAATACCTTTTGTAGTAGAAGATGTACCTGAGGCAATCACCATGGCTGGAGTACAAGCCATGATTCGGGCTATGTTAGCTGAACAAAGGGAAGAAATGAGGCGGATATTGAATAGGGATAAACCTACCATACCCGTTGAGCAACTGGAGCTGATTCCCGAGCAATCGGAGGAAGGGAACTATAGCCGCCAAGTGAGTCAAGTAGGGAATCAAGGTTAACGAAGGGATGACTCGGAGAGGGGAAACGACAAGGATGGGCGAAGGTATAAGAACTTCTTGAGTGCGAAACCAACAAGTCTTTGCAGAAGCCCGGAGAGGGTTGAGATTATGGACTGGATCTCCGAGATGGAGATGGTGTTTGAGAGTTGCGACTGTAATAACAAGCAGAAAACCGTCTTTGTGATCAGGCAACTAAAGAGCGGAGTCTTGAGCTGGTGGAAGATATTGGCAGATACGATGCGTAAGGGAGAAGCAAGTAAGATGTCTTAGGAAGATTTCCTGGTGCAACTGAAAATGCAGTACTGCTCTGAGCAGGATCTACTAGAGATCAACAACGAGTTTAAGAACCTAAAGAAAGGAAAAATGAGCGTCACCGAGTACGCTACAAGTTTTATGGAGAAGATGAAGCTTGTTCCTTATCTAGTTCCAATAGAACTTTCCATGGTTAACAGGTTTGCCAATGGATTACCAGCGGACTTTGGTCCAATGGTCAAACAAGCAACCACTTTGAAAGCCGCCATCTGGGTAGCCAAGAATGTTGAGACCCAAATAAGAGAAAAGGATCTGGAGAAAGTTGAAGTTGGCGAGAAGAGGAAAGTTCTCGAAGTCTAACCTGGAAGACTGAAGGAATGGAGCCAAGTGGTGTGAGAAGTCCAAGAAGAACCACTTCGGAAGATGCGATGAAGAAGTGACTTGTTATAAATGTGGTAGGACCGGTCACTATTCTAGAGATTGTACATTCGACAACAACAAGTGCTACGAATGTGGAAATGATGGGCATATTTCAAAGAGCTTTCCAAAGAAAAAAACAAAGCTGCAAGACCAAATGCACCGCCGAAACCAAGGGCATTCCACATGATCCTCGATGAAGCAGACAGCAACGCGAGGAATCAAGAATGAGGACTTCTTACCCCGAATATTGGATTATGCAGTAACCATAGTTTCGTATGATGTAGCCTAGTAGAGGCATAGTCTAGGGTGAACTTGAACACCTATGTAATCATTTCAAGAAATAATATAAAACCTTCGTTTTGTTATCTGATGTGTTAAGTTGTTGTGTGGTTTTCTTGTATGGTGACTTGGAAAAACTGCAAGACAGTACTTGGGACGAGTATGAGTAGGTGTGAATGGTAGTGGAGGCATATACTACCGGAAGCACATGACTCACGCTTGGATTAGGGAAAGTCACAAGGTTACCAAGAAGCTAGTAATTGATACTGTTTTATTCAAATATGTCGTTACCTTCGTTTCGGTAATGATTGTTATTCCAACCCTAGTGGTCATATCGAATCGAGTCCAACTACGATGAGTACGTTACGTGGTTCAGAGAACCAAGTTTGATGTAGCATCTGACTTAAGCCGGAAGATTGAAATAAAAGATAATCAAAGCGATTGGTAGATGTATCGCGATAGTTGCTTGTAACTGGAAATGCTACTTTTTAAGATGTGATTAGAACATGAATAAATGTATAGTCTATTCTGGAAGTCTCTAAGAGACCTGAGTCTAAGCATGGGAGAATACGATGATAAGTCATTAGAATATGACACATCGGTCCATTGTAGTAATAAAATAACTTATCTTAAGTTCTTGAATAAGAAGAAGCAGTCTCCAGTAAGGTTCGAGATTGTGAGTTGAAGGTCATAATTTGGAGTCTAACATGAGATAGGGATCAAGTGCAAGATTGAGCACCGCCTTCAATCAAGAAGTCTTAGAGTTAGATACTCGTTTGAAGAAACATCAAAGTTACGGTTATTACATAGGATGAAGAGATAACGTATGGAGTCATCATGCGAGCCCTGTTTCTTTGATGATTATGGGACGTAATCATCCTAAGGTGGAGATAATTGTAACGCCCGTAGATCCGGGCTAGTCAATTTAGAGATAATATGGGTCGAAAACGACTTTTCAGCAAAAGATTATTTAGAATAAATAATCTTAACCAATTTGTAGTATATGTTACAAGGTTTCCGTACATATAAAGAGCGTCGAAATCCGAGTTATAACGAAGAAGTTATGGCCCGTCGAAGTTTTTCGGCAAAACCGGCACGACACCAGGAGACGTAAATAGTGAATTTACGATAGAGAACTTTTTAGCCTTAGTGATCTAAATCAAAGTTGTAGCATACGTTAAACCGATAAGATACATCGAGAATTAGCCGATGGAGTAAAAAGGAAAGTTGTAGATTTTATTTTTACCTACGTGTGGATATAAATAACGTCAAAAACGAAGCACATATTCGAAAATTATGGACAAACCTTAGTCTTTACTTTTCGAGCGCGACAAATTCGATACAGTTTTGTAAATTCGAGATAGATTGAGAATTAGCCAACGAGGTCAAAATGAAAGTTGTAGTACTCATAAATACCAACGCGTGGATATAAATATCGACAAGAACGGAGATCGTATGCGAAAGTTATGGATGAAGCTTAGTCTCTACTTTTCGAGTGCGGCAAATTCGATACAGTTTTTTGTAAATATGAGATAGAAGGAGAATTAGCCGACGGGGTCTAAATGAAAGTTGTAGTACTCGTAAATACCAATGCGTTTATATAAATAACGTAGAAAACAGAGCTCGTACGCGAAAGATACGGACGATGCTTGGAGACTACTTTACTATAAAATTTCTATAAATAAGAGATGAACTCTTCATAATTTCTTCACACCATAAGCAACTCTTTCTCTCTCTAACTTCTCTCTAGCCTCCTTAAACCCCTTCGAAGTCTAGGGAACCTCCCTAGCATGAGAAGAAAGACCCGGAGCGCCCAACGTCTCCGAGAAGAAAAGCTTTCAGCTCGGAAGCGCTGCTCCAGCGAAGCCCGGTTTTTAATAAAAACCCGTTGTAAGTGAGCTACGCGTATACTATATTTAATATACCTTTTAATTAATTATAGTAACATTATTAGGACCTTAAAATAATTATTTGGGCTATTATTACGAGTTATATTGAGTGTTATTTAACGCTTATATAATAGTAATAATAGCTAGAGTGTTAATTAGTCGCAGTTAACGTTAAAATTAAACCCTAGTGGTATTGATACTAGGTTTTGTCGAGGAAAATTGTTTTGAGATAACGAAGCGCAGTCTGATTTTGGAATCATCACTATAACAAGTGAGTGCAAGGTCTCTTTCATCTTACACATAGATATGAAGTATTTTATATAAATTACGTGATATGTGTGTATTATATGAATACTTGCTGTCTATGATGGATGAATGATTTTATACATGTTTTAAATGATTTAAATATATATATTTATTTTATATCTACAAATATGTTGGGATAAAACATGGGTAGATGAAATAGTTGGTGTATGATGAAATAAAATGATGAGAGATAGGTGATGATAGGAAGGTAATGGATAGGTGATGATGAATCGGTGATGTAGGATGAAAGATACTATAACCTTGTCTGGCAATTTGGAGATGTAGTCATCTACTAGAGTATAGATGGCGACCACGGACTATTCTAGACAACCCGTGGAAACACCAGCAGACTTATAACCTGTAGGTGATGAATTACGAGTTCAGGTGATGTTGTGACTGTATATTCATGTGATGATACTCTAACCCGTACTATGAATTACGAGTTCAGGCGACGTTGTAACTATGTATTCATGCCTTAGGAATGAGCATATAAGGAAATGTGAGGTAAAAAGATGAGAGGTAAATATGATATAGGAGATGACCCTTAAGATAATTCTTTAAGGAATATCAAAGAAGATAACGGGGATGGGTAATCAGGTTGATTGTTTGATGTTTAATTATAATAATTATATTATTGTGGGTTGAAAACCCTATGTACTCACCAGGTTTCCCAACCTGACCCACTCCAGCTTATTTGTATCACAGGTGTCGATACGAAACTACTTTGCACTGAGAGATTTAAAAGAGATGTAGATCACTAGTGTAAATGAATGTAAGTTCTGTTTATGCTTATGTTTCTGTATTGACGATGACATCCTAAATGTTTTAAAGGAATAAAAATTCATTTCTTCAAAAATGCTTTAATAACGTATTTATCATGTTTTTCGAGGAACAAATTGCGCAACATTTTTATTAAAAGAAGTACTCTGATTTTTATAAAGCATAAACAAAATCGGTCTTTTCTGACCGTGAAAATGGGGATGTCACAGAAGTAGTCAAGGAAATACCAATTTTCAATGAAGAATCATCTTAACTATGCTAAAGACTCAGAATACTCCGCTCAAATAATGTTCATGAAGTTGGTCATAGAGGATCCCAGAAATATCGGACATCTTGTTGGCTAGTTAGACTATAAATTGACACTTGTAATCTGCACACGACACACTGTTTTTTTAGTCTAAGCTTACTCTACAAATTCTTTACTCATTCTTACTATGAACTTACTATAATCTTCATTTTTTATCAATAAAATCATCAAGGCAGGTGATCATTATCACCACCCAATGTTTTATGCTGAAGATCCAAGCAAGGATCAAGGGTTTTCCTTATAAACCATTGTTTCACTTTCATTTACCATTTGCTATTACACAATCTGAACATCACAACTTCTCATTCAATTTGGTTCATTAGTACTTGTGTGAATATTGACCAAAACAAAACCCTAGTATTTTAAATGTTTAAAATACACCCTTATACTATATAAAATTAAAAGTATAATATTATATATGTATAAGACAAGTCATTCGAATCACTAGTATGCTTCATTCACGAAGTCAATCTATAAGTGGGGTATTAAGAAACTGCCTATAAAATGGTTGTTAAATGGGTGTCCACTCTCACCACCGCTTCCTTGATTGATATATGTTCATTAGCCGAACGGGTTTGATAGGACACTTAATTATCATTAATAAGTATAATGGAATGTTTAAAGTAACTAAATGCTTTTTATAAAATTCCCAATCTTAGTTACTTTAGGAAAATGTGAATTTGATGCTAATCCATGAAATTGCACATTGCACTTTATAAAAGTGATTAGTGGAGCATGTGTGGTTAATCGGAACACTAATATGGACTAATAAAGGTTGGGTATGGGTAGCTCATAAATTATCATTGATCAATGGAGCGTGTGTGGTTAACCAGCATATTGTTTAAGTGATAAATGACATGGAGAGTACTAAGCTAATTTGCATGGTTATTCACATCTTGTTTGTGATCCTCGGTATCCCAATCACAAATGTAAAGGGCATAATCGAGATTAAACATGCAATTGAATAGTTCAATAAATCCCAAAAGATCTAGCAATTTCATTTATTTAAAAACCTAATTCGTTTAAATTTCGTTTTTTCATGGTAAAATTAGTAAATCGTCATTTACCTACCTTTAAATAATTTGCAATTGGAATACATCATCCCTTTTCCGAATTTGAATTATTGTGTTGGGTCCTAGCCTTAATATTTCATTTAGGTGTTATATTAAGGATTTCTTATCTAACCAAAACTTGTTCTTCTTCTTTTTCAGATGTCTATCTCAAACAACGCTTCTGGCTCTAACAACAACAACAACTCCTCAAACACCTTCTCGCTCTTGAGCATTTGTGCCAAGGTCACATTCGATGGCTCCAACTTTAATGATTGGATGCGCAACATTAGGATGGCCTTGCGTTTCGAGGACAAGGAATATGTCCTCGACAAAGAACTGAATGAGATAGATGAATCTAAAGCTACTCCTGAAGAAATAGCTGAGTATAGGGCCCACTACAAAGATGTGACCAAAGTATCGTGTATCATGGTAGCAACTATGACTCCTGAGCTACAACGGTTTTATGAGGACTATTGGCCTTATGAATGTGCAAGGACTTGACGGAGAAGTACTATCAAAGAGCACATCAAGAAAGGAATGAGATAGTTAAGTCACTCATAACCACCAAGATGAAGGACAAAGAGTCTGTTACGACCCACCTGCAACGCATGCAACACTATGTGGATCTTTGAATGAAACTTAACATGAATTTAGATGAGGAATTGGCTATCTATATAGTCTTGCACTCATTGCCTAGTTTTTATGATCACTTCAAAATTACTTATTATTTAAACAAAGAGGAAGTCACGTTGAGTCAGCTTCAAAGCTTTTTGAGAACCGTTGAGAGTGGATTTAAGGGAAAGGGTATTGACTCCACTCCTACTGTTGTTGCTCCCATCTTGGCCATTGGGTAAGGGAAAGGGAAAAAAGGAAAGCTCCCTCGAAACAGAACTGGAATGGAAAGTCTCAAGTCAGGTCTTCAAGCAATGTTCCTAAAGGCAAGTCTAGTTCTGATGCTGCCCCCTGCCTTTGACCACAAACAGGTTACTTGCTTCTACTGCCATGACAAGAGGAATTGGAAAAGAAGCTTCCCCAAATACTTCCAGGATATTAAGGATGACAAGATCAAACCTACCTCAGCATGTATTTACACTATTCTGTCTAAAACTCATCGCATTTTAATTCTTGGGTCCTTGATACAGGATGTGGTTTTCACATTTTCTCTGACTTGCAGGGACTAAAAAAAGTAGGAATGTGGAGCTTGGGAAGATGAACCTGATAATAGGCAATAGGAGATCGTCACCTGTTACCAAGATCGGCGTTTATTCTTTAATGCTTAGTAGTGGGTTATGTTTAGACATAAAAAATTGTTGCTAGTCATTAGAAATGACAAGGAATATTATTTATTTTCATGGTTTGTATAGAGAAGGTTTTAGATATTCTTTCAATAATGAGAATGGTTCTATTAATGCTTATTATAATGGTGTATTTTACTTTGAAGCATTGCCTTGTGATTGTGTATATGAAACTGTGATGGTTGTAGACAATTTAGGAAATAGTGTATTGCAAATTGATTAGTCTAATGGTTTAGACAAATCATGCTTGTGGCGTTGTCGTCTTGGACATGTCAACAAGAAGCGCATTGCCCAACTCCAAAAGGTTGGAGTGTTGGAATCATTTGACCTAAGGCCAGATGATACATGCTAATCTTGTTTGCTTGGAAAGATGACTAAATCACATTTCACTGGTACTTGTGAAATAGGTGAAGGATTGTTAGATCTCATACACACGAATGTGTGTGGGCCCTTTAGATCCACCACAAGGGATGCAAATAAATTCTACGTGACTTTTACTGATGATTATAACAGATATGGCTATATCAACTTAATCAAGCATAAGTCAGAAACCTTTGAAAAGTTCAAAGAGTTCAAGCAAGAAGTCAAAAATAATTGGGCAGGAAGATAAAGATGCTTAGGTCCGATAGAGGCGGTGATTATCTTAGTATCGAGTTCCATGACTACCTCAAGGAATGTGGAATTGTTTCAAAATTGACACCTCCTAAGATGCCACAACCTAATGGTGTGGCTGAGAGGCGTAATCGAACGTTGTTGGACATGGTTCATTCCATGATAATTCGAGCTTCACTTCGAATCTCATTCTAGGGGTATGCCTTAGATACTGCTGCCCATATCCTTAATCTAGTCCCAACAAAGAAAGCTGCCAAAACACCTCATGAGATGTGGACATGGAAGGTTCCCTTGTTGACACATATCAAGGTTTGGAGTTGTGAAGCTTTCGTTAGACAAGAGACTCACGACAAGCTTGAACCTCGAAGTGAGTGGTGTATTTTCATTAGCTACCCACATAAATCCTTTGGATATTTGTTCTACAAACCTAGTGAAAATGTGGTATTCGTAGCACGAATGGGAGTGTTTCATGATAGAGAAAAATCATATGCAAAGAGGATAGTGGGAGTATAATTTATCTTGAAGAAATTTAATAGTCAAGTAATAAAGGATCCTCTAACACTAGCGCTTGACCTGAGGAAGAAATTCATGTTGAACCTATTGACGAGTCATTACCTCTTAGAAGTTTCAATCTAGTTAGAATGGCACCTGAGTTTTATGGATTCCATATTACTACAGATGGTGATACGTTTATCAGTGATAGTACACTGGTAAATTTAGATGAACCTTCTAACTACAAGGAAGCCATTGTAGGTCTTGAGTCTGCTAAATGGAAAGAGGAATTGGACAGCGAGATCAAGTCCATGTTTGACAACCAAGTTTGGAATTTGGTTGATAATGTGCCAGGTCGTAAGACAGTTGGTTGCAAATGGATCTTCAAGAAGAAGACCGACATGGATGGAAAGGTACACACTTTCAAGGCTCGAATGGTTGCGAAGGACTTTACTCAAACCCCAAGGGTTGACTATGATGAGACCTTCTCGCCAGTAGCTAAGATTAAATCTATTAGGGTTATGTTAGCCATAGTTGCGTTTCATGATTATGAAATTTGGCAGATGGATGTCGAAACCGCTTTCCTTAATGGAAAATTGGCTAAGGATGTTTACATGAGTCAACCGAGAGGGTTTTGTGGATGCTAAGTACCCTAATAGAGTGTGTAAGCTTGAGAAATGAATCTATGGATTGAAACAAGCTTTTCTCAAGTTTCTCGCAGATGGAATCTTTGCTTCGATGAGAAAGTCAAAGAGTTTGGTTTCTCTAGGAGTGAAGATGAGTCTTGTGTATATGTCAAAGCTAGTGGGAGTATAGTTAGATTTCTAGTATTGTATGTTGATGACATACTACTCATAGGAAACGACATTCTAACCTTGCAGGAAGTTAAATCCTGGATTTGAAAGTGTTTCGCTATGAAGGATCTAGGAGAGGCTGCATATATTCTGGAAATAAGGATTTTGAGGAATAGGAGTAGAAGACTAATTGGACTTAGTTAAAGTACTTACTTGGATAAGGTGCTAAAGTGTTTTAGCATGGAGGATTCCAAGAAAGGAGAGTTACCTATCCAGAGCAATACCAAACTGAGTAAGACTCAGAGTCCGAGTACGGATGTTGAGATAGCGGAAATAAGTCGGGTTCCATATTCTTCCACCGTTGGATCGATCATGTATGATATGACATGTACTCGTCCCGATGTGGCTTTTTCTTTGAGCATGGTTAGTTAATAGCAGGGAAACCCGGGTAAGGCTCACTGGATAGTGGTTAAGAACATTCTTAAGTATCTGTGAAGGACTAATGACTGGGTCCTTGTGCTTGGCGACAATGATGAATTAAGGGTTACAGGGTATAGTGACGCCAACTTTCGGACTGACAGAGACAACTTCCGTTCTCAGTCAGACTGGGTGTTTACCCTTAATGGGAGAGCTGTGACTTGGAAAAGTTCCAAGCAAGAGACGGTAGCTGATTCTACTTGTGAATCAAAGTACATTGCAGCAAGGGAAGTACCGAAAGAGGCTATATGGTTGGAAAACTTCATTAGAGATCTTAGAGTAGTGCCAACCATAAAGGAGCCTATTGATATTTTCTGTGATAATGAAGAAGTGTTTGCCTTAACTAAGGAACTGAGAGATCATGGTAGATCTATACATATCGACAGAAAATACCATTTCATCAGACATCGAATAGAAGAAGGACTCCTTGTCGTTAAGAGGGTATCGTCAGAAAAGAATCCTACAGATCCCCTCACAAAGGGTCTGAGTTGGGTTAAGCATGTTCAACATGTGAGGAGCATTGGTCTGAAGGATGATATTAGTTTTAGTGATTAGATAGATACTTAGAAACTTGTAAAAAATAAATGTAATTGAAATTTGATGATTAAATAAATGGATATTTGTTTATAAGTATTGTTTACTATCTTTTGTCAATTGTTTATCATTGTGTTTTCACTTTTTCACGTTTTACTTACAGAATAATTGGATTATTCAAATTATCCATAGTCGATCATACTTTGGAAGTAAGTAGTGAATTAAGACTGTCATAAATTGGCTTGTAGATTGTCTAAGTGGTTAGACATAGCAATGGTTTGCTGCAACGTTCATGAGTACTTTTGAAATGGGGATTTAAGTACTGGATTAAATTCACGCTCATAGAATTACTTCATGGAATTTATCATGGGTAATTATGAGACGATAATACTATATAAGCTTTAAACCGAGATATATGAGTTGTTTACGAGTTGGTTGTGCATTGATAATGCGTGAACGCATCAGTAACTTCATGTTATAAAACTTATTGTTGTGCATAATTTGATGAGTAAATAGTACCAGGATATAAGTTTAAGTTTTTCTGTTCCTTTATCCCTAAGGGGAAAAAACGATATCTTAGACCCCTCAATGATTTGGTGTTGACTTATGTGCCAGGCCCGGTCAGGACTAGATTGATGTGTTCAATTAAGTTTTTTGTCATTACAAATCAGAAATTGGAAAACAAATTGTTGGGCAATGAGAATGATTCTATTCCATGTCATTTGTCCACATGATATCTTGCAGAACGGGAGATTATATGATCCCTTATATTAGGGCATGTAACTGACTGTGTCAAAGTTCAACAGCAACTTTTGAGAGCTACAACGTGCTGGTCATTTTTTGAAGTTGTACTTGCAATTATAGTTATGTTACAACTAGCATTTTCGCTGGGAAATTCTATTCTCATGTAAACATTCAACTATTGTAAGGCATGTACTCTAAGTGAATGTCATATTCCATGCTCAATCAAAATCATTCATTTGAATCAAAACTCCTGAGTGAAGTTCAAAATCTGATACAATACATCTCATATAGTCAACTATGGGTTGAAAATCCTAAAAAAAAATCCCGGTTCTATTTAATATGAACTAGGATTCTCTTATTGGGCCTAATGGACCAATAAACTTTCAATTTGACCATTTTGGGCCTAGGAACCCTAATTGGGCTCTAATTGGGCCCACATTCATAAGATTTTAGCATTTTGGGCCATGTGAGCCTAGAGTAATGCATCTTATCTCTAATGGGCCTTGTTGGGCCATAAAGGATTTCATTTGCCATATTAGGCCGTAAACCCTTTTAATTGGGCTTCATTGGGCCGTGAACCCTCATAAGGGCCCAATGGGCCGAAAAATATTACTTGGGCCTCATAATTTCGAACTAAGTCAAGATAGGGCCCAAAGTCTCTCATTTCTTTTTTTTCTTAGCCCAGTTCTCAGCCCAATCAATTAACAAAAACAAAAGAGAAAAAGGGAATTATCTAGCATATGACACATCATTTTTGCATGGTGATTTTCCATGCAAACATCACTTCAAACATCTCTCTCTCTCTCTCTCTCTCTCTCTCTCTCTCTCTTTTATTATTATAAGCCGAGAAGCCATCCTCTCTCCACAACCTACTTCAAAAATTCATCCAAGCACTCATAATTTCCTCTCAAACTCAAGAAGAAACTCTCTCATTTTTCCTTGCTATTTTCGTGACTTTGGTGTGTGATCCCAAGAGTTCTTCAACAAGTATCACCCACTTGGTAAGTTGCCATCATACATAAGTTATTGATTTACATTTTAAACTAAGAACACTCCCTTACACAACATCATTTTTAGCCTCCTAGACATATCTAAGTTCAAAAACCATCTCAAGAATACATCTTGGGCCGAGATCTCTTTATTCTTCATCAAAAACCAAAACTTCAAAGCAAAGCGAGTTCATACCCCCCCTTATTTTTGGTTTTAATATGTTTTGGGGGAGAATACAAGTTCTTATGTGGTAGATCTATGTATTGTGCATGTTTATGTGTCTTTTTCTTGTTATAAGTTGTGAAAATGTGATGAAACACTATACATCTGGAAAACTCTAACAAAAAAATTGTGGGATTTGTAAGTTAAAACACTTTAAGCAACATTCTATAAAGATGAAAGTGTTAAACATGTTAAAGTTGTTGAAAACTAAACAAAATCATATATAAGGGCCATTTTTGCCAAATAAACAAAAAGTTGAGACTCTTATGACATTTACGGTTTCATAAGAACTAAAAGAGTCAAATTTATATAAAAATGGGTCTTTATGATATTCTTGGGGTTAAAAGGGCCAACAATGTAAATTTTTGCATAATGGGCCTTAATATGGGCCTTTATTGTTTCTTGCGCCTAATTTGTAAAAATTTCGATTTTTATGGACTAAAATGTTATTTTCACAAAACTTGGACCGAAAATGTCATTTTTATCAAAAATGGGCTGAAAATGTAAATTCTTATAATCATGGGCCTAAAACATCAAGATATATATTTTTGGGTCAAGAAGGTCAATTTATATATATATTTGGGCCGAAAATGTCAAATTTTATGACTTTTGGACCGAAAATATAATTTTTAACCAAAGTGGGCTAAAAATGTCATTTTATTAGAATTAAGCCCATAAATGTAAACTTTTGGTCATAAGGGGGCCCAAAGTGTCAATCTTATCAAGATGTGCCTAAAATGTAAATTTTCGGCTTAATGGGCCTAAAATGTCAATATTGCAAAAACCAGGCCTTTTATGTTATTTTGGTAAACAAACAAACAAAAACAAACAACATAACAAGAAACGAACTAAATACATCCATTACACGTTTATTGGGCCAAATACTTACGTTACATGTCCATAGGGCCATAGTGGTCCATTTACATGCTTATTGGGCCTAATACTTACCTTACATGTTTATTGGACCTTAAGGGTTCATTTACATGCTCATTAGGTCCGGAATGTACAACACATGCTTATTGGGCCTTTGTGGCCCATATACATGCTTATTGGGCCTATACTATGCATTACATGTTTATTGGGCCTTAATAGTCCTCCTACATGTCCGCTGGGCCTCATACATTCACACACATACTCATTGGACTTTTCAAATATAAAACGTACTCAGAAAAACACTATACATAACATGATACCATACTCGCGTGAACACAGTTAAGAATCTAGTGAGACATGTCGGTTGACACTTTTAGAGTGTACGATCGTAGCATGTAGTTATAACCAGAGTCTCCTGGAGGGAGAGCGGAAGTTTGTGTATAGATCTATACGGGGTGACCCCCAACACCTGAGCTATTCGCTACAGTTAGACTATGCCAATCTAGGGTGACAAACCTTACCTTAATCAAGTCGGCGCCTGAAAGCGCCACGACAGGTGAATTCGTCATAAATCAAGCATGGTTAAAACGGATTACTGAGAGATTCTCTCCAACACGATTTAAAGGAACACCTATAAGATCTTGTTGATACAAAAACATACATACACTGATATTTGGTTTTAGGGTTGAGATCGCAATTACACTCTTATGAACAAAAAATATAGGATTTTCTGGGGAAAGAAACAGTTAAACACTACTTTTTACTTACAACAGGAAATACATGATTTTTATCTGGATTGCATCTTATTATACAAAAACAGAAAACACACATGCATTAATACTTGATTTTGACACATCACGTTCAAACTAATTTTCAGAAAATATGGGATTTTCTGGTGTTTTACTAACAATACAAAACTTTCATTCGAACATGCTTATGAATGCACCAACATTATATATGTTGACGTTTTCAAAATAACTTGTATTATAAGGAAATCGTTAAGTGGAAGGGTCTTCAAGAATATGGGGAATTTGTTAAAATTTTGTTATCATCATACATTAATTATTTTGGCATGTAACTTATGATACTATACTTGATGTAAACAATGATGGTTGTATTTTGATATGTATAATGATGGTGTTGTCTTGTTTCAATTATATACATTGTGATGATATCCCAAGTTAAAGTCACGCATAAGCCCCCAGATGTTTTCGTCGTCTGGTTCGGGGGTGTGACAAGTTATTAGACTTATCTAAGTGGGAGACTGTTGTATTAGGTGTCTAAGTCCATAACTATAATTGGTATATACTTGAATTGATAGTAGCACAATCCTTTTGGGTTGCCTTCACTCTAGCAACTTGGCAGGATGACTTTTGGAGAGATAGGTTGAATTTATTATTTGGAATAATAAATTGGTGCATAAATTAATTTATTAAAATTTATAAGAATAATATATTAATTAGAAATCATAATATTAATTAGTATTTAATCAGAAATAATTTTAGGATTAAAGGAACTGATTAAAAGTATAGGGGTTGTTTTGCAATTAATTGATAGTTAAGAAATTGGGCTATTGGACCCCCTTAGGAAGGAGTGGACGAAATTTATAGAGAAGCCCTATAAGTTTTCGTCCAAGGCCTTAAGAATGGGAGCTCATGGGCTGCTTAGGCCCTAAGCTAAGGGATTAGGGTTTCCACCTCAAAAACCTAGCTTTGGATCTAAGCCACCTCAGCTATAAATAGAGCCCCAACCTTCATGATTCCATCCCATGCTATCAAAACCATAGTTGAGCCGAAATCTTGTGCCTCCTCCTCCTCTCTCCTCTCATCCTCTTGCATAGAGTGTTTGTAATCCATTAGAGGTGTCACCCTTGAGGCACTTTCTCTCAAGAGTTCAAGATCTTCAAGGATTCTTTGTTATTACTACATAACAAATCAAGGTATGTATCTAAACACTATTTTATGTTGATTTCAAAAATAGTACATGCCTTCTAGGGTTTCTAGATTTGTTTTCAATGCTTGTATGTCTAATAAAGAAAACATAGATCCAATAAATAAGGTTGCATGCACACATAGGATTGTTTGCTATGTATAAAACCCATCAGAAAAGTAGGTGATGACAAATAGGTGATGCGAGATGAGAGGAGATGTCATAATCTTGACCTGCAATGTTGCGATGTAGTCATCTGTCAAAGTATAGATGGCGACCACTGACTAATCTAAACAAGTCATGTGGAAACACCGACAGGCTCATAACCTGTATGTGATGAATTACGAGTTCATGTGATGTAGTAACTATGTATACATGTGATGATACTCTAACCCATACTGGACACGTATTGGGGGAGTAATCCCCGGATAAGTATTGGTTATGCGATGTAGGCGATGATCCATAGGAAAAGTCCTTTGGAACAAACATATAAGGAAATGCGATGTAAGACGATGAGAGGTAAATACGATGTAGGAGATGACCCTTAGGATAAATCTTTAGGGAAGAATAAATAAAGAAAATGGGGATAGGTAATCGGGTTAACTGTTTGACATGAAATATGTGAATAAACAATTTAACTATATTATTGTGGGTTGAAAACCCTATGTACTCACCAGGTTTCCCAACCTAACCCACTCGGTTTATTATATCACAGGTAGCGACATTAAAGATACATTCTGCTGAGGGATCCATGAGGATGTAGATCATTGTTGTAACTTTATGTAAGGTCTGTTTATGCTTATATTTCTGTATTGACGATGACATCCCAATGTTTTAATATAAATAAAATACATTTCTTCGGAAATGCTCTGATAATATCATTATCATGTTTTCTGGGAACAAATTCCGTAATATTATTCTTTAAAATAGATACTCTAATTTTTAAATAAACATAAATAAATTTTTTAAAATGACCATGAATTTGGGGATGTCACATTATGAAGACTTGATCAAAATGGCTAGAGAGAGAATGCCTTCATGACGAGAGAATGTCAAAATGGTCAAGGAGAAAATGCTTAAAATGCTCCCATTAATCAAGTGAATGCTCCCTTGGTAAAAGAATGCTCCCTTGATCAAGATAATACTCTTTTGGTGGGAGAATGCTCCCCTTATCAAGTGAATGCTCTCTTGGTGGGAAATGCTCCCTTGGTGAGAGAATGTTCCCCTTCATCAAGAAATTTCTCTATAGGTGGGAGAATGCTCCCCTTGGCTAAATAATGCTAAGTCCTTAACTAAGTGACCGGGCACTTGGAGAATGTGCTCACCATTTTGAGTATGCGCTCCTAGAGAATGCGCTCTTGGTTCTGATAATGTGTTGTAGCTCCCTAAATGTGAACCAACACAAGGAGAATACATTGTTAAACCTTGAGAAGCTATAGCAGCTCAAGATGCGCTCCATCTTGGTGAAATTCACTAATTACTCCTGAATACATTGTTATGGTCCTTTTAGGGAGTTGTCGAATGTGCCTAGGTGCATAGCAGGTATGATATGCATATCCCTTAAGTTTGATGATTCTAGAAGTAGCTGCATGGCATTTTGTGATTAGTTGCTTCCATTTAGGGCCTAATTCTGGATGGACCTAACCCATCAAAATTAGAGTATCCTTATGCTTTCCTATAAATACGCACTCACATCTCCACCAATAATTATGAAGGGTGACACTTCTTGTTCGAGATGTGTAAATAAAAACAATCGATAAAAGGTTTGCATGTCTTGATCGATACGTGTAAAGAAACGATGGCTGACAGGTTTATAGGTCTTGATCGAATGGGTAAAGAGATATGATGGATAACACGTCTTAAGATGTCGGGCTCAGAATAAAGAGGTGCTACTTGTTTTGACTTGTGAGGGTGATAACGTTGGTGTTACCGGTTGTAAGGGTGATGGTAGCATTATGATGTTGGATTCTAAAAAAGGTGGTACACTTACCAAGTCAATTTGAATAAGATCTAAACCAACAA
This sequence comes from Lactuca sativa, assembly GCF_002870075.4. Classification (NCBI taxonomy): domain Eukaryota; kingdom Viridiplantae; phylum Streptophyta; class Magnoliopsida; order Asterales; family Asteraceae; genus Lactuca; species Lactuca sativa. The sequence goes on from NC_056626.2 coordinate 349,920,915, forward strand.
ATCGATTTAATTCCATTGACCCATAAAACCATAACAACCCATTAAGATTATGAAACAACTATGCACACCATTACTCTTTGCAACGTTGCTTCTCAAAAGAAATTACAGGTTTTTTCAGGCCTGTAGATCGGTTTACATATGTGGGCTCACCACCATTAGTCTTTGTTTATCTGCTGAAGAAATCGAAGATGTCCTATCTAAAGATCCGTTTTCATATTTGGGCTCAATTTCTGCGTTTTTTATAACTCCTAAAGAAATCGAAAATAGGCTCTTCAATGATGGTCTGGCCCTAGAAGGGACGACGGTGGCCAACGGTGGAGTTGGTGGACGATTGTGGTGGCTAAAGGTGATGACGAAAAGTAGTGGTGTTTTATAGGTTACAAGTCTCATCAGAGAAGGTAGTGTTTCCAACATGGTCCTTGGTTTACACCCTCTTCTTACAACTATCCTACATAGTTAAATGATTCCACATAGGGTATATACATGGTAAGTGTGACAGGTCGTAAGGTACAAAACCTAATAAAAACAATAATTGACAAAAAGCTTATCAAACGTAAGGCCTTAATGGATATAAAATCCGACATAGGGTAAAACCATTAATTTCCGCCAAATTTAAGGGCTTTTGTAACAATATCCTTTAGTTAAACTTCAAAAATAACACAAATATAATATTTTCTATAGTTTCCCAACAAGAAACACAATTATGATTGCAATATAACAATTTCCAACTCTCATTGAACCAAAATATTTGATTCACACCATTTTCTCTTACAATTAAATCGATTTAACACAAAAATTATACAAGGGAATCCAAGTTACTTCACTATACATGAAATTCTACATTACTGAATTGTTCTTGTCAGCTTGCATTTGGAAATGAATATTGAATCTGTATAATTTAAACTGCATAACTTCAAAAGATCTGCAGATTGTTGTTTTATCGATGGATTACAACCACTTTGTATAACAAGAAGAAGCTTTGCTGCAAGTCCCACATCCACAGCAATCAATGAATACTCCTGAGGTGAAAGCTTGCAAACAGCCCACAAGATCGATAAAGCATATTTTGTACAGTTTTCCGAAACTCTCATCAAAATTCTTACCATATTGGGAATCGTGTTTGAACAATCACTCAAAGCGAGGTTACCTTCTTTTAGATTTGACACAGAATCCAAGATGAAAAGCGCTAATTCCAACGATTCAGAGTTTAATCCAGGTAATAATTCGATCAATTGAGGAACTGCACCGATTGTGATGATCATGAGTTGAATCTGTTTGTGTGATTGAGAGGATGAGCTTGAGCATATCGATTTGAGTAAGGAAAGCGCGGGTAGATTTCCAGATGAATGTCGTTTATCTCTCACGAGTCTCATCAATGCGACGAGTAAACTAGGGCTTGAAACGATTTCAACTTTGGAATTGAAATCGTCTTCGACGATTAGAAGTTTGAGTAATTGTGTACAGTTGATTCGTGTTTCTATGGAACCTTCGTTTAACATGTCCACCATTAATGAGATCCTCGCCGGCTGCGTTAGATTCGATTTCGAAGATGAATCGAGGTTTAGATGAACGAGAATGGAGATAACTTCGGAACCAATGGCGTGAGATGTGTAAGGACCTAATAGAGATGAAAGGAAACTCACTCCACCTTTTTCGACGACCGTTTTTCTGGCGATACCGTGGGCGGCGACAACTCGCCGGAGCTCTTTCAGCGATTGAATACGAGCTTGGCCTTTGGTTTTTTTAAGAGTGTCGAGGATTTCTGATGTTAATCCTTGTACGTCTTCGGATCTCTTCTTTTTCTGGAAATATTTTTGCGAAAACCAGCTGTGGATTAACCGGTGAAGGGTGTCGTTTGGGGTGACGGAATCGTCCCAGAGTTCTTGCATTGTCGTCGGGCAGGTGAAATGGCCGAGACTGAACCATTTCAAGATATTGGATCTCTCGTAGGTTTGGCCGGTGCAAAGGGTGACCGGATCCTCCATTGGTGAAAGTGAAATCGGACAAATGAACACCGATGGAATCTCCGGCGAATCTAACACTTCAATCATCTTCTTCAGATCCAATTTCTCAGAAAACCCACCACCGAAACCGACTCCTCCACCGCCGCCCAACACCCCATCTTTTACAGCACTGTCTAGATCCAGAACCTGCCCCTCAGCCCCATTTATCATCGAAGAAAACGCAGGCATTTCCACAAACACCTGGTGTGCAAAAAACCGACCAAAAATCACCTTCAAATGCACATTACATCGAAAAGGCTTCTTCTTTAAGGTGAGTTCTGTTCACTTGAACTGATTTTTCTTGCTTTCTACGATCAAAAGACTCACCAGAAACATAATTCACATCTCATTCAAAGCTTCAAAAAGGGTTGAATCATGAAACAGAAAGCAAGACACTCATTGAAGAAAAAAACTAAACAACATAGATATCTATGTACGTACTTTCCCAAGTGGGGTTTATAATATAAAAGAATCAAAAAGGAAATTTTGCTAAAGAACAAAGGGACATAAATCAGACAGGACCTGAAACAATTAAGACTTCAAAGCTTTTGTTGATGAAAATTATGAGCGAAAAAGATAGAAAATTTATGATTTATTCAACATTCATTTAAAGAAAGAATAAATGAGATCAAAACCTCGACATCGAGCAATGATTTTGAGCTGTTGTTTTGTTTCACAGCAGTAAAAGCATCGCTGAAGATGATAAAAAAATGGCGATAGAATTGTGTTTGATGTAAACGATGGAAAAGTGGGCCCGATATGACCTCATCAAGCTCAGTTCACACGTGCTGACTCTTTTTTATTTATTAACGTAGCATGAGACATGTAGTTGATTTAATGAGTATATAGAGTACACTAATTAAAACTTGGGATGAAATTAATAATTATTGGAAATTAATAATTCTTTTTGTAAGGAATAATTTTTCAAGAAAAATGGTTTAAGATGCAAATACAAGTTCTAAGAAAATATGATAAAACGAGAATCAAATAAGGAGACCGGAATAACACCACAACTTTCTTTATTTCGAACGTCCTTGATGGGTGCTCCAGTTTATTAGTTTGAAAAACATTTTCAATCCTTGAAGAATCGATAGATGTTTATATGGAAAAGGAAAGAGATATAATGGGAGCAACTTCTTGTTTATATGATTTGAGGCATAAAAATACTATTTAAACACAGTAAAGATCAATTGTGTTCAAGATAGATGCGAATATCGGTAGTTTGGATAGTCGTCTCAGGAAGAGCTTTGTCAAAGGCATGATTTTTCATGTTGTTCATGAGAACTATTCTCACATGAAGAGCTTTGTCAAAGGCATGATTTTTCATGTTGTTTATGAGAACTATTCTCAAAATACGGATTTACACAAGATTGATCAATCCTATGGGTTCATTGAGAAGTTTTATGGTAATAAAATTGTAGTAGATAATTTTTGTTTATAAACATCATTCGCTAAAGTTTCATTCTAGTTTGTTTCATTAATCCTTAGAAAAAATAATTACTCAATTCAATTAAAATTATTTAAATAAGGTTAGGATCTATATTTCACTACAAGATGTGAAAAGGTTTGTCGTAACATATCGAGACGCTATTTAGGTAGGCAAACTGTTTGTCAGTTACAATCTTACGAAACTCTTAGATCTGTCGAGATTTATTGACTTATGTCAATAACATGTTAATATCTTTCACGTTCATCTAACATTCATGGCTGGTTGAAGATCATGAATTCGGATGATAAATTAACCATGCAAATCCTTGTGATATACGGCTTAAGTTACACTTGAGTTATCGCCAATGTCATCACTTATTTATAATCCAACTAAACTGTTGGCTACATGCACTTTCTCACACCTTAAAAGATTATAAGGAAGTGTGTATTTTCATAGGTAACGTGAGATTTACGTTTAAAAAAACAAGATTTTGTTTTGTTTGGTTAAAATATATTAACTATCTTTAAAAACAATTCAAATTTTAGCCAATTTTATGAACATTTATAAAAATATTTTCTATGTCAACTTTTAACAGTTATAAAAGCAAATATGTATAAATAAAACAACCACACAATCATAGAATCAGAATAATAGTACAAGTAACGATACCACCAGTCTCGATCATATGCGTCTCCCCTTTGAGTTATCAAAGGAGATACTAGTCGTACTAAGGACAAATAACACTTCAAAACTCTCACTTGAACAACCACCAAGACTTGATGTAAGCAAGAGCACCATGAGACTCTAAACTTCTAGATCATTCTCTTGGTATTCAGTCTTCAATAAGTTACAAAATTCTATTCTGATGCAAATTTACTAAATAAAATATTACAGTTGTAAAGAAAATTACATATTGCAAAAGAAAATAAATTACATGAACATCACAAAGACCAAAAACACAACCAAACATACAACATATCGGTCAACTCAAGACAAGGTGTATCAAGTCTATACAATTCATGAAGTTAAAATCATGAAGTTAAAATCAAGTTGGCATACAATTGTGTCTATGATCTCACATACAAGAAATCATCCAAACAATAATTTCTCAGTTATTGACCTTAACTAATAACTAAGAGTTAAACAATTAAAACAATAAACAAAAATGATAACTAACTTCATAAAACCATATGATTTACATGAGTTCACTAATCAAAATCGGATGCTCAAAAGAATCAAGCATATCTAAATCAAGATAACATGTAACACCAGTTTATTTATTAGTTAAATAAATTAATTAATTAACGAATGGTAGCCTAAAATAAATAATTATATATTCAGGGTGTTGGGTTTGAGGAGTTAATTGCCACATTTTTAGAAGTCAGGGGTTAAAAGCGTGGGTTTGGGACTCATTTTATAAATATATATGAAGACGGGGACCCCATGGTAATTAATTGGATTTAAATTAAAAAGGAAAAGAGGTGGAGGGGCTGAATATGTCATAATTACGATATTAGGGGCTGTTTAGAAATTTTGGGGGTTTATTATGAAAAGAATTTTAGAAGTCGGGGTCTAAAGGGTAATTATTGGATTAGATTTGAAAAGATCCCAAAGGGAGGGACCAGAATTGTAAGTATGGGAAAGATGTGTATGGATCGGGTATATAAATCCTTTAGTCATCAAACCCTAACCCTAAGATGAGAGGCAACCATCACTCACCCTTATGCCTCCCTCATCAGTCGCCGGTTGCTACACCAAGTACGATGGCTCAGTTCATCCACCACCATAGCTGTGCCGCCTAGCTGTGGTCGCTGCTATCTGTAACGCCCGGGTTTCAGGGCTAAGCATTTTTGTCAATGTAATAGTCTAGGTCAACTATTGTAACTCTTTTTGAAGTAATAAAAATGAAATATTTGAGTATTATGTGAATTATGTGTGTTATGTGTTTATTATTTAATTATAAATGTATAATTAATAGAGAATAAAAATAAGCGTCAAAATTAAAGTGTGAGATTAGCCCGATATCTCTACATAAAGTTGTAGAATATGTCTCAAGGTTTCCGTACATATAAGGAACGCCGAAATCCGAGTTATAACGAAGAAGTTATGACCCGTCGAAGTTTTGCGACAGAACCGACACGATACCGGGAAGCGTAAATAGTGAATTTACGATAGAGCGAGATTTAGCCTTAGCGATCTAAACGAAAGTCATAGAATATGTTAAACTAAGAACATCGATAAAAAGAACGCCCAAATCTGACTTCGTATGAAGAAGTTATGATTTTTCGAAGTTTCGGAATAGCAGTGTACAACCCGAAATTCGAATATTAGATCGAGTGATTTTTAGCCGACACAACCTAAACGAGAATCGAAGATCTCGTTATTAGTAGCATAACGATAAAAAAACAGACGAAAATGGACATCGGATAAAGAAGTTATGAGATTTTAATGGACCAATCCTGTCCCGGCCTGTTAAAAATATAACTTTAAAAATAAAGTCAGAATTAGCCGACGGAGTCTAAACGAAAGTTGTAGAGTACGTCTCCACCTACGCGTGAATACAAAGAACGTCAAAAACGGAGTTTGTATGAACGAGTTACAAATTATAATAGCATATTTATGTATTAAAATAAAGTATAAATCATGTATACGTACACATATATATACATATGTATATATCATTAGAAAGGTATCGACGATGCGGTCATTATAAGACTAATGTTGAGTTCTTTCGACATTAGTTTAGTACAAATATCATTAAATCCATTTAAAATAGTATTATAGAGGGGTATTTAGTTGTTTATATAACTAAAAGGTCATTAAGTAATTATGGAGGGTAGTTTTTGAAAATTCAATTAGTATAAATAAGAGCCTTGGGCTCTCATATTTCTTGCACCATTCTCTTGATTCAAGAGTCTTTCTCTCCTTATCCCCCGAGCATTTCGGTCCCTCGTGATTCGACTTCTCTTTCTGTAGTTTAGTATAGTAAGATGAGCGCTGAAGCGTTGCACGAATCTTTCTTAGAAAGATTCAGCGACGAAGTTCTGCCCCTGCAGAGCCCGACTCCTAGCTAAAATCCCTTTGTAAGTAAGTTATGCTTACCCTATTTTAAAATATAGTTTATATTTAAAATTAGTATTGTTATTATAAATTTATAATAAATATTTGAGCTATTATTATGACTTATATAAGTGTCGTTATAATATCTTTTTAACTACTCGCGGTACGGGGAATCTGGTTTAAAGGGCCGCATAGGGTTGTTGGATTTCAAAAGTGCTATACGCCAAAATGGTCATGCCCTCCGGTGTTTTATGTCTGGCCCCTGTCTGTACATAGTGGTAGGAAAGTATTGTTTAAACGCTTATATAATAATAATAATAATAATAATAATAATAATAAGACTAATAATTAGTCACCGTAATATTAGACTAAAATATAGTGGTGATAATACTAGATTTCGTCGAAGGAAATTATTTTAAAGTAAACGAAGCGCTGTCCAAGTACCGAGTCACCACCTTCTCAAGTGAGTGCATAGTCCCTTTCATCTTACACATAGATATGAAGTACTTTAATATAAATTACGTGCTGTGTGTGCATATTGTCTGAATACTTGCTGTCTATGCTGGGTGAAATATTTTTCTACATGTTTTCAATGATTTAAACTGTATATGTATTTTATATCTACAAAATATGTTGGGTAAAACATGGGTAGATGTAATAGTTGTTGTGTGACAAAATAAAACGATGAGAGGCCTCGTTATAGATGTTATTGATGATCCAGTCTTCTAGCAGAGTATAGATGACGACCACGGACTATTCTAGACAGTCCAGTGGTACACTAGCAGGCTCGCAACCTGTAGGTGTTTATTCGAACTGTGTGTTTATTTGAACTGTGTGCTCACCAGATGTACTCCATCCCCCATATGGTTGCCTTAAGGACATTTATTGCTGAGGAATCCTCTTAGCAGTAGTGTCTGTCCCGATGATAATCCTTAGGATAGGTCCCTTATGATAGATGCTTAGGGACGTAATGTGAGGATAACGGGAACGGGTAATCGGGTTTGTTTAATTTAATGAAGTTAATAAACTTATTTATTGTGGGTTGAAAACCCTATGTGCTCACCAGGCTCCCAAGCCTGACCCACTCAGTTTTATGTATTACAGGTAGTGGCGCTTGAGCATAGTTATGATGTTTGGACGAGGGATTACAGATATAGGCCTGTAGATATGAAATAATTTAGTAACGCTTATATTGTACTGTTTATGCTTTTGATCTGTACGAACATGACATCCCAAGTCTTTTAATGAAATACATTTCTATGGAAATGCTTTTGATAAATCTTTATCATATTTTGTTTTGGGACAAATTCCGCAACACTTTTATTTAAAATGTTACTCTGATTTTTAAACAAAGCATAAACAAACCGGTCTTTCCTGGCCGTGATTTTGGGGATGTCACAGTTGGTATCAGAGCATTAGTTTAAGCGAACTAGGAATATGGATTTATTTCTAGACTTAAACTTAGAATGCTAAGCGATGATTGTGAGGTGTGAGCACTAGAATATTTTAGGAATTATGCCTAAAATGCCTTTATGTGCTAAATGCTTTGTGCCTGATATGCTATTATTTGTTCGGATCTATGGTCTGTTGCCGACCGGATCTGGAAACCTTATGTGTTTAGGATTCTAAACGTACAACTACGATATTAGAACTAGCATGTAAACGTTTCGGGGTGATAAGGACGATTTGAACATCAGTCCTAAATAAAGATCTAAATTCACCTTATTCGGTGTATAGATCAAGATGGCAAGGACCCGTAGCGGAAATGTGAATGCAAATGGGAACAGAAACCAACCCCCAGTGATTGAGCAAATACCGGTGATGGAAGCCGCTGCTGAGCCAGTCACAATGGCCGGAGTGCAAGCGATGATCCAAGCGATGTTGGATCGTCAAATGGAGGAAACTAGACGTTTTCTCCAGCAAAATCGAGAGGAAGCCACTATTCAGATCGAACAGCCCGAGTTGAACGAAGGGCAGACTGAGGAAGGAGACTATAGTGGAACTGCTGGGATCGAAGCACCATCGTCCCACTGTTACATTGCTGCCACTCCCTTTCTTCGTGCATTTCCGATCTGACGAGTCTGAGTCGACCGCCGCTGTCCCACCTTTTACGTTGTTGGGTCCCTTTCTTCGTGCATTTCCGATCTGCTGCGTCCATTTTCGTGACCATCGAAGCGTCACCGTCGCTTAGTTCTTCTTCTCAGCCTCTTCCCGTCGTCATTTGCTAATTCGAAGAGGCAGTTTTGGTGTGCTTTAGCTCGTGGGTTGCAAGCTTGGGGGGGGGCGTGGTTGCTGTTCGTTTGCTCGGCTGGGGACAAAGAAAAACCACCGCCACCACCGTGAGGTGGTGGCTATCATCGTAACCGTTGCTGCTGCAGCCGTTTTTGTGTTGTTGCCGCCACCGTGAGCCGTCAGGTGGGTGGCTGGAGTGTTGGATGCAATCTGAAGTTTATGTGCGTGTGTTTTGTCTAGTTGGAATACCAAGAACAGCCACCACCACCACCACCGTGAGGTGGTGGCTGCCACCATGTGTGTGCTTATTTTGTTTAGTGTGTGTGTGTCATCTTGAGATGTAGCCTTGTAAAATGTAATTGGAAATGGAATAATGAGAAAGAAACCCTAACCACCACCGTAAGGTGGTGGCTGCCGCCACCGACCGCCATGTCGGGTGGCGGTGTGTTTGCCTTGTGAGTTGATTCATTTGGGAAGGGTGCTTGAAACCCTAATGGGCCTTGTAAGCTCATATGGGCCCAAAGAAGCCTTAATGGGATTAGTGAAAACCCTAATGGGTCTAATGGACTCAAATTGACCTAATGCAAATCCTAATGGACTTAATGATATTCTAGTGGGCCTAATTGGCCCAATAAAGCCCTAATGGACCCAAAAGCCCAAGCATGTGACTAATGGGTGTAATAAGCCAAATTGACCTAAGGAAAACCCTTATGGGCTTAAGGACTTGGTTTTGGGCCTATTGGGCTAAGATGGGGTTGGAAACCCTAATTAGAGTTTAGAAAACCCTAATATTGGATTTATGGGCTTGGACTTATTGAGACCCACTTGTGGGCCATTGGAATAATGGAATTGTGTGATTAAGCCCAATCATACCATATGATTTATTTAGAAGAATGATGGACTTAATGGATTAAGTCCTTAATGGGTTAAGTGAGAAACACTTAACCCTAATCGTCATTTTATGTGAAACCCTAATTTCGCATGGGTGTATTGTTGGGCCTTCTATTGGGCCTTGATGATTGCGTTGTTAATGGGCCATCCAAAGTCAAGCAAATGGACTAGAATATTTAGTGAGCCTAGGGTAAGGCCCATGTAAGGGGTTTGGGCCCAATTTGGAAAATTGGGCCATAGTTTGGGCCTTTATGATTATGTGATATTGGGCCATTAGAAGGTCAAATGTTGGATTGGACTTTTGGTTGGGCCTTATGGTAAGACCTTATAAAGGTTTGGGCCCAATTTGGAAAATTGGGCCATATGTTGGGACTTTGACTCATAGTTGACTTTTGGGCCTTTGGATTGGGCCTTGGGCTTGAATAAAGCCAACCTTGGGGTAATGTAGTAATTATCCAAGTATGTATTTATGGTTATGCGTTGGGACCCAATTATTAATTGGGTGTTATTTTGGTGTCGACAGTTCGGGAATCTGTCATCCAGTAGCCGGAGCTGGGTCTGCGGGACTTCAGCAGTGTGGGACTGAGTCTGCGGGACGTCAGCAGTGTGAGGTGAGTTACCTTCCAGTAGGGGTGGGTCTAAGGCCACAATGCTAGCCCACCAACAGGGGTAGTTGGTAGATAATTGTCTTTGTGATAATTATCTTGGTATGTTTATGTGATATGCTCATGAGATATGCTTATGTGATGTGCTTATGAGATATGTTTATGTGATATGCTTATGTGATATGCTATGTGTGTTAGTGATAGTAGCAGGGAATAGTTTTTCCCTGACTCGGTCGTTAGGATCGAAGGGTAGGTCAGTACCCCAAAAATGTCTGACTGTATGATTATATCATGATATTATATGATAGTGGTAGAGGTGAAATAGTCCCCGGTTACCGGTTGAAAGATACTGATGGCGGATACCGGTTGAAAGATACCGATGGCAGATACCGGTTGAAAGATACCGATGACAGTTACTTGAAAGATACCGATGGGGTATACAGAACCCATGCAATACTTATATAGTATGTTTATGATATGTTAGTATGTGATCAGTATGTTTATGATATGTTAGTATGTGATCAGCATGTTTATGATGTTAGTATGTGATCAGTATGTTTATGACATATTATTATGTGATAGTGGTAGGGGTGAAATAGTCCCCGGTTACCGGTTGAAAGATACCGATGGCAGTTACCGGTTGAAAGATACCAATGGTATTATATGGTATGTGGTATGATGGGGGAACTCACTATGCTTCGTGCTTACGGTTTACAGTTTTGGTTTCAGGTACTTTATTTCAAAGGAAAGGAGCTGGCTTGGTCACAGCGCATCACACTATGTTTTCCACACACGAGATCCTTGGGATTATACTCTGATATGGTTTCATAATATTATATTTTGATTATTCACACTCTGGTTTTATGTAATAACCTAATTAAAAATGAAATTTTTGGCCTTCAATTTTGGGACGTTACAAGTTGGTATCAGAGCCTTGGTTTGAGGGGTTTAGGCACACTCTCGGGTGTGTATGAACTCAAACTGAGGGCTTGGCATGAAATTTTTCAAAAAAAAATCAAAATCATTTTTATAGAAAGAATTTGAAAAGAATTCGGAAGGAGAAAAGAACTTTGAAGAGAACAAGGTATGTGATGCGTGCAATCAGCCGAGCTCAAGTAAGTTTTCCCCAAGATACACATACATGTTATGTTATGATGACGAGAACTGCATGCTAGATTAGGGCTAAGGATCTAGGAAGATGCCTTATATGCCTGTTGTATGTGCTTGTTGAGCTGCATGATAGTGATGATCAGTTAGTGATAGGATAGCCTGTTTAGGTTACGCCTTACAGTGTGAGCCTTAGAATTGCATGCTAGTATAGATCCCTGGCAAGAGGATAGACTAATCTGATTGGAATATGTTGGTGAGATTTTCCATTGTCTGAATGTTGTTTGCTTGGTGCTTTGAGGGACTCTTAGTAATGCGAGCTAGCTACTAAGTGAATATGCTAAGTCGCGAATGGCTATATTCATGAGGTAGCTAGTTGACATTAGTGGGAAGTTCTTTAGCAGCTGAGGGCTGGGTGAGTACGGTAACCTAGGAAAGCCTAGGATATGCTCAGTGGGTTAGTAGTAAGGTTTAGTGAGACTTGGGTGTACCAGTTGAGGAAGTGACTTGGAGGATTCGGGAGGATTGCTGAGGAAAGTATGGATAGGTGTGGAAGGTAGTATTGGGCCCGTACTACTGAAAGCACATGATCCATACTCGAATCAGTGAGAGTCTTGGAGAATCTAAGAAGCTTCAAGGAAGAGTTTGTAACCCAGTGTGGGGACAGAGGATGTTCCAGTTGTTGCAGCTTAGCCATTGGCAAGCGAGCTAGTGAGCGGGACAGGGTGTCAGACCCTGAAGGATATGATTTCCAAGAGTTGCAGATGCGGAATCGATTTGGGAGCACCCTGGAAAGAGAGGTGCGTGCCAGGTGCATATAATAGAGGGTCCCGGGAAGAGACCCATGACTTCTGATCATTGGGTGAAAGGCCAGCAGGGCCTGAGTCAGTGCAGCACGTACGAGAAGGTAAACGGGGGAGTTTGTCACTCCAAGGGTTTAGGCTGCTACAGGGTAGCGGGGTTGGTCATGTCAGCAGAAGAGGATCAGATTTCAAGAGTATTCCTCAAGATTTCCAAGGATGGGAGATCTCAAGGTTTAATCGGTGATTAAACGCTAGCATGGGCAGGCACAGGTTGTCATCATTGGGGTATTAGAAAGCAAGGAGGATTGGAAATCCTTCAATTCTCATGTAATGTGAAGACTTTGTCGAATCTAAGTGGGGGAGATACTTTTTATAAAGTTCTCCAATTGTGAGTTCTGGTTACGCGAGGTGCAATCTCTTGGGCACCTTGTCAACTAGAAGGGCATTCTCGTTGATCCGGCCGAGATAGAGGCAGTGATGCAGTGGGAGATTCCGAGGTCTCCAACCGAGATTCGGAGTTTCCTGGGTCTAGCGGGTTATAATTGGAGGTTTTTACGGGACTTCTCCGAGATTGTGGGTCCTTTGACCTGACTGACTAAGAAGTCGGTGGCCCTTCGATGGGGGCCTGGCCAATAGGCAGCCTTCGAGGCTCTCAAACAGCAGTTGTGCGAGGCACCGATTCTCACCCGGCCAGAGGGTGTAGATGATTTTGTGGTTTACTGTGACACTTTGATCACGGGAATGGGTGCGGTATTGATGCAGTGGGGTCACGTGATAACAGGTTTTGGGAACCAGGTTAGAGTTCTGGTTAGGACTCAAGTGTAGTGGTGTGTTAGTTCGAGTGCGTGTTCGACCCGGTTTGGAAAGTGTTGTAAGACTGCGGGGGTAGCCGTAGCATTCACTAGCGATCAGGTAGCATGGAAAGTGTTGTAAGACTACGGGGCTAGCCGTAGCATTCACTAGCGATCAGTTAGTATGGGAGGTGTTGTAAGACTGCGGGGGTAGCCGTAGCATTCACTAGCGATCAATTAGTATGGGAGGTGTTGTAAGACTACGGGGGTAGTCGTAGCATCTAACAGTGATTAGTTAGCATGGGAAGTGTTGTAAGACTACGGGGGTAGCCGTAGCATTCACTAGCGGTCAGATAGTGATAGTGTCGTGAGACTGCGGGTGTAGCCGTAGCATTCACTAGGTTGGTAGATGGCATGAGCGTGTTGTTAGAACGCGGAAGGAACAGTAGTACACACCAGTTCGGGTGTAGCAGTGAGGATATGGAAATCCACCTATTGGATTTCGGTATTACCCAGATGGATTAGATCTGGTTGAACAAGTGATAGGCTGTAGGAACGCCACTACAGTTATGAGATCAGGGAAGTAATGGACTGCTTAAGTGCGTTTGTGAGGTAAGGCTACCATTGGTTAGGTAGCAATCACTTTTAGACTTGGATGGGATGATGACAGGATGCGACGCATGGAACTGATCGGTTAGATCAGGAGGTTGTTAGAGCCTCAGTGGCATGATAACTAGTGGCAACTAGTTCTAGATAAGGATTTCGTTCAGAAGTCGTGTAAGGCGACTAAGTGGGAGTCCATTGGCTCCGCAGCCGGGCAGGAACCCGATATTTCAGATAATTAGTGAACGAATGGGGACCAGGGAGGTCTCATTAGATTTTGGAAAACAGCCGTGTGGCAACATACTGCTTCAGGCAGTTCAGTGTTCAGGCAGTTTCAGCGTCTGGGCAATATTAGTACTTGTGTCTTAGGTTGTAAGTACACAGGAAATAGATGGTTTATTGCAGAGTGACAAGTCACTCACAGCAGGTGTATCTGGGCCTTGGGCCAGGTACAAGTGATCTGCAACGATAATTAGGTCGGTGATCCTATTTTATAATGGGAACCTCGAGTTATCGGAAATTGACTAGCCGGTTGAAGGATAAAGTGGACTGGGTCCAACGATAATGATTCAGTATGAGTGGTCTGCCAGGGATTCAGACCATCTCAAGACAGCAGATTCAGATCGAGTAAATGTTATCTTGTTGCAAGGAATTCGTTCACCTGCGGATTGTAGGGCTTTACGAGGGTTGGCCATGGCTACCCTGGGAAGGCTAGGGTGTGCCCAGAATGGTGACCATGATACTAGAGTGGTTGTGTGTGTAAGGAAGGATAAGGAATGATTTCGAGGACGAAATCTAATTTAAGTGAGGGAGAGTTGTAACACCCGTTTATTTATTAGTTAAATAAATAAATTAATGAACGAATGGTAGCCTAAAATAAATAATTATATATTCAGGGTGTTGGGTTCAAGGAGTTAATTGCCACGTTTTTAGAAGCCGGGGGTTAAAAGTGTGGGTTTGGGACTCATTTTATAAATATATATGAAGACAGGGACCCCATGGTAATTAATTGGATTTAAATTAAAAAGGAAAAGAGGTGGAGGGGCTGAATATGTCATAATTACGATATTAGGGGCTGTTTAGAAATTTTGGGGGTTTATTATGAAAAGAATTTTAGAAGTCGGGGTCTAAAGGGTAATTATTGGATTAGATTTGAAAAGATCCCAAGGGGAGGGACCAGAATTGTAAGTATGGGAAAGATGTGTATGGATCGGGTATATAAATCCTTTAGTCATCAAACCCTAACCCTAAGATGAGAGGCAGCCGTCACCCACCCTTATGCCTCCCTCATCAGCCGCCGATTGCTACACCGAGTCCGATGGCTCTGTTCATCCGCCACCAGAGTTACCTTCCAGTAGGGGTGGGTCTAAGGCCACAATGCCAGCCCACCAACAGGGGTAGTTGGTAGATAATTGTCTTTGTGATAATTATCTTGGTATGTTTATGTGATATGCTCATGAGATATGCTTATGTGATGTGCTTATGAGATATGTTTATGTGATATGCTTATGTGATATGCTATGTGTGTTAGTGATAGTAGCAGGGAATAGTTTTTCCCTGACTCGGTCGTTAGGATCGAAGGGTAGGTCAGTACCCCAAAAATGTCTGACTGTATGATTATATCATGATATTATATGATAGTGGTAGGGGTGAAATAGTCCCCGGTTACCGGTTGAAAGATACTGATGGCGGATACCGGTTGAAAGATACCGATGGTAGATACCGGTTGAAAGATACCGATGACAGTTACCGGTTGAAAGATACCGATGGGGTATACAAAACCCATGCAATGCTTATATAGTATGTTTATGATATGTTAGTATGTGATCAGTGTGTTTATGATATGTTAGTATGTGATCACTGAGTTTGATGGCTCAGTTCATCCGCCACCACAGCCGTGCCGCCTTGCTGTGGTTGCTGTTATCATTCCGACGAGAAGAGAAGCCGGGATTGGAGAACCACCGTCCCACTGTTACATTGCCGCCACTCCCTTTCTTCGTGTGTTTCTGATCTGACGAGTCCGAGTCGACCGCCGCCGTCCCACCTTTTACGTTGTTGAGCGCCGACATGCACAACCTTGCTGCCTTCACTTCTTCGCCACCGAAAGCGTCGCTGCTGCGTCCATTTTCGTGACCATCGAAGCGTCGCTGTCGCTTAGTTCTTCTTCTCCGCCCGTGCCCGTCGTCCTTTGCTAATCCGAAGAGGCAGTTTTGGTGTGCTTCAGCTCGTGGGTTGCAAGCTTGGGGGGCGTGGTTGCTGTTTGTTTGCTCGGCTGGGGACAAAGAAAAACACCGCCACCACCGTGAGGTGGTGGCTATCGTCGTAACCGCTGCTGCTGCTACCGTTTTTGTGTTGCTGCCGCCACCTTGAGCCGTCAGGTGGGTGGCTGGAGTGTTGGATGCAATCTGAAGTTTATGTGCGTGTGTTTTGTCTAGTTGGAATACCAAGAACAACCACCACCACCACCGTGAGGTGGTGGCTGCCACCATGTGTGTGCTTATTTTGTTTAGTGTGTGTGTGTCATCTTGAGATGTAGCCTTGTAAAATGTAATTGGAAATGGAATAATGAGAAAGAAACCCTAACCACCACCATAAGGTGGTGGCTGCCGCCACCGACTGCCATGTCAGGTGGCGGTGTGTTTGCCTTGTGAGTTGATTCATTTGGGAAGGGTGCTTGAAACCCTAATGGGCCTTGTAAGCTCATATGGGCCCAAAGAAGCCTTAATGGGATTAGTGAAAACCCTAATGGGTCTAATGGACTCAAATTGACCTAATGCAAATCCTAATGGACTTAATGATATTCTAGTGGGCCTAATTGGCCCAATAAAGCCCTAATGGACCCAAAAGCCCAAGCATGTGACTAATGGGTGTAATAAGCCAAAATGACCTAAGGAAAACCCTTATGGGCTTAAGGACTTTGTTTTGGGCCTATTGGGCTAAGATGGGGTTGGAAACCCTAATTAGGGTTTAGAAAACCCTAATATTGGATTTATGGGCTTGGACTTATTGAGACCCACTTGTGGGCCATTGGAATAATGGAATTGTGTGATTAAGCCCAATCATACCATATGATTTATTTAGAAGAATGATGGACTTAATGGATTAAGTCCTTAATGGGTTAAGTGAGAAACACTTAACCCTAATCGTCATTTTATGTGAAACCCTAATTTCGCATGGGTGTATTGTTGGGCCTTCTATTGGGCCTTGATGATTGCGTTGTTAATGGGCCATCCAAAGTCAAGCAAATGGACTAGAATATTTAGTGAGCCTAGGGTAAGGCCCATGTAAGGGGTTTGGGCCCAATTTGGAAAATTGGGCCATAGTTTGGGCCTTTATGATTATGTGATATTGGGCCATTAGAAGGTCAAATGTTGGACTGGACTTTTGGTTGGGCCTTATGGTAAGACCTTATAAAGGTTTGGGCCCAATTTGGAAAATTGGGCCATATGTTGGGATAAACTCGCTTCATATGGTGACACCTGGTGCGAGGGTTACGCCCAGCATAGCGAAGGGACGCCTAGCGTCTGGAGTACGCCTCGCGTACAACTGTTCTACTTGGTCCGAGGAGTGAACGCGTAGCACCACCGAGACTGCGACATGTGGAGACCTTATCTGAACTTACGCCCAACGTAAGGCTTCGGTACGCCCAACGTAAGTCCGAAGTCTGGGCTATAAATAGATGGCCGAGGCTGCCATTTCTCTTCACCCCAAAACCTCTTCTTTCTCTCACTACTTTCTCTCTTTAGCTCCTCTAAACCCCCTAAACCCTAGATAAAACCCCTAGCACCCTAAGGAAGCCCCGAGGCTCCCGGAGTCCCGAGAAAAAGGGTCTTTTGGTTTCGGAAACGCTGCTCCGAGCAAAGCCCGGTTTTCGATAAAATTCGTTGTAAGTGAGCTACGCTTACGCAACTTTTAATATAGCTTTCAAATAATTATAGTAATGTTATTAGGTCTTTAAAATAATTATTTGGGCTATTATGATGAGTTATATTGAGTGTTATTTAACGCTTATATAATAATAATAATAGTTAGACTATTAATTTGTCGCGGTTATCGTTAGACTAAACCCTAAAGGTATTGGTACTAGGTTTTATCGAAGGAAATTGTTTTGAGAGTATCGAAGCGCTGTCCGAGTACTGAGTCACCACCTTTCAGGTGAGTGCATGGTCCCTTTCATCTTACACATAGATATGAAGTAATTTACATAAATTACGTGTTATGTGTGCATATTATCTGAATACTTGTTGTCTATGCTGGATGAATGATTTTATACATGTTTTAAATGATTTAAACTGTATAATTATTTTATATCTACAAATATGTTGGGGTAAAACATGGGTAGATGAAATAGTTTATGTGTGACAAAAATAAAATGATGAAGAGGTAATATAGACCATGAGGTAAGGGTGAGAGGTGAACCATGAGAGAGGCCTTTTACCCAAGTGATGGTCCCGTCATCCAGCAGAGTATGGATTCCAACCACGGATTATTCTAGACAGTCCAGTGGACACTAGCAGGCTCGCAACCTGTAGGTGTTTTGAACTGTGTATTCACCAGGTGTACTCTAAAAACCCATTGATATGTATTGCGAGTGGACTCTCGAAAACGATACTGTCAATAAAACCCTAGCAGATGCGCCTAAAAGACTCTACCGGCAGAAATGCCTAATAGAGAACCTCATAACCCTGGCAGATGCGCATAAAGGACTATTTCGGCATATGCGCCCCATAGAGAATGTCACAATTTTGGTAGCTGCGCCCTAGTGACAGAACTAGCAGATTGTGCTTGACAAATGTGTCATTTACAACAATGGAATTCGTACCTATTCCTTAGGATACTCCTTAGGAATAAATGAACGAGGAATAGCTGATTCTTAGGGTAGATCCTAACGAATAAAGAAGATAATGGGGATGAGTAATTGGGTTGATTGTTTAATTGTTTAAACATAATAATTATATTATTGTGGGTTGAAAACCCTATGTACTCACCAGGTTTCCCAACCTGACCCACTCAGTTTATTTATATCACAGGTGTCGATATGAAGTGACATTACACTGAGAGATTAAAGAGATGTAGATCACTAGTGTAAATGAATGTAAGTTCCGTTTATGCTTATGTTCCTGTATTGTCAATGACATCTCAAACGTTTTAAAATGAATAAAATACGTTTCTTCGAAAATGTTTTGATAACGTATTTATCATATTTTTTTGGGAACAAATTCCGTAACATTTTTATGAAAAGAAGTACTCTGATTTTTATAAAGCATAAACAAAATCGGTCTTTTCTAGCCGTGAAAATGGGGATGTCACATAAGGTAAGGCCCATGTAAGGGGTTTGTGCCCAATTTGGAAAATTGGGCCATTGATGGGCCATAGTTTGGGCCTTTATGATTATGTGATATTGGGCCATTAGAAGGTCAAATGTTGGACTGGACTTTTGGTTGGGCCTTATGGTAAGACCTTATAAAGGTTTGGGCCCAATTTGGAAAATTGGGCCATATGTTGGGACTTTGACTCATAGTTGACCTTTGGGCCTTGGGCTTGAATAAAGCCAACCTTGGGGTAATGTAGTAATTATCCAAGTATGTATTTATGGTTATGCGTTGGGACCCAATTTTTAATTGGGTGTTATTTTGGTGTCGACAGTTCGGGAATCTGTCATTCAGCAGCTGGAGCTGGGTCTGCGGGACTTCAGCAGTGTGGGATTGAGTCTGCGGGACGTCAGCAGTGTGAGGCGAGTTACCTTCCAGTAGGGGTGGGTCTAAGGCCACAATGTCGGCCCACCAACAGGGGTAGTTGGTAGATAATTGTCTTTGTGATAATTATCTTGGTATGTTTATGTGATATGCTCATGAGATATGCTTATGTGATGTGCTTATGAGATATGTTTATGTGATATGCTTATGTGATATGCTATGTGTGTTAGTGGTAGTAGCAGGGAATAGTTTTTCCTTGACTCGGTCGTTAGGATCGAAGGGTAGGTCAGTACCCCATAAATGCCTGACTGTATGATTATATCATGATATTATATGATAGTGGTAGGGGTGAAATAGTCCCCGGTTACCGGTTGAAAGATACCGATGGCGGATACCGGTTGAAAGATACCGATGGCAGATATCGGTTGAAAGATATCGATGACAGTTACCGGTTGAAAGATACCGAAGGGGTATACAGAACCCATGCAATGCTTATCTGTATGTTTATGATATGTTAGTATGTGATCAACATGTTTATGATGTTAGTACGTGATCAGTATGCTTATGACATATTATTATGTGATAGTGGTAGGGGTGAAATAGTCACCGGTTACTGGTTGAAAGATACCGATGGCAGTTACCGGTTGAAAGATACCAATGGTATTATGTGGTATGTGGTATGATGGGGGAACTCACTAAGCTTCGTGCTTACGGTTTACAGTTTTGGTTTCAGGTACTTTGTTTCAAAGGAAAGGAGCCGGCTTGGTCGCAGCGCATCACACTATGTTTTCTGCACACGAGATCCTTGGGATTATACTCTGATATGGTTTCATAATATTATATTTTGATTTTTCACACTCTAGTTTTATGTAATAACCTAATTAAAAATGAAATTTTTGGCCTTGAATTTTGGGACGTTACATAACAAAACAAAAGCAGTTTGGTGAAAAGTAGTTATGCGCCATGTCATACACACTCTTGTTACGATCTAGAAGACTCGCATCACATTTCATAGTTAGGGTTTCAGGATTCCAGTCGCGGATGCGTCATATGTACTAAGTGACGTGTTGCGCCCAACTCAATAGAAAACGACTTCTGATGAAAACCTACTCAATTTTCAGTTTTGAAAAAAGGCTTTATGCTTTTAAAACATTCTAGAAACTTGATCTATGAGTTTATTAGTCATGCAAATATGTATACCACAAACATAATGGAAATCAAAGTGCAAAAGACTAATGTAATAAGAAGAATCAAGAAAAACGTACCCTTGAAGCCTTTGATTAATCAATTGCCTTATGTATAGATGTAGAGAGCACAAACTAGAACTCTTCTTCCAGATCGCACCCAAGAATAGATCCAAAAAATCTTAACATCTTCCCCGACTTGTGAACACTATTGAACACAATCCGAAAATTGTTTGTTCATCATACGTGCCGCGTCCAACAAGGGAGCACGTCACGTCCCTGTGAGACCAAATGGAGAGAAGAGAGATTTAGGTTGCGTTTAGTTACGAAAAAACAATTTTTATTTTCCGTTTTTTGTTTTCCTTTTTCGATTTTCGTTTTTCGTTTTCATTTTTCATTGAAAAATTTAGAAAACGCTTTTAGTTAAACTTATTCATTTTTCATTTTCAGTTTTAGAAAATTAGAAAACGTGTTTAGATGTGTATTTTTCTATCAGTTTTCATTTTTAAAAAATGGTAGCAGTAGTAGGTTGTGGGTGGGGGCGGTGGCGGTAGCGGGTCGGCGACGGTGGTGGTGATGACAGGAAATGGTGGTGGCGGCGACAATTGTGTTAGTGGTGGTGATGGTGGCGGCAGCGGTGGTGGTGGTGCTAGTGACGGGTTAGTGGTGGTGGTGGTGGTGATGGTAGGTAGGTGATTTTCGTGGCGATGTTGGGTGGGTGGGGGTGCGAGTGTGTATTTGTGTGTGTTTGTGGGGGTAGGTGTAGGTTTGTGTGTGTGTCAGTGTGTGTGTCTGTGAGGGTGGGGGTGGGGGTAGGTATGGGTTTGTGTGTGGGTGTGTGTATGTGTGGGTGGGTATGTATGTGTGTGTATGGGTGGGTATGTATATGTGTGTGTGTTTGTGGGTTGGTGTGTGTGTGCGGGTGTGTGTGTGTGTGTGTGTGGGTATGTATGTGTGTGTGTTTGTGGGTGTGTGTGTGTGTGGGTGGGTGGGTATGTATGTGTGTGTGGGTTGGGGTGTGTGTGTGTGTGAGAGAGTGTGTATGTATCGATGTATGTGTGTGTGTTTGTGGGTTGGTGTGTGTGTGCGGGTGGGTGTGTGTGGGGGTGGGTATGTATGCGTGTGTGTGTGTGTGTGTGGGTGGGTGGGGGGTAGGTAGAGGTGGATGAGGTGGAGTGGGTGTGTGTTTATAGAAAAATTTTGGAATTAGAAAAATGTAGAAAACAATGATTATCAGTTTTCCAAAATTTTCCAACTTCTTTGTAATTTTAGAAAACGGAAAATTTTCATTTTCCGTGAAAAATTTAGAGAAATAGACGAACTAAACGCGTTTTCAAAATTCTCAGTTTTCTTGGAAAATTTTTCCATAAAACGGCCCATTTTTCCGCAACTAAACGCACCCTTAGGGTTTTCAAACGATTTTGAGTGGTTTCTATCATCTTTAAATGTCATCCATACGGTGTTAGGGTTTAGAATCCATACTGAATAATTATTTGATCACTAAGTAATTATCCATAAGAATGGTAATTACCCAAACAATAGGTAATTATCCAAAACATTTTACTTTCAAATATTTATACTTCGATAGTAAGCCTTCAAGTCATCAAGTATGTCCATGATCTCTCGAAATCCTTACCTACCATGTAGATATTGCCCCTCAATGTGTTCCAATGTTTCATTACAAAAAGAAAATGTGAAATCAGTTGCCCCCACACCTTATCATAACCGTATTTTCATATGATTGCACAAACTTCTTCAAAAGTAATAAGAGTCTCAAGGAGATCTCGATTCTCGGCAAACAATTTTTTGAACTTACTGCTAAGAAAACACATGTATGGATTTATTTGGTTTTTTGAATTTCTTTGAAATGTTTTTTTTTTTTTTTTTTTTTTTAGCTTTCACCGATAAGATATCAACATCCATTGATATTAATTTCATATATACGTTGAGACCGGAGGTTTTTGTTGATTATTCCATGAAAATAACTTGAGTTCTTGTCGCCTTCCGATGCGCATATGCACCTCGGTTTTTGTTTGAGGTCTAGGACATGTCTTCTTCAATTTCCATCAACTCTTTAAGCAATTCCTCCCTTGTCGCAATACCGTCACCAGAAAGAGTTGATTCTTCAGCTTCCAAATCGATTTTATCGATGTTGTTGATGATTTCCTCAACCTTTTTTGCATTCTTTCTTTTTTACCTTAAGCCATGCATTAGTTTTGTCTTTTGTCCTTTTTAATTTTTCTGAAACAACCAATAATGGGTTTAACGAGAAAAAGAAACCAAAAGACAAGTCACATGTCCACCCTCTTTAACACTTAGCCTCAAGGGTCTCATCCATCAGCCATGAATTGAAGAATTGAAAAAGAGAGGGCCTAGACTTGGATATGTTTGATGATAAAAGGAAGTGGTGATGTTAGGGTTTGGATATCTTGGGCTCTGGTTCCATGAGTTGGGCTTTAGGCAATTTGTTCATTCCCTGGATTCATTTCTTTTGGACTGGGTCTAAAGGATGGAATTCTGATATTGGGCTTTCTGGGCTGGATGGCATGACGCACATTAAATATTTTTCTAGAAATGACACCCTTACTTTAATTCTTGGAAAGCACCTATATAGAAAACTAGAGAAGGCTAGATGGTTTTTTTAGATATAGATTTAATGAGGTTTAATTAAAGAATTATTTTAGATTTCTTAACGTAGGCCACATAAAACCATCTCAAATTAATTTTTAAATTAAAGCTCAATAAATTTATAAGTGAAAAAACATATAGTCTTCTATGCCGGTTGTTACATACTTCCCATAAATATTAATTTTGTAAAGTAATTTTAGCGACATATAAATCATAGCGATCTTTAAATATGATTATAATCTGTTGATGATCCGCGTGTAATTTTCAATAATCGTGGCAATCCGTCGTAATCAGTCATAAATGCCTTTAGTAATTTGGGATTACAAAATTTTGGTTATTTGTCGCTAATGAACAATGGACAATATTCGTTTAAAGTCTGTATGTGATAAGATTGTTTTGAACTCTTAAAAAGTCCAAGTATTTAAGAATTTTATAATAAAAAGGCAGTTTGTATTGTTTAAGTATGTAAACTTAGGATGTGACAAGTTATTTTCCATCAACAAACAATAACTTTTCTAGATATTAGCATAGCATATCGAAATAATTTAAAGTGGTAACAATTTGACTATTTGACTTTTTCATAATCGGAAAATCAGATCACTTTATCGACAAAACAAAAACTATATATCGCGATTTTATTTTAAATGTAATATCAATTAATCAATCAATTCATAAACAAACGTATTACTAATGATGCTCAACTTAAATACATATTATATTTATTTTTCGAAACAATAAAAATTAACATTACAAGGAACCTTCTTTAAGCAACACATGGTATTACTTTATATTTAACCATATATTTTGTTACGAAAGTTGTCAATAACTTCATAAATTATTAAAAAGTGATGAGTTGTTAGTGCCGACAATTATTAATTATTCATAAATTCGAATCTAGTCATTTCCTTTCTTTTAATAAAATCATATTCTTTTATTAGACAATGTTTGAAGTATAATGTATCGAATTATTATTATTATTATTCTTTAACAATTAAATTTTATTAAAAAAAACACTAACTAATAAGAAGCTAGCAAAAGAAACAACTAAAAAAATTATTTAAAAGTGGGTTTTAAATCCATAAAGTTCCCGTAATGTTATTTTTACTAAATCTATGCAAAAACCATTCAAAATAGTAGATAACGATGCACTCGAAAATACGACTCTTCCTCAAACTTGATGTCTGAAAAGAACATTGTTTTTATTATGCCAAAGAACTCATATCGTAGTCAAGACCAGGACTCACCAAAGGACATTTAACTTCTTATGAACAATTCTGCACCATTGCATTTTAGTTGTATTGCCTTGTTTCCGTTTAATTATTTCGAAAAAAGGTTAATAAATAATATTGAATAATTATATAATTAAAGACTAAACATTGTAAATTTGGAAAATAAATTAATTAAATAAAATTCACTATATAGCTGTAAAAGGTTAAATAATAATAATAATAATAATAATAATAATAATAATAATAATAATTGTAGAGTCAAAAATTGTAGGGAGTAGTCGAATGCTATAGTTTTATGTTTCGTGTCTGTAAATAACGAAAGTTAAGTACTTTCGTTATCTAATCTATTTACAAAACATCTACTAGTTTTAGTATGTATGGTCTAGTCCTTGTATTTTTTTTGTATGTTTGATGTACCCTATAAATAAAGTAAATGTTTAGGTCTAGAGTAAGGGAACACTCTCTGATTACTCTTTGTACTCAAAACCTTTGTACTCATTACATACTTAATCGGAGCTAAACAAATCTTATCTAGACCTCGGTGTTCATTATCGCTTTCTTATATTCGATTGATTCAAACATTATTTCTAAAACTCTTCAATTGATATTAGAGCGGGGTTCACTTCATTGATTGAAGAATCTTCGCAGCGTTTTTCATCTTTTTCAATCGATCATTCCGATTCATTGTTCCGCAATTTGACACAATTCTTCATTTAATCAATAAGTGATTAATTGATTTTGCTATTGTTTTTATCAATCGATCTGATAATCATCTCAATTCTCTTCTAGTAATTTCTCTTTTCATCAAATCAAATCAATTGACTAACCTCACAGTGAACACGATGATGAACTATGCAAATATTTCTTGGATCTGCAACAAAGATTCTGATGCTGATTCCTGAGTATTATGATAAGTGGGCCGATTGGATAGAAGATTATCTTAATGGCATCAATGAAAATATGTAGAAATCTATCAAGGAGGTAAATTATCGTGAAGATTTGGTTGAGAACGCTGGAAGTGTCGGAACAGATGCAAACATGGTTTCGTAAGCAAACACCAAGAAGGCTTGTGATCTTCGTGAACTGAGAGGTTCTCTTCCTCCTTTCATTTGCAACTATGTTCGTGGATGCACAACTACTGAGGAAATATGGGATACTTTGAAAGAGAAGTATCAAGGCAATGAAAGAACAAGGAAGAGTTTAGTTACGAAATGTCTGTCTGAACCTGCTGATTTCAAGCAGAAAGAAAACAAAAACATTGAAGCTTACTACGATAGGATGAATGATCTGATCTTCAAGTGCAATCGATATGGGGTAAAACATACTTCTCATGAATTCAATCTTACTTTTGTGTATGGACTCGGAAAGGAATGGAGAAACATATGCTTGCTGATCAAGACATAGGAGAATTTTGATACTTTTTTGTTATCAAATTGTACAATATTCTCAAAACGCATGAAACAAAGGTAATGGAGATTGTTGAGGAGAACAGGCTGAATTATGGTTGTCCTATGGCATTGGTGTCAAAAGAAAGTATGAAGGAAGATGAGTCTGAGGGTGATGTGAAAGAAGATGAAAAAGGATTTCTGGTCAATTCAGATGATGAATCAGTTTCTTATTACTATAGTAATGGAGTAAAGAAGTTTTTCAGAAACTAATCAGTGGAGGTTTTAAGAATAATATTGAAAAGAAACAAGTTTCAAATGCTAGTGGAAGTCATCCGGCTCTAATAGCTCTGAATAAATTAAATACATACATTAAGATACGAAGGCTTCTTATTCCACAACAACGAAATCACTTTTTCACTCTTTTATATACTAGGGGATTTCAGAATGTGATGTCGAAAGTAGAAAAGAAAGAAGATGAGAAGAAGGTGGAAGTGAAATTGAAAGGAGATTCCGGCTACAACTGTAGTTATAGTAATGGACATAATCACTTGGCTAATGATGCATGTTGAGAAAGATAGAAGAGAAGAAAGAGAATATGAAAGATGTGGCTTATTATGTGAAAAGACTAGAGGGAGTTCATGCACAAACAAAGAATCTTTCGCTAATGGCTAGAGGAGGTGATGAGAGTGATGAGACTTATCAAATCTGGTCTTCCAGATTTGACGATGAAGAAATGCGTCATCCTACTCATGGCCTGTTACTTGCAAAGTATTAAGAAGGAGAACCATGGGAGAAAAGCTTGGTTGAGGAAAGTGATTGTAACGCCCGCAGATCCGGGCTAGTCAATTTAGAGGCAATAAGTGTCGATAACGCCTTTTCAACAAAAGATTATTTAGAATAAATAATCTTAACCAAGTTGTAGAATATGTTACAAGGTTTCCGTACATATAAATAACGCCAAAATCCGAGTTATAACGAAGAAGTTATGACCCGTCGAAGTTTCGCGACGGAACCGGCACGGCCGGGAAGCGTAAATAGTGAATTTATGATAGAGAGAGATTTAGCCTTAGAATTCTAAACGAAAGTCGTAGAATATGTTAAACTAAGAACGTCGATAAAAAGAACGCCCAAATCTGACTTCGTATGAGGAAGTTATGATTTTTCGAAGTTTCGGATTAACAATGTACAACCCGAAATTCGAATAATAGACCGAGCGGTTTTAGCCGATACGACCTAAACGAGAATCGAAGATCTCGTTAAGTGTAGCGTAACGAGAAAAAGATGGTCGAAAATGGATGTCGGATGAAGAAGTTATGAGGATTTAACGGACCAATCCTGTCCCGGCCTGTTAATAATATAAAATTTAAAATCGAATCAAAATTAGTCGACGGAGTCTAAACGAAAGTTGTAGAGTACGCTCCCACCTTCGCGTGGATATAAAGAACGTCGAAAAAGGAGCTCGTACGCGAAAGTTACGAATTTTTAAAGTTTGCACTTGAATTCGCGAAACTGATTGCGAAGTTGTTGACGTGGCTAAATCTCAAACGTCGCTTGCTGAGCACGGTCTCGCTTCGGATGATGACATGTAGCCTCGAATTACGCCTCGCGTCTGAGATTAGTTCGCCCAGCGTACCTTCGCTTCCTATCCGACCGGTGTACGAGACAGCTGGAACCGAGGTGGCATGCTTATCCGAAGTTACGCCCCGCGTTGCCAAGGATTACGCCCAACGTAGTCCGAGGCCTCGCAGGGTTTAAAAAGGGGCGAGGGTCTCCGCATTTTTCACACCAATTCTCATTCTCTCTCTCTCTCTATTTTCTTTCTCTCTCTAAGGGTTTTAACCCTCCTCTAAGCCTAGGTGATCCCCTAGCACCCTAAGGAAGCCCCGAGGCTCCCGGAGTCCCGAGAAAAAGGGTCTTTCGGTTTCGGAAACGTTGCTCCGAGCAAAGCCCGATTTTCTTTAAAATCCGCTGTAAGTGAGCTACGCTTACGCAACTTTTAATATACCTTTCAAATAATTATTGTAATGTTATTAGGTCCTTAAAATAATTATTTGGGCTATTATTATGAGTTATATTGAGTGTTATTTAACGCTTATATAATAGTAATAATAGTCCGACTATTAATTTGTCGCGGTTATCGTTAGACTAAGCCCTAGTGGTATTGATACTAGGTTTTATCGAAGGAAAATTGTTTTAAGAGTATCGAAGCGCTGTCCGAGTGCAGAATCACCACCTTTTCAGGTGAGTGCATAGTCCATTTCTTCTAACACATAGATATGAAATATTTTAACATAAATGACATGCTATGTGTGCATATTGTCTGAATATTTGCTGTCTATGCTGGTGAAAGATTTTTATACATGTTTTAAATGATGTAAACTGTATAAAGTATTTTATATCTACAAAATATGTTGGGTAAAACATGGGTAGATGAATGATGAGGGGTAAAAGCTGAAATAAAGGAACATTAGTAGTATGGACCTAGTGCCCTATAGGTAAACATTGGCAGCAATGGTCCTAGTACCCTATAGATGAGCACTGGCAGCTGCGCCACAACCCATAGATGTTTTAGATCTACGGTAAACGTCCTAGCAGCTGCGCTCTAAGGACAGTATCGGCAGCTGCGCCTAATAGGGAGCCTTATGACCATGACAGTAGTGTTTAAAGGTCATTACCGGCAGAAGCGCCTCATATCAAATGTCCCAATTCTGGCAGCTGCGCCTAAGTGATAATATTAGCAGCTGCGCTTGACCAATGTGTCATTGGCAACAATGTACTTCATGTTGTTTCCTTAGGATGATCCTTAGGAATGAATGAATTAGAAATAGCTGATTCTTAGGGTAGATCCTTAAGAATAAAGAAGATAATGGGGATGTGTAATTGGGTTGATTGTTTGATTGTTTAAACATAATAATTATATTATTTTGGGTTGAAAACTCTATGTACTCACCAGGTTTCCCAACCTGACCCACTCAGTTTATTTATATCACAGGTGTCGATATGAAGTGACATTAAACTAAGAGATTAAAGAAATGTAGATCACTAGTGTAAATAAATGTAAGTTCCGTTTATGCTTATGTTCCTGTATTGACAATGACATCCCAAACATTTTAAAATGAATAAAATACGTTTCTTCGAAAATGTTTTGATAACGTATTTATCGTATTTTTCTAGGAACAAATTTCGCAACATTTTTATGAAAAGAAGTACTCTGATTTTTAATAAAGCATAAACAAAAAAAATCGGTCTTTTCTGGCCGTGAAAATGGGGATGTCACAGTTGGTATCAGAGCATTAGTTTAAGCGAACTAGGAATATGGATTTATTTCTAGACTTAAACTTAGAATGCTAAGCAATGATTGTGAGGTGTGAGCACTGGATTATTTTAGGGATGGTGCCTAAAATGCTTTTATGTGCTAAATGCTTGTGCCTGATATGCTGTTATTTGTTCGGATCTATGGTCTATTGTCGACCGGATTTGGAAACCTTATGTGTTTAGGATTCTAAGCGTTTAACTACGATATTAGAACTAGCATATAAACGTTTCGGAGTGATAAGGATGATTTAAACATCAATCCTAAATAAAGATCTAGATTCACCTTATTTGGTGTATAGATCAATATGGAAAGGACTCGTAGCGGAAACGTGAATGCAAATGGGAACCGAGATCAGCCCCCAGTGATTGAGCAAATACCGGTTGTGGTGGCCGCTGCTGAGCCAATAACGATGGCTGGAGTGCAAGCGATGATCCAGGCGATGTTGGATCGTCAAATGGAGGAAACCAGACGTTTGCTCCAGCAAAATCGAGAGGAAGCGATTATTCAGATCGAACAGCCCGAGTTGAACAAAGGGTAGACTGAGGAGGAGAACTACAGTGGAATAGTTGGTCAAGTCAACCCACCAATAGTTCGACAAAACAACCAAGATGACGGAGTCGAGAGGAATGGATGCAAGTACAAGGATTTTCTGACTTGCAAGCCATCGAATTTCACTGGAAAGGAAGATCCGATCGGGGTCATGGATTGGATCTCGGAGATGGAGTTAGCTTTCATGACGTGTGGTTGCAGAGGCAAACTACAAACCACGTTTTCGGTACGCCAATTCAGAGGAAGCGCGGTTCGTTGGTGGAACAATCTGGGGAAGACTCTAAACCCCAATGAGCCCCTACAACTGATGTGGGCAGAGTTTTTGGTGCAGTTCAAACGTAAGTACTGCTCAGCCCAAAATCTGCTCAAGCTAGAAAACCAATTCCTTACCTTGAAGAAAGGAAGCATGTATGTCGATGAATACACCAACAACTTCACAGAGAAGATGGAGTTCGCCTTATGTCTTGTTCCGGATGAGCTGACGAAAATCGTCAAGTACGCAAAAGGACTTTCATGGGAATATGCAGTGCCAATACGTCAGACACCTACTTTGGAGGCAGCTATCTGGGTTTCCAAGTCGGTTGAGGAAATGATCAAGGGAAGAGCCGCCAACAAGACCGAGGTTGGCAAAAAGAGGAAGTTTGAGGGGTCTGCAAAGCCTGATAAGAGAAGCAAGTCCAGTACAAGGAAATTTAGAGGAGGAGGGAGTGAAGAAAGATGGTGCGAGAAGTGCAAAAAGAAACACTTTGGAAAATGCGGTGAGGAGGTGACTTGTTTCAAGTGTGGGAAGCATGGGCATTATGCCAACGAGTGTAAATTCAACAAAAGGGTGTGTTACGAATGTAACGAGGAAGGGCACTTCAAGCAAGACTGCCCAAAGCGAGAGGGGGCTACAAATCCAAATGTGCCGCCAAAGCCAAAGGTGAGAGCATTTCAAATGATCCTTGATGAAGCAGATAACAATGCAAGGATTCAGGAGTGAAGGCTTGACATCCAAAGATCGAGTTATGAAGTAGTCGTATAGATAGTACCTCATGATGTAGCCTGTTAGAGGCATAGTCTAGGGTGAACTTGAACACCTATGTAAACATTTCAAGGAATAATAAAAAAACCTTCGTTTTGATATTTGATGTGTTAAGCTGTTATGTGATTTTCTTGTATGGCGACTTGGAAAACTGCGGGACAATACTTGGGACGAGTATGAGTAGGTGTGAATGGTAATAGAGGCCTATACTACCGGAAGCACAGGACTCACACTTGGATCAGGGAAAGTCACAAGGTTACCAAGAAGCTAGTAATTGATTTCGTTTTATTCAAGTATGTCGTTACCATTGTTTCGGTAATGACTAAGAAAATTGTTGTTATCCCGACCCTGGTAGTCATATCACATTGAGTCCGACTACGATGAGTAGGTTACGTGGTTTAGAGAACCAAGTTTGATGTAGCGTCCGACTTAAACCAAACAATTGAAATCAAAGCGATCGATAGAAGTATCGCGCTCGTTGTTAAAGAAGTTGGTAGCTAGAAATGCTACATGTTAAAGTGTGATTATATCACATTAGAACATGAAGGAAGGCATAGTCTGTTTTAGAATTTAACTCTAAGAGACTTGAGTCTAAACGTGCAACACATGATGATAGATCATAATTTGGAATCTAACCTGAAGATAAGAAAGCAGGTGCACAATAAAGTACTGCTTACAGTCAATAAGTCTAAGAGATAGACTTGAAGGAATATAGAAGTTATAATTATTAACTATGATGAAGAGATGACGTATGGAGTCATTATACGAGCCCTGTTTCATTGATGATTCCGGGACGTAATCATCCTAAGGGGGAGATAATTGTAACGCATGCAGATCCGGGCTAGTCAATTTAGAGGCAATAAGTGTCGAAAATGACTTTTCGTCAAAATATTATTTAGAATAAATAATCTTAACCAAGTTTTAGAATATGTCACAAGGTTTCTGTACATATAAAGAACGCCGAAATCTGAGTTATAACGAAGAAGTTATGACCCGTCGAAGTTTCGCGACGGAACCAGCACGACACCGGGAAACGTAAATAGTAAATTTACGATAGAGAGATATTTAGCCTTAGCAATCTAAACGAAAGTCGTAGAATATGTTAAACTAAGAACGTCAATAAAAAGAACGCCCAAATCTGACTTCGTATGAGGAAGTTACGATTCTTCGAAGTTTCGGATTAGCAGTGTACAACCCGAAATTCGAATAATAGACCGAGCGGTTTTAGCCGACACGACCTAAAAGAGAATCGAAGATCTCGTTAAGAATAGCGTAACGAGAAAAAGATGGGCGAAAACGGATGTCGGATGAAGAAGTTATGAGGATTTAACGGACCAATCCTGTCCCGGCCTGTTAATAATATAAAATTTAAAATCGAATCAAAATTAGCCGACAGAGTCTAAACAAAAGTTGTAGAGTACGTTCCCACCTTCGAGTGGATATAAAGAACGTCGAAAACGGAGCTCGTAAGCGAAAGTTACGAATTTTTAAAGTTTGCACTTGAATTTGCGAAGCTGATTGCGAAGTTGCTGACGTGGCCAAATCTCAGCCGTCGCTTGCTGAGCACGGTCTCGCTTCGAATGATGACATGTAGCCTCGAATTACGCCCGCGTCCGAGATTAGTATGCCCAACGTACCTTCTCTTCCTATTCGACCGGTGTGCGAGACAACTGGAATCGAGGTGGCATGCTTATCCGAAGTTACGCCCCGCGTAGCCAAGGATTACGCCCAACGTAGTCCGAGGCCTCACAGGGTATAAAAAGGGGCGAGGGTCTCCATATTTTTCACACCAATTCTCATTCTCTCTCTAGTTTCTTTCTCTCTCTAAGGGTTTTAACCCTCCCCTAAGCCTAGGTGATCCCCTACCACCCTAAGGAAGCCCCGAGGCTCTCGGAGTCCCGAGAAAAAGGATCTTTCGGTTTCGGAAACACTGCTCCGAGCAAAGCCCGATTTTCTTTAAAATCCGCTATAAGTGAGCTACGCTTATGCAACTTTTAATATAACTTTCAAATAATTATTGTAATGTTATTAGGTCCTTAAAATAATTATTTGGGCTATTATTATTAGTTATATTGAGTGTTATTTAACACTTATATAATAGTAATAATTGTCAGGCTATTAATTTGTTGCGGTTATCGTTAGACTAAACCTTAGTGGTATTGATACTAGGTTTTATCGAAGGAAAATTGTTTTAAGAGTATCGAAGCGCTGTCCAAGTGCAGAATCACCACCTTTTCAGGTGAGTGCATAGTCCATTTCTTCTAACACATAGATATGAAGTATTTTAGCATAAATGACATGCTATGTGTGCATATTGTCTGAATACTTGCTGTCTATGCTGGTGAAATTTTTTTATACATGTTTTAAATGATGTAAACTGTATAAAGTATTTTATATCTACAAAATATGTTGGGTAAAACATGGGTAGATGAATGATGAGGGGTAAAAGCTGAAATAAAGGAACATTAGTAGTATGGACCTAGTGCCCTATAGGTAAACATTGGCAACAATGGACCTAGTACCCTATAGATGAGCACTGGCAGCTGCGCCACAACCCGTAGATGTTTTAGATCTATGGTAAACGTCCTAGCAGCTGCGCTCTAAGGACAGTATCGGCAGCTGTGCCTAATAGGGAGCCTTATGACCATGACAGTAGCGTTTAAAGGTCATTACCGGCAGAAGCGCCTCATATCAAATGTCCCAATTTTGGCAGCTGCGCCTAAGTGATAATATTAGCAGCTGTGCTTGACCAATGTGTCATTGGCAACAATGGACTTCATGTTGTTTCGTTAGGATGATCCTTAGGAATGAATGAATTAGAAATAGCTGATTCTTAGGGTAGATCCTTAAGAATAAAGAAGATAATGGGGATGGGTAATTGGGTTGACTGTTTGATTGTTTAAACATAATAATTATATTATTGTGGGTTGAAAACCCTATGTACTCACCAGGTTTCCCAACCTGACCCGCTCATTTTATTTATATCACAGGTGTCGATATGAAGTGACATTAAACTGAGAGATTAAAGAGATGTAGATCACAAGTGTAAATAAATGTAAGTTCCGTTTATGCTTATGTTCCTGTATTGACAATGACATCCCAAACGTTTTAAAATGAATAAAATACATTTCTTCGTAAATGTTTTGATAACTATTTATCGTATTTTTCTGGGAACAAATTCCGCAACATTTTTATGAAAAGAAGTACTCTGATTTTTAATAAAGCATAAACAAAAAAAATTGGTTTTTTCTGGCCGTGAAAATGGGGATGTCACAGTGATGAAGAAGATTGTGAGACCATTGTGTTTCGTTACTACAACTCTAAAAGCTCCATTGACTGCAAATGTGTGTGATCTTCTAATATCATTTAATATCCCTTCGAATTCTTATCATATTGTTTTATGTGAATTTGAAGAAACTTGTTGTTACTTGAATACCATGCTTATTTCAACGAGTAATGAAATAGAAACATCTAAGGCATCCGTTTATGAAGCTTGTAATAGAATGGAAGAAAAGAAAAGTAAATTTCAGAGTTTAGAGCATTATATCATGAATCTTATGTGCGATAAGGATACACTTAGAATGGATAATAAACTATTAGTTAAGGAATGTAACGTCTACTATAACACAACTAAAAGACTGTATGCCAAATCAACAGGTCTTTATCACTCTGCTGACATTTGTGTTAAACAACATAGAAAGTTACTTCCTTTTATTGTTTTTAAGAGAGAGTTGGTTGATGAGACTACTTTCGATTATCAGAGTAAAGAGCTGACTATGCCACTGTTCCAAATGATTCATATACTTACAGTGTATTTAACATAAATGATTTTTTAAATGTTGATGATCTTGTTAATATTGTGAATGAGACATTGACTAAAAATGAACAAATCAAAATTTTGAACAAAACCGAGAAATCAACACAAAGTACTCAACAAAGTTTTGCTGATATCGAAGATAATTCGAAGAATATTAGTGAAATAGAAGAGGAGGAATGTGTTGATTGCTCGTAATTGTCTGTCATTAACTTCACTTCGTTGGGTAAAGACAAAGATAATGTTGATTCTAATCCGAAATTAAACAATGAATCATCTTCAACAACCAAATATTTTGAGACCCGAAAGGAGGAAGTTGTTGTTGAGGATATTACTAGTAACGAAGTGATAGTGACAATGATTCAGATGAGAAGCAAATTCCTCGAGTTGTGGAAACTCAAGTGTATGATGATATAGAGGAATTTTTAAAGATTTTAAAAGAAAATGGAAAACATTGTTTGGAAACAGATTCTGTTCTTTATCCATCATGTATCAAAGGTATTATAAATCAAGTCTTTGTGACGAACGGAAATGCTGAAACTTTTGACCCAAAAATAAAAAAATTATTGAAAAAGGATAATCAAAAAGTGACTCAAGAATGTTTGTATTCAAATTAGAATATGGAGTAAAACAGGTTAAAAAAAGATCTTATGCTTTCAATGGAAAAAGAGTAAAATATCATTTTCCAAAGAAAAAGAAATGAAATTTAACAAAGTTTAGGTCATGAAAACAAGAAAATAAAAAGCTGAAAGTAAAATTGATGAAAACAATGAGAAAATCTTTCCTAATGATTGTAATAGTCAAAAGGCAAATGTTCATGATTTCAAAAAGGAAGAAAAACCAGTTGCACAAAAAGTTCATTTCAAAAATAAAAATGAGAAAAATTCAAAATCAATATGAAAAGGGTGAGAAAATTGATTTGAGAATCGAAATTTCTAGAAAGAAACCTCAAAACAAGGCTTATTGGAAGCCACAAAAGGAAAAACAGAAAGAAAAGTACTTGAGATATAAGTATAAACAAAATTCTGAAAAGAAGTTTTCATAAATATCAAAAATTCATACTTCAAAACATTTCTCTCAATATAATTCAAGTAATGGTCAAAGTAATGTTGAAAAGAAAAGAGGTTTTTCTTCAAAATCAAAAGTTGCTCAAAAGGTAAATGAGAAAATGAATATGAAAAGTTCAAATCAAACTCAATAAAAAGAACAAGAAAGTTTTCATTAAACTTATGTCATCCTTCTCTAACTTTCGTTACTTTAACTTTTTCAAAGCTTACTTGTTCTTGACTACACCGCTCATCCAAGTATTTTGCACAACTCTTTACACTTATGTCAAGTTGTACATTTGTGTGAAAATGAAACCACCCATGAACCATATGCAAAATAGGCCCTTAAATACTTCTCAATGACTTTTCAATTGTAATTCACGGGAAACCAAACAAGTAGTTCGTAATCTCTCTTAATGTCAAATGAAGCGTATCTTTTCCCAAGATCTATCTGCTTTAATATCAAAGATTCTTTGATATCACAATGCCAATTTTTTTTTATTTTGATTTTATCTTTTTATATGGTACACTTATGCACTAAAATCATTGATGTTTTGAGTATTACCAACTCGAAACTTAGATTTTGCAAATTCTGGCAAATGATTTCGCTTCCATAAGTGAATGAGCCCAGCTTCCACAACGAAGGATGGTTCTATAGTTGTATCAAAAGTCATGGCAGTTTATTTTTGATTGGGAAATAGGAAATATTAGTTGGATGGGATGGTTCAAGGTTTTCACGAGGCTCAAGGAAAAAAGTGATCATCACTTTTATACATGGCAGTTTTCTATGGTGACGGTTAAGTAACCAATATTCTACGTGGCGTTATATAACTGGGAAACGGTTTGAATTCAAAATTCACGCCAATTATTTAAGGAAACTGCTCATTCCAATTCCACTTTTATGCTCTCGGAGTTCTCTCAAGAACCTTAACTGTTCATCACAAAGTCTCTTACATAAATTCTCTCTCAATCTACTCAAATGGATGTTGAGAAAAACATCGTTGATCAATTCAGTACCAATGAAGAAGAGATTTCACAACCAATGATGAAGATTCAACTCTGAAATACGAATGATAGTATTGGTTTTGAACAACTCTGTTCTTAATCATGCATTATCATCTTCATTTGCAATTCCAATGCGATGCTTGTCTTTAGATGCTTCTACTGTCGTTTACGACAAAACCACCAAAGTTGTTACGTTTCAATTGATTTCCAATAAGTTTAAGAAACTTACTAAGAAGAAATTTTCCCAACTTTTGAAGTTACCTTATACAGGTATGTTTTATGATGTTACAACTGAATAAGTCATCCATATGTTCAACGAGATGTGTCATCAACCCACTTTATTAGTTATCAATCACTTCAAGAATTCAAGTTTGTCATGTATTTGGAGTTTTTTCTTTAGTTTTATTCTACGATGCTTAATAGGACTAAGTTCAGGGTTGGATAAGGCAAAACATGAAGTATACTATATTATGGTTGGGTTATATTATGGATTGAATGTTGAATATGCATCCTTGTTATTGGAAGAATTTGGGAATTTGATTTCTTTTTCCAAACTAGCAACTGCGGTTTCGAGTTCTAGATTTTGGGGACTGATTTTGAGGGAAGTATATACTCAATAAGATGTTCATTTTCCCACTAATGTCAATACTATTGAGTTTTCATCAAAGATGGTTCCTAAGGATGTGGTGGATAATGCTATAATTTTCCTAATGGTTGCTCTAATTTCTGATTCGATGCTCAAGTTAGTCAATCCTACACATCAATTGGTAATTCAATATCAAGATTCAATGGATTCCAGTCAAACTAGTATTCTTCCCCCAAAGGTTACATCTAAAGGTGCTGAAGGTTCATCAAAAGCATCTAAGGGTCATAATATGTTGAAACAAGAAAGTGACCCTCTTCAGCTAAGATGGACTAGAAGACCCCGATGCTTTGTGAATGCGAGGAGAGTCACCCGAAGTCTGTTTTGTCATCTTATGGAACCGAAGACGAGTTGAAGACCCAGAGTCGTCTGCAACATGAAGACTATTACAAGTTACCTTTTACTGACTTTGCTTGTAATCTTAGTGTTATCCAGTGAATTCTTCAGGGTCACTGAAGTCAGCTACTTTGTAATAGTTTACTCTTTTCGTGTAACTTCAGGGACTCTATAAAATAGAGCTTCCCACTTCAAGTTTACTTACCAATTTAGAGCTTATCAAATATAAGATCTTTCATCTCTATTATATCTAAAGTTATCTAATTAATACTTCAATCGAGTCCATCTTCACTTATGTTGTTCACGATATACTAACCTGTGTTTGCATGCAAACTATGTTATGATTCAACTAAGTGTCTACTTGTTTAATGCTTATTGTTATAAACTTGCTGCTATTTACATTCCTTATATTTCCGCAATTATTATTGTTGAGCTAACAAAGATCCATTGAGATTAACTTATTATTCTGCAATATATTATCTCGTTACTAGTTCTTTTGAAGTTTTTCTCTCAACAATTGGTATCAAAGCCGTACATTGAAGATCTAAGCGGTTATTTCAATAGAACGACTCCCGATCGGTTATCTTATCTTGATGATTTTTCTTTCTTATGATAAGTTTTTTTCTGATTTTTGAGTGTTGATTCAAGCTATCTTGAAATAAAAATGTTGCTGTTGTTCGTTCATATTTTTCTGCAGAAAATTCGGGTTTAGAAAGTTTTTATGTTGCTGTTGGAGAAGAAGAAGGAGAAGATATTTTTGTCTAAAATAGTTGAAGATTTTGAAGAATTTTCTCCAGGAATTTTTTATGTTCTAGAAATAGACACAATGTCTTGGGTTTTATTGAACAAGATGGAGAAGTTTTTTTTTAAAAGATGTTATCAACATATTTTTTGTTCATCAGAAGAGTTATGATGTTCTTGCTCTTTGTTCTTCATTTGATGCTGTTGAATCTTTATTAGAAGAACTTGGATGTAATAAACTTGTTTGAAAAGTCATATGTCCTTGTTACTCTTTTTGGTAAGAGTACTCCATTTTTTATTTTCCATCCTGAACTAAACCATGTGACTTTACACCTTTTACCAAACTTTATCCCTTACACACTCAACCTTTTTCCTTTGACCGATGCCTTGTCCCCTCAACTTTTACCTTTATCTATCCTACTTTCTGCCACCTTTTACACTTACCAACACTCCATTTTGTCCCCATATGATTTAGGAAAGATGCCTTTGATAAACCTGAAGATATAGCCTCCTTGATATCAAAAAAATCATGAAAAACAGTTTTTTTTCATCGTCAACATGCTCCTCCTCGGTACCCAGAACCGAAGACCAAAAATTGACAAAATTGCCTGCAGGTCTCCAAAAACTAAGAACCAACTAGTGATCAACACAAAGAACAAGCCAAAATGATAAGAGCAAGAAGGAGTAGAAGCAAGATTGATCCAAATTGCACATGTTTATAACAGTTGTAAACATCAGGTACAATGGACTTGAAACACACACAGTTGACTGTAAACTGCTTCTCACATCTGGCATCTACTGACACTATTTATAGGGAACAGAGACTACAAACACGTTTATAGCCGTAAACATGCTTACAGCCGTCAACCCATTTACAGCCGTAAACATCACCAGACCGCAAACACCACCCAGCTGTAAACCCATAAAAATACATGAACAAATACTAACACAACCTATACAAATGAATTCCTAGCTCAAACTAAATAAACATGACCTAACAGTCTCCCCATTGGTTTGAGGCTAGCATGAACTCAATATTTCTCAATAATCTGCACGTCAGATCTTTCCATTGCCCCCAACCACATCTTCTTGCTAATAATCTCAACAATCATACCTGTAAACTCTTTAGTAGCACACTAAAAAATCTCATTCTTGACCACGATTTGATGTTGAGCCAAAGTATGAATGTCACGTTCACCACACTGTAGTAGATCCTTTGCCTCAACAATACGAAAGACACTAGTTGGGAATTTGATTACAGTAGTGGTTGTGGCCTCATCAAAAACCCAATATTCCATATCGTGAAGAGATCCATCACATAAATGCTGAATAATGGGAATTTCTTTCATTTGCTTTGTAGGAGGCCACATCACAGTTTTCATGGCTTTATTGGTTTTTAGGTCAAGAACAACTTTGGCTTTCTTCACAAAAGATTCAGTTGTCTTCATTCCATCAAACTTCCTCTTCACTTGATTCTCTAAAAAGAGTTTGAAGTCACTCCCTCGAGGATCATTTGATGGATTATGGAAGGGAGCATTAGTAAGTTCAGTAAGATCTACTTTTGTCCAAGACCCAAAGTCATTCCTGTGCCGATAGTATTCCGTGTTTCTGCTCTTTATTTTTACCACCCAAATATTTAATTTGTCATGAAATCCTCATATCAGTATTCCTGACCGGTCGCCATATTTAGTTCCAAACCGCTTCTTTTCGAGCTCAGTCATGGTCAATTGAGGCTGGTCTCCACGAACATTCTTGTCAGAATTCTTCATGAAGAGCCATTTCCCCTTCCTTTGAGTAGAGACTCTCTTCTAGGCTAGCTTCAGAGTAACTCTAGGATTAGCTTAAGCAGGTTCGACTTCAAAGCGATCAACAATACGAGTGGTTCTGACAGGTGAAGGATCATTAAATGGATCTTGTTGAGATGCTTGGGCAGGGGCACTGAGAGGAGTCTCGACCACACTAGTCTCTCTGCTAGATGTTTTGAATTTGTTGCCAAATTCACTAATCAGCTTGTTCTCCCGATCAAAATATCCAACAGAGAGGGCGCCAAGATTGAGCTGTAGAGCTGAAATTTGTTGAGATTTTTCAAGATCAGAAACTCTAACATCTAGAGTCCCTATCAAAAAATCTTTCTCAATAATCTTATGGTTTAAAATTCCAATCTCAACTTGGAGCTCAGAAATTAATGGATCAACTCCCCTGGAACTCCCTACCTTAATAGATACTCCTTTTCCTCGGGGTACAGGGACAAAATCCTGTTGAGCTAAGAACCTAGAAAGCCTCTCCGAGGAAACATCTTGCACAGGTTTTGGAGTTGATGAGCCACCAGGTGCTGAAGAGCTCCCGACTTTAAAAAATGAGTGAACAGTGTTGGGCTCCTCATGCACTGTTTAGCTGTCAGGATGGGTAGGCTCGGTGGGAGTATCGGCTGCAACAAACTTTTGAATATCTTGAGCTTGTTCCCTGATAAGCACTCCCAGCCTTGGATCGGCTCTTCTACTTTTAAGTGGAGGCTGGAATGCTGGTGTCTCATGAAGATCACTCTCAGATGGCATAATGGCTGGAGTAGCATCTGCTCGGGGAGGAATCGTCACACAAGAATCCAGATTAGCAATAACATCGGCCATCAGATCAGTTGTTGGAGGTGGCACTTTAAGAACATTAACATCTCCCCCTGTCTCCATTGAAGGATTTACAACATCATTGATGTCATCAAAAATGAATTGAGGTCATCATTGCTTAGCTCAAAATCAATACTCTGCTCGAAATCAAAGTTTAAATCATCATTATCAAATCATGATAAATCACCTCCTTGAATCATTTCAACTTCATCATCATCCTCATCATCATCACAATCTAAGACATTTTCCCTTTGACCCATGTCATCATCACTTTCATCATCATCATCATCATTGTCATCCACGTTAGTCACTGGCACATGTTCTTCTGCAATAATTACGACAAGAAGAACAACATCTTCTTCATGATCAGAAATAGTGACATCATCATCTTCATCATTTGAGGTACTTTCTGATTCAGAGGCTTCACTAATCTCAGCAAACTGACCAAACTTCTCCAATGGGTGCTTTCCTTGAAACACATATTTTGCACCTTTGCGGTTTTGCTTCATTAGAGCAAATGTGTTTGCACCTAAAGACTTAAAATCCAAGGGTTCGCCTTTCCTTTCTAAATCCGGATATTGACAGTCAAAGATCATCTGAAGAAATCTTGGATACATCAAAAAATTGTCCTTCCTTTTCCCTTGTAAATTGTTCTTCATTTCATTCAAGACATATCTTGAAAAATTAAATTCAAGATCCATGATTAAAGCAACGATGGCGCCAGTGTTTAGTAGGGAAATTGCATCAGCACTTGTTTTCTTGCTAGAGATGCAAATCACAATGGCGTGAGCAAGAAAACGGCAATATAGAGGCAAAAATTTCTTTAATGTAGGAGGGAACACTCCTTCATAGCCCATTCTATCAAGAATCTCTTTGTTCTTATCCACATGAGTTTTTGTTGGAAAACTTGGTTGGTCCTTGAATTGAAGCACTTTGCGAATAATCAGTTTAGACAACACAATCTTTCTTCCTTGGATAACGGATTCCACTACGCTTTCTCCATTTTCTCCTTCATTAATTGAAGCCTTGTCCCAAAACTGCCTTACTAACTCCTGATAAATGATAGGATTTGATTGAAAAGCATGAGCTAGTCTGCAATTTATAGGTCCATGAATCATGGACCTAAACTCTTGATGTCCTACTGGAGGATCAGACAAGTATGCAACAATGTTGTGGCTTTCGGAAAAAATGAAGCTAGCCGTTTGATCTACACATCAAAACGAGCCAAGTGAGAAAATCAAGAATTTAAGCAATTAAAAATAAAATTTCTCAATTACAAGTTGATTTGGCCTTAAATTAATTTTTTTATTCAAATGAGAAATCGATATATAGCTGTAAACGGGTTTATGACTGTAAATGGGTCTACAGCTGTAAACAGGTCTATGGCGGTAAACGCTCCCAGTTCGATGAAGAACACATTTTGGCTTCTATAACTTGCAAAATATGATCG
Organism: Lactuca sativa; assembly: GCF_002870075.4. Classification (NCBI taxonomy): domain Eukaryota; kingdom Viridiplantae; phylum Streptophyta; class Magnoliopsida; order Asterales; family Asteraceae; genus Lactuca; species Lactuca sativa. The sequence continues at coordinate 349,963,109 of NC_056626.2, forward strand.
TATCAAGTTAGATTTAATAGTGTGGGCTTCAGAATCGATATACCTTGAGGAATCGAGGTTCAATTTCAGAGATAAAGACAAATAGATGATGAATCAAAGTCAAAACTAGAGAGAAAAGAGGGAAGAGAAGTTTGCAGCTGTAAACGATATGGTGAGAAAAGTGGGGTTTTCAACCGTAAATCCTCCCCTAAATACCTTGGACCAATTCCGGCCCAAAACCTATGGGCTGCAAACAAAAAGCTTTAAATCCAAACCCAATACATCCAATTTTAATTAAAATAGAAAACATTTTGAAGACATAAAAAATAAAAAATAAAAATAAAAAATAAATCTAAAAATTAAATTCAAACAAATATTTTCTTAAAATTAAAAAATAAAAATAAAATAAAATAAAATAACTCTAAAAGCTTTTAACCATTTCAAACTTTATAATTTTGGGATCAAAGTTTTGAGACAACCTTAACCTGTTTTTCAGTACCTTCACCTTCAAGAATAGATCTGGTCAATCGCCGACATTGTGATCCATTTAAACACGAAAGATTTTGACAATATTTGACAAATTATAAGCGACAAGACTTTTGACCCTATATACCTAAATAATATTCCTAAAGGGACCATTTGGATGATGACGACCAAGGATATTGTTGTCTACCTAAATTTAGTAGCGAGATCTACAGACAACCTATTAAATGTTCAATTTTAGATGTACTAGAATGTGTTTCCCACTTCCTGATATACCCCTGTAATCAAGAACTTCCAAACTACTAAATGTTCAATTTTAGATGTACTAGAATGTGTTTCCCACTTCCTGATATACCCCTGTAATCAAGAACTTCCAAACTACTCCTTACTTTAGATGAACAGACAATTATTAAGGAAGAAGATAGATTTAGAAATGCATACGTGTTATTCCTAGGTCGGATCTCTTCCAATCACGCAGAGGGAAAACATATGACTAACTGAATTAGAGGGATTGAGAAATAGAATGTTGCATATGATGTGTTCCAGGTCGGATAAAATCTTATCACGCAAAGGAGACAACATATGACTAACAGACAGAAAGAATTGCATATAGAATGAGATGCATAGAGATAGAGTTGCATATGTTGCAGTCTAGGTCGGATCTCTTCCAACAACGGAGGGGAGGCAACATATGACTGACAGAAAGAAAGCAAGACAATAATCTTCTACAAAACTACTTTATCGGAATTCCCCAGTCGCCCTATCAGTATCGGAATTAATGAGATGAGACCATAGATCGAGGAAAAGTTAATCCACAATTCTAGATACATATTACTTTAGTGTATCCTGCAAGTTCCCATGTATATCTCACTGCTCAATCTACCCGTGCATCGTATTGTCAGACCAAACATAACTAACTAGGTCCATAAAGTCAAGTCCGTTCAATTGCCGATCTATGTCTAGTCCTTTTGTATATTTCGTGCCTACCAACGCATTGAACACAAAGCCTAGACAATTAAGATTCAGTACTTTACTCAAGTTAAAATTGCCCGTTATCACTTGCTTGATATCACTTCCCAAATAAGCACCTGCAAACGAACCATCATGAAACAACATTTTTTTAGGTTTTTGTTTTATAATTTTTTTATTATTTATTCCCCCCCCCCCTTAAATTTGTGCATAGGAAAGAAAAGAAATAAAATGCACAAATTTAAACTAATAAAGTCTATCCAAAAAAATTAGTCTTCAAAACGAATCATTTTAAGAAAGCTCACAAGCACATCGAATCGAGCATTGTTGAAAGGTTTGGTAAACAAATCCGCTAGATTGTTATCAGTGTGGATTTGTTCAAAACGAATGAGTGAGCGCTCATAACAATCTCGAATAAAATGAACCTTGATGTCGATGTGCTTAGTTTTGGAGTGTTGGACTGGATTTTTAGCAATTTGGATGGTGTGACAACCCGATATTTCGGGTCAATGTAATGTAAAACCGATCAAATTTAGGTCAAAATGTAACCTTCCTAAAATCTTATTCGGATTAAATAAAGTAATAGGAATCATATCAAGGTTTGCGTACCTAAAAAGAACGTCCAAATCTGACTCCGGATGAGGAAGTTATGAAATTTTGAAGAAATTCCTTAATCACGTCATTTTAATAAATAAATAATAAAAATAATTTCGGAATTAGCCAACGGAATCTAAACGAAAGTCGTAGATCATGGTCTCACCTTCGCGAGGATATAAAGAACGTCAAAAACGGAGTTCGTATGAGGGAGATATGAATTTTTGAAGTTTATTTATAATAAAAATAAATTTAATTATAAATTCCCGGTAATATCCGAAGGGGAGTCATCGGATTGGACCGAAGTACGCCCCGCGTACCTTCGTACGCCCCGCGTACTGAGATCGAGGGTCTCGGATCGTCCACGTCGCACTATCCGAAGAGTTCTAACCCGTCCGACCCGTCCGAAGCTCCGACCCGTCCGACCCGCTGTCCCGTCCGACCCGCCGTCCCATCCGACCCGCGTACCCAGCAACCCGTCCCATCCGAACCGAGGCAGTCGAGGCTTCGGTCATGCATGACGTACGCGTACGCGCTGCGTACGAGCGTACGCCCCGCGTTCGGAGGCGGTTCAGCCTTCCTATAAATAGGATGCGAGGCTTTCCGAAAATGTTGCTCATTTCTCTCCTCTCTCTCACAACTTTGTCTCGTTTTCCGTGCCCGTTATAACCCGAAGCTCTGGTCTTTTTGCTCAAGTCCCGAGGGTCGATTTTACTCCCGAGATTCCCGAGAATCCCGAGAAAAATCCGTTTTCCGAGACGAAACTCTGCCCGGTTTTCCATCTCGCTTTCTTCAATCAATCATGTGAGTTACATACCCCTTAATCAACCTGTTAAATATTCTAAATGCTTTTATATGTTTTCAAAAGGGGGGAATACAAGTTAAATACTTATAGTTATTGTTTCAATCACATGTGATTGTACTAATCACATGTGATTAATAACTAGGGAAATCAGTGGTTTTATCACTATTCAAACTATCTATCAAACTGTTTTACTTCTAAATGTTTTCCAAACCCATTTACTTTTCGAATTTACACTACAACTGTGATTTAAGCAAATGTTCCTTATACTTAAACTGTTTTAATCAAATCTACACCTTCAAATGGTTTTATAGATTGACACCAAGTCAATCTTTCTTTAAAAATAATACTTATGTTTCAAATGCCTTATAAATACTTATTTATGCTTTTATATTACAAATTGCGTGCCCATATATGTATAGACGTATAAATAATGTTTAAAGGACTTAGGAAGGCTATCCTCCTTGTTTCCTTTTCCTCGATTTGGATGTGGTCTGATAGGATTTTGGGTGACCATCCGAAGGTCGTTTCCATATTAATTATATATCAAATATACATATATAGACATGAAAGTACTTCCATAATCATATGTACTGAACGCACTGTTAACAAGTTACCATCGGGGTAACACAGAATCATACTATTACAACTGCTAGATCAATGAGTCAGTTCATTCATGAGTCTATACTAGGAAGAGAATATATACAACTATACTACGAGAATATATACAACTATACTACGAGAACATATACAACTATACTAGAACAAGAAACATTTCATCACACATGCAAGAATACGAAACAAATGTGATCCACTGTATCGGAGCATGCCTTAAATGTCATGGCCCGAGTTGTAGCCAGAATTCTCTTGGAGGGAGAGCGTTGAGTTTGCGTATAGATCTATACTGGATTGACTATCCTACACCTTGCTGCTAGCTACAGCCGGACCTGCAGGTCTGCGGGTGCCAAACGTCATTCCGTTATTACGACCATTCTTTATGTCGTTGTTATCAGTCGATAGTATGGTGCAATTATCACATTATACCTTAATATAAATCCGGTTTAAGGTAGTAGTAATCAGTACAACAGTAGTTCTTATTATACAAAACTACAGTACTACAATGAATTACCCATTACATATTTTGGTGATAATCTCACTTAAGCATTAATGTACAAACTATATTTTATCAAATGATAGTTATACTTGGGTAATCACACACTTTTACAACAGACGAGTTTACAAAACAGTTAAGCCTTGGTAGAAGGTTACTATTATAGAAAATATAGGATTTTCTGAGAGATTCAAACTTTTGCAAATACTTTTAAACATTTATTTACATTTTTACAAACTTACACATTGGGACAAGTTCAAACGTTTTTGACAATGAACATTGACACTAAAATATTTATGAACTCACCAGCTTAATGCTGATAAACTCTTTCAAAATAACTTGTATTCTCAGGTCATCAGTAGACAGGTACCGATGCCAGCTTTTGAGATGATGGAGCGTACTCAAGACTCATCATTTTGTTATTTTGATTTACGTTATATTTTTGGTGTCTAAAATTTTACAGAACACACATGTATTAAATTTATATATTTAATGCAATGGATGATGTTGTTTGCCTATTTACATTTACTGTGTTGTGATTACCTTACATGACGTCCTCCGCCCCAGAACGTTTCCGCCGTTCTTGGTTTTGGGGTGTGACAGATTGGTATCAGAGCATTGTTTATAGTGAATTGAGTATATCAACCCATAAAAGATATACTAAACTATAAACCCATTGGGGATTAAACTCTGACCAAGAGTCTATACTTAAAATAATAAAATATTTAACTAAGTATACTAGTCTGCATTCATACTAAAATAAGTGTCACAATGACAAGAACAAAAGTGTTACGATTGTTAAATATCACAAGTGAGCTCGGGGATGTATGGTCAGTCCTGGGAATGGCATAGCCTGATCAACTATGTTGATCCTAGGAGTGATTAGCACATGCCTTAGAATGGTTGTGATAGGTTAGCAAGTCTAAAAACTTACCAACGATACCACAAGAAGATCAATAGAACTTAAACTTAAAATACTATAGGAGTATTTTGCGCTACTAGTTACACGTATACTATATTCTTATACCTCTATTCTCGCGTAGATCTTGATGGCTAGATATCCATCATGGCGACCCGTACTTTCCCAACGAAGGCAATGCCGGGTGGATCGATGAAGAGCCCGAAGTTAATCATCCAATCCCTTTGAATGATCACCTCGCAGAAGGCTTTTCAGATGGGTCCGACTCCGAGCCTGAAGTCAACGACCTACCGATTGTAGGTCAAGCCCCGAACAACAACCCTCGACCAACGTTTCCAGGTCCCGCACCCATATGGGCAAGCAACCTGAACCGCTGGAGTAATGATCAGGGACAACCCTTACCATACTTTGGAGACCGAACTTTTTACAACGTCAGTGATGGTGGCTCTACTGACCGAGCTCTGCCTGTCATTATCCGCAGAATAGCTCGTATTGTCGAGCAAGGTGGAGCAGCCGTCGACCGGGTCATAGAGATTGATGCCGACTCAGGTGTCAACACAGTCAGCATCCGCCGTCTTGAAGAAGACATGGAACGGACCCGGAGGACAAATAAAACCCTGCTGTAGCAGTTGGCTGCCTCACGAGCTGAAATATTGGAACTTCGAGCTCGTCAGGGGACTCAGTATCGACCCATTCAAGAGGTGCTTCGTCAAGTATCCGACCGCAGTACTCGCCCGGGATTTTCCCATCGCCGTTGGTTGATGTCTAGTACAGCTCCGTCTTTTAATTAAAGTATAGCCTTTAACATCTGTGCTCCAAGTAGCGCTTGTGTGTAAAATGTTTCTAACTTCCGTACTCAAATTTGAAATCTAAGGACTGTCAAACTTTTCTGTATGGTATGATGTATGACCTACTGTTAGGTCGATTTTCCCTGAACTTATTACATCAGTAATACCAGTAAATTTTTGAGATCTATCTATCTGGGGAAAAATCTATACACTTGTGCTTTCCCGCTAATAATGCTTGTTGTGGTTTCAAGCACCCTTTCAACTGTTGGACTATGTTTAGTTAGTCCATGTGTCACTCTCGCGTTGCTTACAAATTGATTCTTACCATCTTTCTTATCTTTTTAAACTTTCAGCTGAAGGATGCCTCCTCGCAAGTCTCCCAGGAATAGGAATAATCCTGCACCTCCACCACCTCCTCCGCCTCCGGTCATCGATACTGTAGCCCTGAATGCTGTTGTAGCTGCAGCAGTGGCAACTGCCATGGCTCAGTATCACTCTTCTGATGCCAGCAGAGGTGGAACCCCTGTGGAATCTATTCCGATCGAAATCCCTGTGCGCTCAAGGGAGTGCTCTTACAAGGATTTTACAAACTGCAAGCCGAAGCCTTTCTATGGCACCGGCGGAGTCATTGCTCTCTCGCAGTGGTTCGAGAAGACTGAATCAGTCTTCGAAATCTGTTCATGCCCTGCTGCGTGCAAGGTGAAATATGCCGCCTGCACCTTTGAGGGTAAAGCCCTAACGTGGTGGAACGGCCACGTCAAAGCCCTAACTCTCGTCGTAGCCAACGACATGGGCTGGGAAACAATGAAAGACCTCATGACTGAGGAATACTGCCCGAGGGGCGAGATCCAGAAACTGGAGCAGGAACTCTGGAACCTGTCGATGAAGGGCACCAATGTGGTCGCTTATACAGCCCGATTCAGCGAGCTGGTGGCCCTCTGCCCCAATATGGTTCCCACCGAGGGGAAGAAGATCGAGAGGTACATATGGGGACTAGTGCCTCCGTATCAGGGGAATGTGCTAGCGTCAAACCCCGCTACCTTCGACAGTGCCAAACGATTGGCACAACGACTCATTGACCATGGAGTCAAAACCTCTGCAACCACAACCACCCTAGCCATCCCGGAACCCTCCAAACCCGCCGATACTAAGCGGAAATTCTGGGATGAAAGGAAGAAGCAGCAGGCTGCCAAAAAGCAGCAACTGGTGGCAATTCATGCCGCAGTGACCCCTACTGCTACTACTGCCCCGGTTAGTCGGTATGCTGGAAGTTCGCCCAAGTGCACCAAATGCAACTACCACCACAACGGCCCCTGCCGTGAATTGCAGTGCTCTAACTGCAACAGGAAAGGACACACCGTCCGATTCTGTAAGTTCCCGGCACAACCTATCAACCAAGTCCCTGGCTCTGGCGCGAGCCCAACCTGCTATGGATGTGGCGAAGCAGGCCACTTTAAGAGGGACTGCCCCAAAGCGAGGAATGCTGGAGGAGCAGGGAGGGTACTGGCTATAGGCCACGGGGAAGCAGTTGCTGACCCGACAGTAGTAACCGGTACGTTCCTCCTCGATAACTCCTATGCATGCATTCTATTCGATAGTGGAGCGGAGCGAAGCTTCGTAAACCATAAATTCGCTCGCATGCTTAATCAACCACCGCACGCACTCAAAGAACTATTTACAGTAGAAATGGCTAATGGAAAAACTGAAAACACGAGTAGCATATACTTAGGTTGTACCCTAACCCTAGACAACCATTCATTTCCAATCGACCTCATGCCAGTCTCAATAAAAAGTTTCGACGTCATCATTGGCATGGACTGGTTAAGCCTCCATCGTGCCGACATCATGTGCTTCGAGAAAGCAGTCCGTCTAAACCTCCCGTCTAACGAAACTCTTATAGTCTATGGCGACAAACCCGGTGCAAGTCTTCGCATCATATCAAGTATTCAAGCACAGAAATACCTGCGTAAGGAATACCACGCATTCCTTGCTCACGTCGTCGACACGAACCTAGAAACGAAAGAACTAAAGAACCTCCCAGTAGTGAGCGACTTCCCCGACATTTTCCCAGAAGAACTACCCGGATTACCTCCGCAACGACAAGTCGAGTTCAGAATCGACTTAGTCCCAGAAGCTACCCCAGTAGCCAAGTCGCCCTACCGTTTAGCACCAGCCGAGATGCAAGAACTCTCTGGTCAACTTAACGAACTGCTCAGCAAGGGCTTTATAAGGCCAAGTTTCTCACCTTGGGGAGCACCGGTCTTGTTTGTTAAGAAGAAGGACGGATCCTTCCGTATGTGTATTGACTACAGAGAACTCAACAAACTGACGGTCAAGAATCGTTATCCTCTACCACGCATAGATGATCTATTCGACCAACTGCAAGGGGCGAACTATTTTTCTAAGATTGATCTGAGATCCGGATATCACCAGTTACGAGTGCTAGAGGAGGATGTGCCGAAGACCGCCTTCCGAACTCGTTACGGACATTACGAGTTCGTGGTGATGCCATTCGGATTGACCAATGCGCCCGCAGTCTTCATGGATCTGATGAATAGAGTATGCCGACCCTACTTGGATCAGTTCGTCATCGTTTTCATTGACGACATCCTAATCTACTCCCGAAGTAAGAAAGAACATGGCGATCATCTGCGACAAGTTCTAGGGACATTACGAAAAGAGAAACTTTATGCGAAGTTATCGAAATGTGAATTTTGGATCCGAAGAGTCGAATTCTTAGGACACGTGGTAAGCGAAGAGGGAATCCACGTGGACCCATCCAAAATTAAGGCCATTGAGGACTGGTCAGCACCGAAGACTCCTACAGAAGTTCGTCAATTTCTAGGTCTCGCTGGCTACTACCGCAGGTTCATTCAGAACTTCTCACGAATAGCAAAGCCTCTTACAACCCTAACCCAGAAAGGTGTGGCCTTTGACTGGGAAGAGAAACAAGAAAGAGCGTTCCAAACGCTCAAACGAGCCTTGTGCACCGCACCAATACTATCCCTTCCCGAAGGAATAGAAGACTTCGTAGTTTATTGCGATGCATCAAACCAAGGACTCGGATGTGTTTTGATGCAGCGAGGAAAGGTCATCGCCTACGCCTCAAGACAATTGAAGACACACGAGGTTAACTACACGACCCACGATCTTGAGCTAGGAGCAGTAGTGTTTGCTCTGAAGATCTGGAGACATTACTTGTTTGGAACGAAGAGCACTATCTTTACCGACCACAAGAGTTTACAACACATTTTCGATCAGAAGGAGCTCAACATGAGACAACGACGATGGGTCGAGCTACTCAGTGATTACGAATGCGATATTCGTTATCATCCGGGTAAAGCCAACGTAGTAGCAGACGCCCTAAGTCGGAAGGAATATTCTGGTCGCAAAGTCAAGTCATTATCGATAACCATCCATTCACACCTGACTAAGCAAATTCAGGCGGCTCAACTTGAGGCCATGAAATCTGAAAATGTGTCAAGTGAATCCCTTAGAGGAATGGACAAGAATTTAGAAGCCAAGGGTGACGGAGCTTTATATTTCATGAACCGGATCTGGACACCGAAGCATGGTGGCTTCCGAGACTTGGTCATGACCGAGGCGCACAACACTCGGTATTCCGTCCACCCAGGTTCAGATAAGATGTATCTGGATCTTAAGAAGCTATACTGGTGGCCTAATATGAAAGCAGAGATTGCTACCTTCGTAAGTAAATGCCTTACTTGCGCAAAGGTTAAGGTCGAGTACCAGAAGCCCTCTGGTTTATTGCAGCAACCAGAGATCCCGGAATGGAAGTGGGAGCGGATCACTATGGATTTCATAACCAAGTTGCCCAAGACAACGGGTGGACTTGACACCATATGGGTCATCGTTGATAGATTGACCAAGTCTGCACACTTCCTGCCTATCAAAGAAACCGACAAGATGGAGAAGCTTACGAGAACATACATTAGGGAAATCGTACGGCTACATGGTGTACCTATGTCCATTATCTCCGATAGAGATAGTAGGTTCACCTCAAGATTTTGGCAATCACTACAACATTCCCTAGGAACGAGGCTGGACATGAGCACAGCCTACCATCCTCAGACCGACGGACAGAGTGAGAGGACCATCCAAACTCTAGAAGATATGTTGCGAGCCTGCGTGATTGACTTTGGGAAGGCATGGGATACTCATTTACCCCTTGTCGAGTTTTCCTATAATAACAGTTATCACACGAGCATCAAGGCTGCTCCATTTGAAGCTCTCTACGGCCGTAAGTGCAGATCCCCTCTGTGCTGGGCTGAGGTGGGTGATACCCAATTAGCCAGGGGGCAAACTTCCGACAGTACTCTCACCGGTCCGGAGATCATTCGGGAAACAACAGAGAAAATCGTTCAGATCCGTGAACGATTGAAAGCCTCTAGAGACCGACAGAAGAGCTACGCTGATAAACGAAGGAAACCTTTGGAATTTCAGGTGGGAGACCGAGTCCTCCTCAAAGTCTCACCCTGGAAGGGCTTGATACGCTTCGGCAAGCGTGGAAAGCTTAATCCGAGGTACATAGGGCCTTTCGAGATTCTTGCAAGAGTCGGCCCCGTAGCTTACAAACTCGAGCTACCAGACGCACTTCGTAACGTACATTCTATATTCCACGTATCTAACTTGAAAAAGTGTCTATCCGACGAGACTCTTGTAATCCCACTCGACGAGATCGAAATCAACGAGAGCCTCAACTTCGTGGAAGAACCTATAGAGATCATGGACCGTGAGGTCAAGCAGACAAAGCAAAGCCGTATCCCTATCGTGAAGGTTCGCTGGAATGCCAAGCGAGGACCGGAATTCACTTGGGAACGTGAGGATCAGATGAAACTGAAATACCCTCACCTTTTTGCTTAGTTATTCGTAATTTCTAACTTGCTTAAAATTCAAATTTCGGGACGAAATTCCTTCTAACGGGGGGATGATGTGACAACCCGATATTTCGGGTCAATGTAATGTAAAACCGATCAAATTTAGGTCAAAATGTAACCTTCCTAAAATCTTATTCGGATTAAATAAAGTAATAGGAATCATATCAAGGTTTGCGTACCTAAAAAGAACGTCCAAATCTGACTCCGGATGAGGAAGTTATGAAATTTTGAAGAAATTCCTTAATCACGTCATTTTAATAAATAAATAATAAAAATAATTTCGGAATTAGCCAACGGAATCTAAACGAAAGTCGTAGATCATGGTCTCACCTTCGCGAGGATATAAAGAACGTCAAAAACGGAGTTCGTATGAGGGAGATATGAATTTTTGAAGTTTATTTATAATAAAAATAAATTTAATTATAAATTCCCGGTAATATCCGAAGGGGAGTCATCGGATTGGACCGAAGTACGCCCCGCGTACTGAGATCGAGGGTCTCGGATCGTCCACGTCGCACTATCCGAAGAGTTCTAACCCGTCCGACCCGTCCGAAGCTCCGACCCGTCCGACCCGCTGTCCCGTCCGACCCGCCGTCCCATCCGACCCGCGTACCCAGCAACCCGTCCCATCCGAACCGAGGCAGTCGAGGCTTCGGTCATGCATGACGTACGCGTACGCGCTGCGTACGAGCGTACGCCCCGCGTTCGGAGGCGGTTCAGCCTTCCTATAAATAGGATGCGAGGCTTTCCGAAAATGTTGCTCATTTCTCTCCTCTCTCTCACAACTTTGTCTCGTTTTCCGTGCCCGTTATAACCCGAAGCTCTGGTCTTTTTGCTCAAGTCCCGAGGGTCGATTTTACTCCCGAGATTCCCGAGAATCCCGAGAAAAATCCGTTTTCCGAGACGAAACTCTGCCCGGTTTTCCATCTCGCTTTCTTCAATCAATCATGTGAGTTACATACCCCTTAATCAACCTGTTAAATATTCTAAATGCTTTTATATGTTTTCAAAAGGGGGGAATACAAGTTAAATACTTATAGTTATTGTTTCAATCACATGTGATTGTACTAATCACATGTGATTAATAACTAGGGAAATCAGTGGTTTTATCACTATTCAAACTATCTATCAAACTGTTTTACTTCTAAATGTTTTCCAAACCCATTTACTTTTCGAATTTACACTACAACTGTGATTTAAGCAAATGTTCCTTATACTTAAACTGTTTTAATCAAATCTACACCTTCAAATGGTTTTATAGATTGACACCAAGTCAATCTTTCTTTAAAAATAATACTTATGTTTCAAATGCCTTATAAATACTTATTTATGCTTTTATATTACAAATTGCGTGCCCATATATGTATAGACGTATAAATAATGTTTAAAGGACTTAGGAAGGCTATCCTCCTTGTTTCCTTTTCCTCGATTTGGATGTGGTCTGATAGGATTTTGGGTGACCATCCGAAGGTCGTTTCCATATTAATTATATATCAAATATACATATATAGACATGAAAGTACTTCCATAATCATATGTACTGAACGCACTGTTAACAAGTTACCATCGGGGTAACACAGAATCATACTATTACAACTGCTAGATCAATGAGTCAGTTCATTCATGAGTCTATACTAGGAAGAGAATATATACAACTATACTACGAGAATATATACAACTATACTACGAGAACATATACAACTATACTAGAACAAGAAACATTTCATCACACATGCAAGAATACGAAACAAATGTGATCCACTGTATCGGAGCATGCCTTAAATGTCATGGCCCGAGTTGTAGCCAGAATTCTCTTGGAGGGAGAGCGTTGAGTTTGCGTATAGATCTATACTGGATTGACTATCCTACACCTTGCTGCTAGCTACAGCCGGACCTGCAGGTCTGCGGGTGCCAAACGTCATTCCGTTATTACGACCATTCTTTATGTCGTTGTTATCAGTCGATAGTATGGTGCAATTATCACATTATACCTTAATATAAATCCGGTTTAAGGTAGTAGTAATCAGTACAACAGTAGTTCTTATTATACAAAACTACAGTACTACAATGAATTACCCATTACATATTTTGGTGATAATCTCACTTAAGCATTAATGTACAAACTATATTTTATCAAATGATAGTTATACTTGGGTAATCACACACTTTTACAACAGACGAGTTTACAAAACAGTTAAGCCTTGGTAGAAGGTTACTATTATAGAAAATATAGGATTTTCTGAGAGATTCAAACTTTTGCAAATACTTTTAAACATTTATTTACATTTTTACAAACTTACACATTGGGACAAGTTCAAACGTTTTTGACAATGAACATTGACACTAAAATATTTATGAACTCACCAGCTTAATGCTGATAAACTCTTTCAAAATAACTTGTATTCTCAGGTCATCAGTAGACAGGTACCGATGCCAGCTTTTGAGATGATGGAGCGTACTCAAGACTCATCATTTTGTTATTTTGATTTACGTTATATTTTTGGTGTCTAAAATTTTACAGAACACACATGTATTAAATTTATATATTTAATGCAATGGATGATGTTGTTTGCCTATTTACATTTACTGTGTTGTGATTACCTTACATGACGTCCTCCGCCCCAGAACGTTTCCGCCGTTCTTGGTTTTGGGGTGTGACAGATGGCAGCATCATTGTCACAAAATATTGGATTTTCAAGATGTCACACCCTAAAACTAGAACGGCGGACACATTCAGGGGTGGAGGACATCATGTACAGTATCACAACACAAAATAATAGTAAACAAGAAAACAAGATCATCCATTTCATTAATAATGTATTTTAATACAAGTGTTCTGTATAGTTTATAAGGCACCAAAAATATGAATCAAAATAATAGATGACTCTTGAATATGCTCTATCTTCTCAAAAGCTGGCATCGGTACCTGTCTACTGATGACCTAAGAATACAAATTATTTTAAAAGAGTTTATCAGCTTTAAAGCTGGTGAGTTCATAAGCATTTTAGTGTCATTGTTTGTATGAAAATGTTTGTAAGTGTTTGAATGTATAAGTTTGTAGATGTTTGTAAATGTTTGAATGTATAAGTTTGTAGATTTTTGTAAATGTTTGTAAATGTATGAATCTCCTAGAAAATCCTATATTTTCTACTAAAGTAGCCTTCTACCAAGGCCCGATTGTTTTGTATGTTCGTTTCTTGTAAAAGTGTGTAATTTTCCCAAGTATGACTATCATTAACCAAATATAGTTTATACATTACCTTTTATGTGAGAAGATCACAATGTGAATGCAGTGGGAAAATAATATAGTACTGTAGTGTTGTATTATAGTAACTACTGCTATACTAACTACCTTAAACCGGTTATTTATTAAGGTATAATGTGATTTGATTGTACCATACTATCAACTAAAAATATGATGATGAAAGACGTCGGAAGAAATGACATTTGGCACCCGTAGAACTGCAGGTCCTACTGTAGCTAGCAGCAAGGTGTAGGATAGTCAATCAAGTATAGATCTATACGCAAATTCACGCTCTCCCTCCAGGAGACTCTGGATACAAATTGAGCCATGGCAGTGATGACATGCCTCGAAACAATGGTTCACATGTATGTTATAGTATACTTGTATATGTATTGTATGTACTAGAGTGTTGTATGTTCTCTCGTATAGTGTAGTGTATGTAATGTTTCTCGTTATAGTATTCTCTAACTATTTCTCATCATAGTATGTTTCGTATAGTTTCTCATAATGGTATGTATTGACTCATGAATGAACTGACTCTTTGTATGCTTCATTGTACTAGAAGTAATGAGTAGTATCTTCCTAAACTATACCTATTATAGTTTACTAGTAGAATTGTTTGTATGACTGAATGTATTGAACTGAGATAAAAGCCTTTATATCTATCCATATATACATAATATAAAACTAAGGGTCAAATGACACTCAGACAAACAACAGGGTACTCTAAGTCCACAACCAAACAAGGAACATAAAATAAAGTGAGTTATCAGTCCTAAGTCCTTCAAACCTTACTTATATAACTATATATGCATCAAATCTAGTTTTGGCAATATATAAGTTTTGAATGCTGTAAAAGAAAAGGTTTAGCATAAAGTAACAAGTTTGATAAAGAGTTTAGTACGTAAAAGAGTTTGATAAACATTTTGAAGTATTTGAAATCCATAAGTTTGATAACAGTTTGAAAGTAATAGAAAATCTATCTGTTTGTTCTCGTTATTAATCACGTGTGATTGATATATTAACTAGAATGTTTCAACTTGTATTCCCCACATAAAAGCGTTTAAAACCATTTAAAAGGTTGATTAAGGGGTATGAACTCACCTATAGTGAGTAACTCGGATGAAAAGATCGATATAGGATTGTTAGGTGTCAATTGGAGACTTGAGCACAACTGAATCCTATTAACCATATAATGACATATATATATATATATATATATACAATTAGTGCTTATAACAATTATTTATTGAATTTGAACCACCTTAGGGACTAGTAAACACTTATATTTAAGTGTTACAACCATATATGATTGTATATAAGGGGTGTATGGCTTTACAAGGGAGTGTACGGTCAAAATACACCATATTTGTGTGTGTGCGTCCAGGGTGTGTGTGCGGCCGCACACTCCCCATGAAGTGTGCCAAAACGTAGTTTAAGGCCTTAGGACTCATATATGAATGTTTCTTGCTTCATGCTGTAGCCTTATATGGAGTTCCTTGTCATTTTTGGACCTAAAAAGGGTGTGTGTGGCCACCATGAAGATGTGCGGCCGCATACCCTTTATGAAGATGATAAAATCGTGTTTTTCAACTATATCATCAAGTGTTCTTAGCATATAACAAGATACAACAAGTGTATACACGTTATAGAGGCTTGAAAAGGGTGATTAAAGTCCAACACTTAGTGGGTGTTCTTGGTGTTCTTGGTGATTTTGAAGATTTAACACCAGAAAGGTGTTTTCATGGATCAACCCAAAAATGAGGTCGTCCACATATATTTGTACAAGAATCACGTCTGCACCCACATGCTTGATGAATAAGGTCTGATTGATCGTTCCCCGTATATACCCATATGCAAGCAAGTGCTCTGTAAGAGTTGCATACCAAGCTCTGGGAGCCTGATGTAACCTATATAGAGCCTTGTTCAACTTGTAAACATGATTCAGAAACTTGGAATTGACAAACCCAATAGGTTGATCAACATAACTTTCCTCCTTCACAGCTCCGTTCAAGAAGGCGGTCTTGACATCCATCCGATAAATAGTAATGTTCATGTATGAAGCATATGCAAGGACTACACGAATGGCTTCCAAACGTACAACTGGAGCATATACTTCTGTGTAATCCAGACCCTCTATCTGTCTGAATCCATGAACGACCAATCGAGCCTTATTGCGCACAATCACCCCGACATCGTCTTGCTTATTTCTAAAAACCCAGAGCGTGTCTAAAGACTTCTTCCCCTTCAGTAACTCAACCAGCTTCCAAACACCCAATTTTTCAAATTGATTTAACTCTTCATGCATCGCATCAACCCACTTGGTTCATTTAACGCCATTGCCACACTCTTAGGATCAATCTGAGAGATAAAGCAAGAATAGAGACATGTATTGACATCTCCACTCTGACTTCTCGTTTTAACGCCTTCTCCCAGTGGGCCGATGACATTTTCAATCGGATGATCGCATTGAATTCTTGATGGGATTTCATGGCTGATATCATTGACTGAGACTGGAAGTGTGTTGATATTTAAGAATCTATATTTAGCTGAATCACTCGCCTCAGACGATCTAGGATCATGAGAGGTACTCGCCAAGTATTCATTTGAAATCGGTTCAGGAAAGAGAAGCTCCATGAACGATTGAGTAGCAGTGGAAGTATCCCTTGACATGACTTCTTTTTCAGCAGGAGTAAGGGGAGTGGCTTCTGCATTAGAACATATTCTTTGACTTAGAGAACTTGAGGAAGTACTTGGAGTAGCTTCATCCGCTCTAGGAGACACGAGAGTCACCAGGGGTGGTCTGTACACATAATCTCCCTCTTCATCTTCAACAACTATACTTGAACGTGAGCAGGAATCTGAAACATTCTCAGAATACACATTAAAAGATTTAAACAATGATGCATAATCAAATAACCAGTCAGATCCAACTATCGCTTCTATCTCATTCTCCTCTAGCCAACACACGTCATAAGATTCCCCAATTTTCATGGTGGCTTTGTTGTATACTCGGTAAGCGATGCATGCGGCGTATCCCACAAAATAGTAGTCATCAGCCTTTGAGTTGAACTTGGGGTTGGATTCGAGGCGATGAAGGGTGCAAGGACATCCAAATATTCTGAAATGAGAAACCGATGGCTTGTGATTGTATAATATCTCGCACGAGGTCTTCTTCTGATCTTTGTTGATCAGGACTCGATTCTGAACGTAACAAGCAGTGTTGATCGGCTCGGCCCAGAAGAAGACCGGAAATTTGGAATCACAAAGCATCGTCCTTGCAGCTTCCATCAGAGTATGATTTCTACGTTCTGCAACACCATTTTGTTGTGGTGTCTAAACAAAATTGTATTGATGCAATATTCCCTTTTCTGCAAAGAAGTAATCCAGAACTGCATTCTTGAACTCTGTGCCATTATCAGTTCGAAGCGCCTTTACCTTTTCATTCATCTGATTCTCAATCATCACAATGAACTTCTTGATCAAGTCAGAAATCCCACTCTTGTTGGATATAAATAAAACCCATGTGAAACGAGAGTAATCATTAATCACAAAAAGATAATAAGAATTCTTGTTGATGCTGAGAACGTTGACTGGACTAAACAAATCCATATGCAACAATTGAAGAACCTTGATGATTGAATTGACCGTCTTTGGTAAATGTGGCTTGAGATGATGCTTGCCCTGAGCACACATCACACACTTTTCAAAGGCTATGAAGTCCTTGACTGGAAGACCATGCATAATCTCATTTTTAGCAAGGCGATTGAGGTTCTTGGCATTAGCATGGCCGAGACGACGATGCCAAAGCATTGCATTGTGTTCAAAGACTTTTGAGAAAAGACAAGTGACTTGCTCGGGAATATTATGATTCATGTCAATAACATAGGTATTCCCTTCTCTTTCAGATCTAACCAAAATCCATTCTTCAGTTATGATGATTTCGAGCTTCAAAATGAGACACTCTTTATTCGTAAAATGAGTCGAATAGCCTTTATCACAGATCTGAGATACACTCAACAGACTGTGTTTCAGCTCAACAGCATAGTTAACATTCTCAAAGCTAAGCACACCATTTGTCACTGTACCCTTCTGAGTGATCTCTCCTCTTTCTCCTCCTGCAAAGGAAACAAACCCCCTAATAAAATTATGAATGTCTTGCAATTGGGAGATGTCTCCTGTCATGTGTCTGGAACAACCATTATCAACATACCAAGGTCTGACGATATTCTTCCGTAGCTGTTCCTACACGATGTGTAACTTTAATCTTTATTGATTAGAGGTATTAGTCTAAGTGCAATGACTACATAAGCTCTCTTAGATGGATTTCAGGTACACGTTGAAAAACTTATTATATCATATAAACTACCAAATTATCTTTCATATCTCATGACTTTTCACTAGGACTTGGGAAGCCACAAATATACTATAACATATGTTGGCTCAATTAAACATTTAAGCTCGCATTGGATCATCCCAAACGATACCAACAACTTAAGTTTTTAATTATTACTAGATTTAATTTTTTAGATTATTATTTCAAAAAAAACAATTCTAGCAATTTTAATTTTCTTGTTTCGACCCCCACCCCACACTTATTTCATACAATGCCTTCATTGTATGCATAAAACTAATAAAAATAATACAAAGGGAGAAAAAGGAACAGACTGCCCTGTGGTAGTAGTAGTAGCGAGATCGAATTCTTAATATGTAAGGAAAACTCGAATATCTCGAATATGTAACAAGAAATTAGACTTCATTAATACTCGTGAATGTGTCAGATAAAATGTGAATCCAAAACTTGCATCTTCAAAAAATATGGTGCATAAAATCTTCAAAGCAAAGCATCTTAATTTAGGAAAGTGTAAGCCACAATTGAGGGTTGAAAGAATAGAAGAATACGCCATATATATGATGACTCACGGCGTGAATAGTATGATTCATGATATGAGTATTGTGCATATCATTCAGAAAAACACGAATGTGCCAGCCTCACGATGTGAGATGTAAATTCTCACGACATGAGAATTGGGTGTGGCAGATCGTATTCCATTTACAAGCCTTTTATGCATAATCTTCATTTGCACTCTTTTCCAATTAAGACTCTTTTTAAGACCTTTGTAATGGAATTCTTCCTTCTCTTATATGGATATGAGCCCACACTAATAAAAAATTATGGGCTTCAATTCTATTTTCTAACACACACGACCTCTCTCGCTCTCCTCTTTTTTTTTTTTTTTTTTTTTTTTTTTTTTTTTTCTATCGATCCTCTAATAATTTTGCGACCAAAACAAACATTTGGTGGAAAGTAGAAAACAAACATCAAACAATTCGGTTACATGTTTAAGACATACCAAATTAAAACACACAAAATAAGACACACCAAACTAAGTAAGAAAATAAAATGACTAAAAATAAAAAGGATAAATATCAAAAATCATCTCCATCGTCTCTTGTCTCGCTCGGCCCGTCGCCATCTCCTTGTTTCGACTAAAGCTCCTCCTAGGTTGGAATGTATGGATAATAAAGAGGCATGGTGGGTAGTCTCTTGATGTGAAAATGAGAAAATAAAACATCGATGGCTTCATTATGATAACTCACACCGCCACGAAGATTATCGAAATAAGTACCAACCCAGATTTAAAATGGGTCGGTTGGTACCCCACCCTCAAATGGTTGAGCTTGTTGTTGTTGTTGGCCCCTTTCTCCTCGTGCTCTCACATTCCTTCGCCCCTTGGTGTCGGTTACTCTACGGGTTGAACAATTTGTTCCCCATCATTGTAAGAAGGAATACTCCAATGTGAACTCATATTAATAATGACAAGTAGGGGTGTAAACGAGCCGAGCCGAGCCTGAGCCTGACCAAGCTCGAGCTCGGCTTGTTTAATTTTGAGGAAGCTCGAGCTCGATTCGAGCCTTAAAATGAAGCTGGAGCTTGGCTCGTTAACAATTTAGTGGGCTCGCGAGCCTAATCGAGCCTAAACGAACCTCTATGTGTGTGTGTGTATATATATATATATATATATGTGTGTGTGTGTGTGTGTGTGTGTGTGTGTTTATGTATGTATGTATGTATGTATGTATGTATGTATGTATGTATATATATATATATATATATATATATATATATATATATATATATATATATATATATATATAGGCTCGTTTAAGCTCGTTTAGGCTCGCGAGCCCATGAATCGAAGCTCGGCTCGAGCTCGTTTAATAAAAGAGCCTCGTATTTAGGCTCGAGCTCGGCTTAGGCTCGTTTAATTCGATCTCGAGTTGAGCTATTAACGATTCGATCCCGTGTAGCTCACGAGTAGCTCGGCTCACTTACACCCCTAATGACAAGCATGGATTCCAAATAACCCAAAGACAAATTGTCTCCTTCCTTGTATGTCAAGGTAGGAGTCAAACAAGGCATAAAAAACCATAAGACCTCGCCAATCGAGTGACAAAGTGGCCACCCGTTATAGGGCTCATGACTCGTGATGTTACCACTCTATTTTCCAAATAGCCAGCAAGATGGTATGAAATATTGTAGCAAATGGTCGGATCAATAACATACCATAAAAAGAACAATCTGAGACTCGTAACCTTGTCTCCATGATTTTTATGGTTGATGGAGAAAGTTACCAGGCGATGAAGGAGTCGGTTAATAGGTGACCGGATGTGGCTCTCTTGTGAGACACCTGAATGAAATGCCCCGTTCGCAATTATGGACCAAAAGTCTAAACCATTCACCGCTGAAGGACAATCTCACACAGCCGCCCTTAAAAAGATGTCAAAAATTGGAGACCTTGTTTCATTTTACTCTTAAATGCCCATCCTCCAAGAAAATTTTGCGAGATTGTACTCCAGATAAAATTTTCCACTCATTTCATGTGAAAGAAAACCCATCCCCAGTAAATGTCTTTGTTAAATATGGGGTTAACCTTGTCAGGATTCCAATTTCTTCTAATTTGGCCCAATCAATTCGTGGAGAAACGGAAAATTTTCTGTTGTATAACAATCCCATCTTTTTTTTTGAAGTCAGTCACCACATTTTGAGGCATGTTAACTGGAAGTTGATATAATGGGTGAACGTCGAACACATTTCTATGGAATTTTTTCAATGGTTCTTCTTGATGCCATTTTCTGTAAAATAAACAATAAACAAAACCCAAGGAAGTAACACGGATAAAATACTCAGCAGAGTAATCACATAATTTCTTTTGCACCAAACTCATGTCTTGAGCTCAAAGTCCACATCGTGAGTCGTGAATAACCACGTCATTTCGGTCCATAACCAAGAATCACAAGTCCAAAATTTTGCCAAGGGTTTTGTATAATATCATTCTAATGCTCGAAAATCTAACATGCATCAACTATTTCACTGAAAATCGACCCAATTTTGGTATATTCCACCAAGAAAAAACCCTATAAAAATAGAAAAAATAACAAGGTTAGAGTGTAGAAATCTTACCGAAATTGAAGAGAAAAACCAAAATTGAGAGAACTTTGAAGAAAAAGCGAAAAATTGAAGTCAAAATGGAGTGTGGGGATCTATTGTTCTCGTTCGGTCGTAAGTGATTGAAAATTGTTGTCAAAGGGTTGAGATTACATATAAAATGCCCCCCCCCCTGGGTGGTTTTTTATGGCTCACGGCGTGAGCTTTAAACTATGCTAAAAATCGGGTAAAATTAGTTTCTCACGTCGTGGGGCTTAGTCCCACGTCGTGGTGTCAATGTTTTTTTGACCAAAAACATTAAATGTCTAAAAAAAATTCAACCACTCTTAAATTTAACCCCACACTTCATTTTTTTTACTATCTATTAAGAGTAATATGACTATGATGACGACTTATCTTAAAATGAAAATGAAAATGAAAATGCAAAAACGAAAAAAATGAAAAAACTAAATGAAAAATAAAAAAATGCAAATGGAGCTCGGTTTTCTTCCCGATAAGCGCTTTTATTTGTGGAGTCATGAGCTGGATTCCGTGATACCCTATGTGGTATTGGTTGGAGATATGATCTCCATTTGCACCTTCTGTTCCTTCCATCTTTTCTAGTAAATTGACACCCTTCTTAAATAGGCTTTTTTTAGAATTTTCATTCTTTTTTTTGGTCTCGCCTTCCTCGTGCTTCTGCTTCAACCCTTTATTCCTCGTAGCAAGTTTAGATTCTCCTTTTTCTTTTTTGTTGTTTCCAAGCATCAACATCCACCTTGTCCAAAGTTGGCCTGCTCAAGTTTTGTGTAATCTTATTTTCACTTAATTCGTCATCACTTGAGATAATAGTTTCTTCCCTTTCTTCCATTTCTTGAGACTTTGGTGTTTTAAAGGAGAAATCCTCAAAGACCATTGGAAATGAGGCTCTTGGCTTGGTACGTTTGACTTGTTCTCTTGTATGAATTTCTTCTTCCATCAGTTTTTCTTACTCCTCAAGTTCATTATGTTATCCATATAGAACACTTCGTTTTGAGCTTTATCCTTCTTCAATCCATCTTCAACTCTAAATATCATCTCTTCATTTCCCACATGCAAGGAAAGCTTTGAATCATGAATATCCATGAAGGCTCACCCAATATTGAGTAATGGACGTCAAAGGATAATAGGGACATCTATCCTTCATGTCTAGCACCACAAATTCGATTGCAAAGATAAAATTTCCAATTTTACCAATATATCTTCAATTATGCCTCGAGGATGAGTCACTGAACGATTTTCCATACGAATTGTCATCCTTGGAGTCTTCAATTCTGGAAGGTTGAGCTTTTGGTAAAATAAATATGGCATCAAATTAATGCTAACTCCAGAATCGGCTAAGGCAAACGTATCCGTGTTATTTCCAAACTCATATGGAAGTGTAAGGTGTCTAGGATCTCCTATTTTCTTTGTTATTCCCTCCATAATAACCATGTAACTTTTCTCACTAAGAACCACCTTGGAAGTATTCTCTAATTGTTGGCGAGTGTCAAGTAAATCTTAAATAAATTTTGCATATTTGGGAACTTTGGCTAAGGATACAATAAATGGAGTATTGATTGGAATACCCTTGACTTGTTGCATAAACTTTTTATGTTCTTATTCCAAAGGATGCACTCTGGCTTGAAAAGGAAACAGTAAAGGAGGTTGATAAGTTTGAGCACAAAAAAAAAGTTTGCCCATACCGAGCCCACGCCATGAGGGTTGTATCTTCACGTTGTGAGGTCATTGTTTCAGCACCATTTTTTATTTCATTTTTTTCTGCTTTTAATGTGATTCAGACTGCTTTGTGTCTTCTTCTAATGCATCCAAGAACTCAAAAATAGTATCTTCTTAAGTTGATATGGCCATGACATGTGGTTGCTTCTTTTGATCGGGAAATTTAGGTGGTAACCATTCGTGAACTAATGTGGTCAATTTCTCAAGTTGATTCTTTTTTTATTTTTTATTTTTATGGAAGCTTGTGGGTTTCTAATTGTAACATCAGTTGCATCGTGATGTTTTTTAGAAACCACCATGAATCTATGAAGCATTGACTCTAAGTCCACCTTCTTCTCAGGTATTGGTTGTTCTTTTTGGTAAAAGCCATGACCGGTTTGTCTATATTTTTCTTCTGTTTGGTTTTTGTATTCCTCAAACAGAAACCATTCTTTCTTTGACTTTCTCCAATCTTCATAAAATTGCTCCCCACTAGAGTAGCAGACTTGAGCTTTCCTATTCCCATTTTCATCTAAATGTCAATCGTTAGTCAGATGTGGCCCATTACAAATTTCACACCCCACCCGTATTGTGTGTATGGATTTGTCCATCTTTTTCATTCTTCGATCCATGTTACTCAACGGTGGCAAAAAACCGCCATGTCTTCCGAAGCACTATTTCTAATTCCCATAGCTCCGTCTTGTCTTGGGTTGTGGTACTCCCTTGAATGTTTGGAAAATTCTTCGATTAGCTACTTAATTTCAGCAGGATTCTTCTTTGTTAATGGTCCTTAAGAATCAAGGAGTTGCCTTGTCGTTTCGTTTACCCCATCGTAGAAGATTGAGACTTTATGTTGCTCATTTAGATCATTTTGGGGACAATTCTTTAGTAACCCCTTATACCTCTCCCATGCTTCATATAAAGATTCTACCACTTGTTGCTCAAAATTAGCTATGGCTTTCTTGATTTTCGAAACCTTTGATGATGGTAAAAATTGTTGTAGAAAGTCTTTACGCATTTGCGCTCATGTGGTGATTGAACCGATTGGGAGTGCCTTTAGGCAATCTTTTGCTGCTCCTATTAAGGTAACTGAAAGCATTCACAACAACACCATTTCTCGTGGTACATTCAGAATATTGAAGCAATCGACGATGTTATTGACTTCATCGAGGTGTTTGTATGTATCTTCATGATATTTTCGGGAGAATGAAATATCCTTTAGTGCAGAAAGGATGTGTTCCTTAAGCTTGAAGGTGGAAGTAGCGGGAATTACGGGTTGCACAAGCCCTGGACCGGTGTCCTCACGTATTCTCTTCTTGTATGCCTCCATTGTCATGTCAGCACTGTCCATTATGTTGTTTTTGGGATCGCTTTCGGGTTCCCTACTTTTGGTTCTATCTATTTTGGGGTTGTAACCAACTTCCTTTTTGTTAGGAGTCTTCTCAAAGCTTTCGAATGTGCTTTCATTTTTTGTCTTGTAGCTTTATCCTCCTACATACTTGTCCTTCTTTTTATGAAAAGCTGACTCTAGATTGTCAAGTGGTGGTGTCAATGGTGTGTTTGATTTGCGAGTCATATAATACTGAAATAAAAACATAAATGAAGACGCAACAACAAACTAAAACTAAATAAAAAGACCTACTGATTGATTAGCACAACATGGTAATTAGTGCCACCTTGTGGTATAGTACATAAACTAAAACAAAAAGAAAAAATGAAAT
Source organism: Lactuca sativa (assembly GCF_002870075.4). NCBI lineage: Eukaryota > Viridiplantae > Streptophyta > Magnoliopsida > Asterales > Asteraceae > Lactuca > Lactuca sativa. Next base: position 349,987,783 of record NC_056626.2, read on the forward strand.
AAAATCAAAGATATCAAATCTTACGTTCTGAGCTTTAAGAGCTCATGTCGCGAGTTTAGTATTTTAGGGAATTTTAACTAGTGCTAAAAAGTAACTTTTTGCAAGTTTTACCCCACAAAAAGGACCAATTAACCTAATGCAATTAAATTAAAAACTAAAATAGCCGTTTCCCGACAACGACACCAAAAACTTGATGTGTACAAAAGTTATTAGTTATCTAGCTTTAAATTTATAACCTAACTACTTATCTACCAATGCACCTTTAGGCAGTCTACCTAATCGCAAATGGGATAGCAAGAATAGTCGGGTATCAAATTCAAGGAGTGGATTTAGTATACTAACATAACTACAAAAAGATTAATCTAAAAAGCAAACAATAGTTAAAAAGGGGTTGTTATCTGATTTTCCAAGTTCTAAGAAACTTAAGCACCTAACTAAAAACGATTGTAATCAGTATATTAAAAACACTTTCGTCTAGTTTTGAATCCACCTTTTCCTATGGTTAGTTACTATTTATGGATTAATAAAGTTGGTTACCAATTTTTATGTAATTAGCCATCTTGGTCCAATATAGTAATATTTTCACCAATTCCTGTACTACTATGTATGGTCATACACAAGCAAACACAAAATTAATTAGTAATTATAATTGAGCTATGTAAGATTTATCTAAGGCAATTAATCAAACACAATTATGATCACAATTATGTTCTCCAACACAGTTAAGTTGTAACTATTATTACTTAATCTAGATGTGGTCACTCCTAGCTCTAGCAATTTAATGGTCACCAAACTACTAGGTAAGCAAGTTCATGTAATTTAATGGTTACTAAGCTACAATAAACTTGAATTTAAGCAACAAAGTTATAAACAATAACATGCTAGGTAATGATAGTCATACACAAGCATAAATCCAACTTTATAAAATCCATAAAATAATAAACTAAACCATAGTTCTAAGGTTTCATCTAGCTAAACGAAAGTAAACTAGTTTAGCTACTCATAGCTAAAACCAAACACACAAGTTCATACAAAATTTGATATGACTAAATTAATACAAACTGAGTGTAGAGTTATAATATTCAAAGTCTTTATCTTCAATCAAGTTCTCCTTCCAAAGATGTTTTTCGCAGGGTTCTGACCTCCAAACTCGAGTATCTCAGAATATCATTCCTCCCAAAGCTTTTTAAGTCGTATGTTCAAAGGGATTTATATAGTTTCACAAAATCGTGGCTCACGTCACGAGATAGGAGTCTCACGTCGTGAGCTTGGTGTTAATTTGTATCATTCAAGGAATCTGGCTTCCGTGTACTAATTTTTTATAAACTCCTTCGTAATGTCGTGAGAATTGATTTCTCATGTTGTGACTTTGGTTTTCATCTAGATTTCTCTTCTTTTATGCTTCAATCCTCCAAAGTTCTAATGTCTGTCACTTTTGATCCTTAATCTTCAAGAGTTTCATACATTGGCTGCAAAATATAAATTAACTCAATAAGTATCACTTATCTTTGCAATTAACCAAAGTTTTACTTAAAATGTATTAAAGTATTGCCTAAAAATGTGTATAAATATGGTAATATCATTCAAAAGGAATTGTACAACATTACATGTCAAAAGAGGATGTTACCTAACATTTCACAATGTTAACAAAAACATTGTGCACCACATGTCAAAAGACGATGCTACCTCACATTTCACAGTTAACAAAAATATTGTTTGTGGATATAAAATATCACTGAGAAATGAAGCTTGTAACAAAAGACGACCATTCTTCATGGATTTCATCAATATCATCCGTGTAGTGAACTTTTCCACCCCTGACCTAAGAAAAAAATTCATATAATGTTTCAATTATAAAAAATGATCGGTACTTTAACAATTTTTAGTATGCCATATTTAACAAATAAACATAAAATGTAAATTCTGCTTTCTTATTATACCATTATACTCTCAAATAAATGAAAGTGTGTTTGTTTTTTTTGAATATAATGGCATACTTATATCTCAGTTCGAACATGAGTAATCTATTCTATCCATTACATATTGCTATTTACTATTATGGGTTATATGTTGCTATTATCCATAAAATGAACGTATAAGGAAATTGCTATCTCCGGTTCTTTGCCTATCTACTAGATTCTGACTCTAGCCACTATGTAGCCATTAAACATTTAACCTCAACAACAAAAACTAAAGATATAAGGTTTATCTACATCTAGTGAAAGCTATAAGGTTTTTAGCCTTGATTCATGACTGGAAAACCGAATCAAACGAAATTGGAATTGAAATACATGATATAAAACAATTGAAGCAAGTAAATTGATGAATTTCCTTCATGATATTCAAATACATACTTCAAAGGTGTTCTTGAGCCTTCAAAAACCCATAATTTACTTGTTTCAGTTGGTTTTATATCATGTAAATTGATGAACTCCTACGTGATCAACAAATAACTTGCTCCCTAAGTTGGTTGAGGTTGGCATTCGAATTAGGGATACAAAACCCGTAATCTATAGTTTTTATGCCTCCATGGTGTGGTAATAGCTTTTCCATGGTGTGTTAATAGCTTTGACACTGTGTGACAATGGGTTTCCTTGATGCACACGAACTCGTTGAGGGACACATGGATTTTTGGATCCACCATGCCGTGGTAATGCCTTTTCCACAGTGTGGGAACTGAGAATTGGATTTTTTTTTTCTCAAAAATGAAAGTCGTCTAAAATTTTGTCTAGTTTTCAGAACATCTTGAATCTCGTGAATCAGAGTAACAAGTCATGAGATATGATGAAAACACTGGCGAAGGATCAAGCTATCCATCAACATCTTTTTTTTTTGCATCATTTCAGCTCTATTTTTCCTTTTTTGCATCTCAGCATAAATTTTAACAGTAGTTTATCATTTTCAAGAATATTAAGTATAATATATTTAAAAATATAACATTTTAATGAACATATTAAGAAAATGGCCTAAAATATATGTATTATCTTCTATTTATTCTCAAGAAAACTAGATTGTTATTATGCTATATCAAAACTTTGGTCACCAACATCACATAAAAGTAACCCAAATTGAATTCGCCAATTATGTCTTGCCTCATTGCATATATTTGTGTCGAGATCCTTATTACTTTCGAAACTTTAAATACCCACTATCCTCATAAACGTTCCCGACTTATTTTGAATAATACATCCTCAGAAGATTTTAACCTCAAGGTATTTTTGTTAAGTTCCCAAGCATACATATGGTAAAATAACCTAGAAAAAAAGTATAACTTTATTCAACCTGAAGCATTCGGCAATTGTAACTTTGAACTTTTTCTTCATGATTATTGATCGTCATACTTTGTAAGCTTTTATTCACTCATCAACTTTTGCAGAAAAAAAAAATCTTTTGAATTTTTTTCTTTTTCACTTTTTTTTTCTTTTTTTCATAAGTCACTTTTTTCTCTCAAACTAAAAACATAAAAAAAAAACATATGCTTAAAAAAGGGAACTTAACCTCAACCTTTATTGGTTAAATTCATTAGTTTGCAGTGCAATGACTTCATAAAATTTTTAGATACATTTCAGTACATGATGCAAAACATTTTATGTCCCTTAAATTACACAAGTTCACATTTTGTCTTGTTATTTTAGTGGAACTCGGAAGCCACAAATATACTATAACATATTGGCTTAACTAAACCTTTAAATTCACAAATCCCACATAACACTAGAAAACTTAGTTCAAACACAACAAAATTTTTAAATTTTCTACATTTTTCTAATTTAGACAATTTTTTAAGTCTTTATTTTTTCAATTATTTTTTTTCAAATCTAGCATGCTGTTTTCCTTTAATTCAATCCCACACCCCACACTTAAATTATAAAATGCAATCACTGTCGTGGGTTGCTTATGTTAGGGGTGCAAAGTTCTCCTTGGTTGTGGCTTACCCTCTTGTGATGTGTAATAGGTTTAGCCTTTCCTATAAATAGGAAGTGAGTGGCTCCTATTTAATGTAAGACAAATTTTTGAGAGATTAGTTTAGTGAGAGAAATTAACAATACCCACTTGTACTCTTACTATTCTAATGGAGCTTAAAATAATTTTATTTACTCTTGATGTTCTTCATGTTTGTGTGATTCACTTGATCTTTACTATTTTGCACATGTCATAATAATATAGCTCACTACAATTGGTATCAGAGAGGGTGTTCTTGAAATTCTCAAGAATTGATCCATGATGACATTTTTGACTTGGTGAATCTCAAATAGGTGTAAGTTGTTCATATTTCAGAGAGTTTTTATTCCAGAAATCAAATTTATTCCTTGATTTGATTCAAAATTAAATTTTCCCTCTTTAGAATACTTGTTAATTTCACTTTCTCTCTCTAGTACTTGGTTCATATTCACTTTCTCTCTCTAGAGAGTTCATTCATAATAACTTTCTCTCTCTAGAAATATCGAAGTTCTTGTGAACATAGTGTATTTGGTTTATGATTATTTGACCATGATGATTAAAGATGTCAAATACAAAGTCAATAAGAAAGAATTTTATGGGTTATTTTTTAAAGGCGGGTTGATTACATGGGAAACTTTGATTTCTTATAAGGCTTGAAAGACGATCATGGAAAATTGATATTTCAACCTCTTGATAAGATTGTTAGTTTGATTGATATTACCATGGATATGTTGTGTTGCTATGGTAATAAAAGGAAGGAAAAGAAAAAGAATTATTAAAAAAAGAATATGTTTCTCTTATTGAAGACCCAAATGATCTTCATGTTCTTGAGTTTGATGAAGATGTTCTTGAAGAAGTTCATCATGTTCATGATATTCTTGATGTTCAAGACAAGGGAATTCAATGTGATTTTCATGAAGATGTGAAAGTTTTTTGTTAAATTGGAGTTCAAACCGATGAATTCTTAAATTCTTGTGATTCGTTCGATGGAATGGTGTCATATAGAAAGCCTTCGATCCAAGAAGTTCAAATGTATCAAACTCCAAGAGATTTGATTCAAAGTTGCAAAGTTGAAGTTGTCAAGAATGATGTTGTTTGTGAATTCAAGACTTCAAGATAAAAAAAAGATGAAAATAAAGAAGAGAATCAAAAATAATAACAATAGGGTTTCTAAACAAAAATCTTCATATGTTGTCTTGAAGCCGAATTCTATGAAACAAATTTTGGTTCCAAAGCAACAATCATCAAATGTTGAAATGAATTCGAATTCAAACCCAAATTTGTTGAAAATTCTCAAAATCGTTATGAAGATGAAGCTAGATCTTTGAAAAATAAGAAAAATGGATTATACAACATGCATTGTGGGTGGTACAATGTGAATATTGAAGATTTTCTTGTTCCAACAAAAGAACCGAGATCTTCCATAATCGATTCGAGTATTGCAAATGGAAAAATAATTATCAAGAAGGTTTCTCTAATTATCAAATGGATTCGAAAAAATTCATGTTGAGATCGATACCTTGTTCTCGAAGATCCATTGATGAATGATCCAGGTATTCTCGAAATTCAATCATAATTTCGATTCATGCTTTCGTTTTTCATTTTTGACCGTTTTGATTCGTTGGATCAAAATTGTTTCAACCCCATTGATGATCAAATAAATTTTTTTAGATCAAGCACCAAAATCAAAATCAAATTCTCAATTTTTTAACTGTTCATCAATCCGTACATTTTTTATCCAAATCTCGATTTCTTACTATTAATTCCATCCACATATATTCAAGCCCAATCCAAAAGTTTTAGACTAGTTACTATTTATCAAGTTGAGCCCATTTCAAAATCCATTTGTCGCCTATTCCTTTATCTCGTATCATTCTTTTTGCATTAGTAAAGTATGTTGTACCTTGATGCTTTTGAGTTCGTACCCACTCATTACGCCCTGCTCCTGAGTATCAATTAATGAAAGAACAGAACGGAATTGAGAGGAATTGGAAGGAAAACAGAGAATTTTGGTTGCTCCTTAGTTTTTTTAAGAAGAGAAGAGAAGAACAGAATGGATTGTAGAGGAATTGTATCGCTCCAAACTTTCCTCCCAAATCGGGAGGAATTGGAGAGAAAGAAACGCATGGAAGATAAAAAGTTACCTTATGACGAAAATACCCTTAGCCTTGATGATAAAAGGATACGCCCCTGTCTTCTATTCTACCTTCTTCGTCATCTAGCCTTCTGCCTTCTCCAACTGGTACGCACAATTTCTTCTTATATACTGTTTTTTTTTTCTTTTTTTGTACACCTTCTTATATACAGCACAATTTCTTCTTATATACAACTTCAAACTAGTTTTTTGGGAGATATTATGTTCTTGATCGTCTTCCTTGTGTTTTATTTTTGGTTATTCTTCTGTACATAATTTCTTTGTATATAATTTCTTCTTATAAACAACAACCTGTTTTCATATTTCTAGTAAAAAGGGTAAAATTGGAAATAGACATCAGCAAATGACTATACAGCAAATTTATTTTTCCTTTCTGCTCACAGTAAGTATATATCAGCAAATGGGCAAAAATATATAGAACTAATGATAACAAACTTTTTATATATTTTCATTTCATTCATGGGATCTTTTGTGGTTTTCCCAGATATACCCTTTTTTAAGCAATTAAGAAACTATAAGTTGGTTTTTCAAAAAGTTCAGTTAACAAATAAGTCTTAAATTTGAAAATTAATTTTTTTTTGTACATGCTTAAGTACTTATTGTTTGTTGTAGATGTATAATTAGACTAAAAAATTAGTTAAAACCCATTAAATTATAGATTTTGTTTTATGAAATTTTATATTTAAGTGAGACAAATGTATGTTACCTATGCTTACAAATGTTTTATTTATTTATTTATTAAAAGTATAAAAAGACAACCGATCTTAATCTATGAAGATGTTCTTAACCTAAATACTTAGTTTAAGGTGATGTGGGTAGTTGTTTATTTATACAATAAAAGTTCCATCACAGTACTAAATAGAATCAAATTTGTTTCTTTAATAACTAAATAGAATCATACATTATAATTAACAAATGTATATAGTTCATATATAGTCCTTATAAAAAAAATAAATATTGTTGTTTATCAATGTTGTTTAAATTTAACTCAAACTATTTTATCATGTATTAGAAAAAGGGATTAGTTCATATATAGTCCTTATGGATACTCCGATACTCAACCCTGCCCATGCTTTAAGAGCCCGACAGTTGCAAATCGTTAACTTGATTTGCTTGTTGTTGACTTTTATTACACAACGTAATATGGCCAACAAAAAGCGGGTTAGGTTACCCACTAGAAAAGTTATTTTACAAATACAAGCTGTATGGGAAGAGTTGCTACACAATCTTTTAGAAGGTGGTCAATGTCGTGACCTTATTCATATGAGTGAAAACACTTTTAGGAGATTGTGTGAAATCTTACAAACTGTAGGTGGTCTACGACGTACGCAACGCATGTCCGTTGAGGAACATGTTGCTAGTTTTTTGCATATTGTAAGTAATTTGCGAACTCGGTTTATCTCGTGGATGTATCCTCGCTCTAGATCAACAAGGAGTAGGTGCTTCCATAGAGTATTACGATCGATTATAGCAATAGAAAGTCTTTATATTCAGCAACCTACAGGTGATGTTGTCCCGAGAGAAATTCAAGAAAGTAGGAGATTTTATCCTTTTTTTAAGGATTGTATAGGGGCAATAGATGGAACACATGTTCGTGTCCATGTGCCTAATAGAGATGCCCCTAGATACCGTGGTCGTAAGGGATACCCGACAATAAATGTATTAGTTGCTTGTACATTTGATTTGAAGTTTACATATGTGTTAACGGGTTGGGAGGGTACTGCATCAGACTCGAGAATAATAAAGAACGCATTTACTAGAAATGATAAACTACTAATTCCATCAGGTAATTTATTAAACCAATGTAATTTCAATATCTAATATTTTTCAATAATATTGATTAAGCTCTTTATAGGTAAATACTGTTTAGTAGATGGGGGTTTGCCTCATACGAATAAACTAATGGCGCCATATAGAGGTGTTAGATATCATTTAAAAGAGTACTCCATGCGTGGTCCACAAAATTCTAAAGAGTTGTTTAATCTTCGTCATGCTTCCTTACGTAACACCATTGAGCGAGCTTTTGGTGTCCTTAAAAGAAGGTTTCCTATCATTCGAAGTACAACGGAACCATTTTACTCTTGTGAAACACAATCTGCCATATTTTTGGCATGTTGTATTCTACACAAATTTTTATTAGATGAAGACCGCGGCATAAATCTTGAAGATGAGGTGATGCAAGAGATCTTAAACGGACCACAAGAGCAAGATCGTTGTAATTCAACAGAAACAGATGAGGGTAATAGAATTGCAGAGAAACTAAGGAATTCAATTGCAAATGAAATGTGGGCAAATTATTTGACACATTCAAACAATTAAATTAATATGTAAAACTAGTTTCATTTTGATACATTTTGTTTTCAATTTCACATTGTATTGATGATTGGTTTTTGAGATTAATTATGTTATTTACCCTTCATATTTTTGATTAGTATTATGCTTCATATTGTGGTCTAACAATGTACCATTCTTTAATTTTTATTCCTATGTGCAAAGTCATCATGATCAAACAGGAAGCTGGTGGTAGTGAAAAGGAACAAGTTAAATGGTCAGAAATAATGGATTATGCGTACATCCAAGCGATGATTAAACAACAAGAGACAGACAATAGGGTGAATGGTAGTTTCACACCAACTGCATATGCTCAAATGGTTGAGGAGTTGAACATAAAGCATCAAATGGATACCAAAAGTCATTTGAAGAATCACTACAAAACCTTAAAAAAACATTTTTCGCAATGGTACGATCTGTTTAGGGGAATTTCAATGAGCGGGTTCTCTTGGAATTCGTCTAGTCAACTAATAAAAGAGGAGGAAGAAGTATGGGATAATTTAATAAAAGTAATTGTTCCTTTTATGTCTATGTTATTTTTTAAAAATATTTTATGTTATCGTTTGCAATATTAATTATTTTTGTGTTGTTAAACAGTCAAACCTGAGGCTGCGTCGTTAAGGACAAAAAAGATTGCATACTTCGATGAGATGTTGGTATTATTTGCAAGAGATAGGGCATCTGGTGCACATGCTGAGACAGCGAAAGAAAGAAATGCCCGATTAAATAAAAATGAAAATATTCAAGTTGAAACAATTAAAGAAGTTGATGACATGTTAGCTAACAATGAAATTCATTTGGAGAACGAATATGTTGATCTTGATGATAACATTCAGGATGTTATTCCACCTCCTTTTTCACAAGAACAGTCTTCATGTGCAAAGAAGTGTAAGAGTAAAAAGAGGAAATTTGAAGACGACGAAGAAGAAGAAGATATTAACTCAAAGATAATGAAATCGGTTGATAATGTGGCTGGTGCTATCAGGGAGGGTAATATAATTTTTGATAGAGCTTATCCTCGGGAATATACACAGGGGAAGAAATTTATAGAGAATTGGAGTTGGTGGGTTTGGAACCCCATGAATTACCGAGGGCTCTAAATTTTTTGGCAACAAATCAAGCAAAAGCTCCCGACATTCTTCAGTTGTCCCCCCCTTCAGATACGGATGGGTGTCCTCAAAGATATGATGGGTGCACGTGATTGAATAACCTTGGGTGATTGTTACTGGATTGATCTAATGCGTTTATGATTTTGGTTTTTTTTTATTTTTTTTTGAGTTGTTTGTGGTTTTCGTTTTGCATCTTGAAAACAATTGAATAACATGCGGTTTTCCTTTTTACAATTTACTTTATATTAAAATAAAATTGTTTTGTTAATGTTTTAAGTAGAGGGGAGGAAGGGAGAGTTGGTTTTTTTTGGGGGTGGGGGGTAGGGGGTACGGTAGAATGAATGTGGGGATGTAAAGACTTAATATTTACTCAAAAACATAAAAGGGTATAATTGTCCTTTTTTTTTACTTTCTTTTCTTTCCTTTAATGAACTCGGGAGCACCTAAAATAAATACTTTCTTTTCCTTTCTTTCGAACTCGGGAGCACTGAATACTTTATTATTTCCGTTCCCTTCCTTTTCTTTTCTCTCCTTGTTCTTCCTTTCTTTTCTTTTCTTTCCTTTAATGAACTCGGGAGCAGGGTGTTAGAGTCCAAATAGACATCCTGAGATGTTTGGAATCAAATTGTATTTTTGTGTTTGAATCAAAGTTTATTGAATTTATTTTGGAATAAGTCTGGATGATGAAATGTTGAACCTCGCATCAATTAGTTGATTCACATAAGGTGATATCAATCTGAGGAATTACTAGACCTAATTTCGATTCAATAGGATTTGATTTTGGTGTGTTATTCATTCGATTGTTATAAAATATTCGAATGAGGATGTTCAATTCTAGTTTGAAATAGAATGGGTTCGTTTGGATTTCTAATCGTGAGATCAAATGTCAATGTTTAAGGATGAATGAAAAGCTTCTTTATTAAGGAAGTGAATGGATTTGACAATCGAAAAAGAAGGTTTGAATCAGTTTTGTATAACAAAGTTTGATGTTTGTTATTGAGTGGGAAGGTTTGATTGAGATATTTGATTTTGACTGTTATTGTTTACATCAAGAACTAATTTTGGGTCGTAAGCACTTGAATCGTATTCGACTGTTTGATAGTTGAAAATCATGTTACTCATTATTGGAACGAAAGTTGTTTACTTGGAGTGAAATATGAGTGGAATTCAATTGATGTCCGCTGTTTGAGTCGAATGCTTGATGTTAATGTCAAACAAAAATCAAAAGTGAAATTGATGATTTGGATTTAATTGACTCGAAATTGAATTCGACTCATGTTGTTGTTGTCTGGTATGAAAGTCAAAGCTGATTAAGTCAAAATAAAAGATTGTGAATTTGACTGTAATGGTGTCTTTGGAGTCGAAATTACTTGTAATCAAAATCGGAAGTCAAACACCATGTTGATTTGGAATCGAATGCAGATGTAGTCTTTGGATCAAACATTCTTGGAGTCAAAGTCAATTTTGACAGGGAATTGAGTCGTTTGAGTCGAGAGGAGTCGATTTTGATTTGTAGGTTGTTAATTGATTGAACTAGTCAAAATCAAAGATTTGGAGTCAAATGCCTTGGGGTCAAACAAGCATTGCTTGGTGTCGAAATTGCCTTGACTGGTGTCATGTTCGACTAATCGTATTCTTTGTTTGCACCTGGAAAGCGAATTCTTCGACTCGATGGCAAGCACTTGGAGTCGAAATATATTTTGATTGGGGAAGAAAATAAAATATTTTGATTCGAATACCTAATCTTTTATCTATGTGACATGATTTACCCAATTTCGAATTGGGGAGACATTTTGTGATGAAGTGATGATTTTTCATTTCGAATCCCTGTAGTATCAGAATTTTGACAATTTCTACCAGTTTCGACTTGGGGGTAAAATTCTGTGAAGTGGAAAAATATTTTAGATTCTGGTCCATGCAGTTGATGCGAATTGTTACTTTATGCCCAGTTTCACATTCAGGTAAAGTTTTGCATTTGAAGTTGTTTTGGCGCAACGGGTCCCTACAAAATTTGCGAAGTTGACGGTTATTACCCAGTTTTTGAATTTCTTGCAACTCTCACCCAAAAGTAGAAAATTTTTACAAAATTTGGAAAATTTTGCTCGACTTTTCGTAATTGTTTTTCATGTAAGATTTTCGCAGTTGCTTTTTTTCACACATCGAGGGGGAGTTTCATCAAGTTTATTCCTTGAGCGCTTCTCATCCTTTGTGGTTTTTATAATCATTTGTTGATTATAAAAAGGGGGAGAATGTAGAAATGGGTATTTGTAGCTTCTTGGGTATTCATTTTCCGGATTTGAAGACCAGTGTTACTTTGAGGGGGAATTGGTATTTATCGCTAGCTCGTTTGGAAATTGAAGTTGTGACATCTAATCCTAACTTTAAGGGGGGATAATGTTAGGGTGCAAAGTTCTACTTAGATGTGGCTTACCCTCTTATGATGTGTAATGGGTTGAGCCTTTCCTATAAATAGGAAGTGAGTGGCTCCCATTTTATGTAAGACCCATTTTTGAGAGATTAGTTTAGTGAGAGAAATTAACAATTCCCACTTGTACTCTTACTATTCTACTGGAGCTTAAAACGATTTTATTTACTCTTGATGTTCTTCATGTTTGTGTGATTCACTTGATCTTTACTATTCTGCACATGTCATCATAATCAAGGTCACTACAACTTGTCGATACAAAGCTTGACTTTTTCTGCTCAAACATGTCTAGAAACTGAACATCCTTACTAAAATTGATGGACTCTTGGCAACCAAATATGAGGCAGACAGCTAAACTTCATAGCTCGAGATTGTAAGTGGGGTGTTGCCATGTCGTGGTAAGTAATGGACAACAGCATGGTCTATGGAACAAACTGGAGATTAATCATGTAAAAGGCTTCTTTACAACGCACAGTGAGAATTTGCATGAAGTAGTCTTTTGAAAATAAGCTTTTGATTTAAAAATATCATCAAAACACGCAAATAGGATTGACGTGTTCTGGTATTCAAATATGGGGAAAATAAGTTGTGATATAATGGTAAATTGCTAAAAATAATCGACAAATCGGAAGGTGATCAGGTTCTCGACTAGTCCCTCGTATCAATTTTCTCCCATATGTAGCATTGATAGCTCAGTAGACTCCTCGGTTTTGCTCCATGTAAAATGTGTACCCCAAACTTATTTGTTTGTCCATGCCTCTTGCCTTCTTTTTCATCTTATTTTCCTAAAATACATCAAAACTACAAAAACACATTAAAGCAGTATCTGATAATCAAGACGGAAAACTCATTCAATCACTAAAAATAAAAACCAAAAACTAAAAACTAAAAAAATAAGACAAATAATAAAAATGCAAACGAAATGTCGGGTTGTCTCCCACAAAGCACTTCTTTTTTAGGAGTCATGAGTTGTACTCCTTTTCGTTCTACATTGTATTGGGTGGAGTGGGAAACTCCATGTTCCGTTTCAAGTTAGACATTCTTTGTTTATATGTTGCAACTCTTCTTTTGTAAGCCTTCTTTGACTTTACTTTCTTCTTTTCCGAGCTTTTTCCCTCACCTTCGTTTTGTTTCATTCTCGTTTATGTTTTATCTTTATTTTTTACTTTAATACCGCCCTTCTTTGTAGCACCTTTCTCATTTTCACCCCCAGATGATTTTTCAACTTTTTCCACAATAAGTAATGTAACTTTCCCATTATCATCCAAACTTGCATCGAAACTCCCAAAATTTTGGCCTTCTTTTGCCTTTAAAATTTCAGGAAAAAGATCGGAAATTTTTGGAGTCGGAAAAGTGAAAACAAAAATCTGACAATTCATAAACAGGCTCCCCACATGGTGGGTATTTTCCTCTTTACACCGTTTTGGAGGTTTTGACTTTGTAACAGATCGCGATAAATCATCATGCCCCGATGTGGTCTCATCCTTACCACGTCGTGGTGCATGTTGATCAACTCTATTTTGTTATTTTCTTTCATTGGCTTCCTGACTTCAAAAGGCTTAACGTTTTCCTTATTTTCTTCAGGTTGCAACATTAATTTCACATCATCTTCCTTATTTTATTTTGGAAAAATATCAGAACTTTTTGGAGTCTGAAGCGCAGAAGCAAAAATATGAAAAATTCGTAAATAGGTTCCCAACATCATGGTTATTGTCCTCTGCACGTCGTGGTGGAGATTCTGACTTTGTAACAGATCATGATAAATTATCAGGTCAGGCTGTGGTCTCTTTCTTACCACATCATGGTGCACGTTGATCAACTCTCTTTTATTTTTATCTTCCATCGGCTTCCCGGGTTCATAACACTTATCATTTTCCTTATTTTCTCCGGTTGCAATATTGATTTCACATCATCATCTGTTAACTAAAAGGACTTCGTTTAATCAAATATAAAAGTGATTGACTTGGACCCTAGTCTTAATGTTATCTTCGAATCATAAGTATCTACAAGGGCTTGAGCAATACTAAGGAATGGCCTTCCAAGAATGATGGGAATATCACCGTTTTCTTCCATATCAAGGACAACAAAGTCGACCGGAAAAAAGAATTTATCAACTTTAATAAGTAAGCCTTCTATTAGGCCTCATGGATACGTAACAGATCCATTGGCCATATGGATAACCCTTCTTTCAGTTTTGAACTCTGGAAGATCGAGCTTCTTGTAAAATGAGTTTGGCATCAAATTTATGCTACCTCCACAATCGGCTAGTGCATTCATCTTTGTTGAATTTCCAAACTTGAAAGGAATTATAAGAATGCCTGGATCTTTCATCTTTGTTATTTCCGTTGAACATTGCTTTTTAATAATAACTTCTGAAGCTTGCTCTAATTTCTTTCGATAAGGAGATCTTTGAGAAATTTCATATACTTTGGCATTTAAGTAATTGCATCAATAAATGACATGTTAATAGATAGTCCTTTTACTTTCTACATGAACTTTTTGTGTTCCTGATCCAAAATACTTTGCTTGGCTCGATATGGGTAAGGAAGAGGTGATTGACACGGTCTAACAAATGAGGGATTATAATTTTGCTTCAGGTCCCGTGACATGGCATCTTGGCCACGACGTCATGGTTCCTGGGCATAATCACTATTCTTTTTTTTTTCTTCTAATTTCGGGCGGTTGATCGGACTGCTTTTCGGTTGGTTCGAGGACCACCATAGGCTCTAATTTGTACTTTTATTCTGTGGATACAACCATGGCATAAGATTTTGGGATTGGCTCGGTGTTACTTGGAAGTGTACCCAATAATCTTCCTTGCAAAAGCCTTGCTATTTGACCGACTTGTTTTTTGAAGTTCAAAATAGATGCTTGCTAATCCTAAAGAGAAGCTTGTTGTTCTTTAAGTGTTGGATCTATGGCATCATGTCTTTTCTCTCTAGCTTCCATGAATCTAATCAACATTGAGTTAAGAGTGGTTATCTTTTCATATTGGACTTGTTATTTTCGGTATAAGCCATACATATGTTGTTGATAGTTCTCTTCCTTTTCTTTCTTGTATTTGTATATCTTCCTCCAATCTTCATCACACATATCTCCACTTGAATAACACACTCGAGCCTTCTTGTATCTATTCTCAACGAATTCACAATCCCTTGTCAGATGTGGTCGGCTACAATTTTCTCATACAACTTGTAATGCATTAATGGATTTCCCCATCATTGTGATTCTTCTATACATGGTGTTGATTATTGCAATTTTCAAAGAAATACCTTCTCGCCCTTCATCTCTACTTGATTTCCCTCTAGTGATATCCTCTCTTGGGTGTTCGGAAAATTCTTCAATTAAAGCCTTGTTAGTTTCTGTTGGAACCTGAAAGTGAACCTCTAGCAATCCCCAATCTTTCATGTTCCGAAGTCAGTTTCAGTTCCAGAGTAGAATTTGGTATGAAACCTTGCATGTGGTCAGGAGTGGAGCTTACATCTGAAAGTCAAGAACATGAAGATGTTATGAATGAAGATCATATCCGAATCAGTGTCCCATTAATACATTTATTATTCTTGTCGTTTAGTTTGATGTAACAGTATATATAGGACTTAGTTTATTTTGTCAAAGTGGATAATCAGACTGTCATAAGTAACTCTTTTGTCCAGTCCTACTTATGTACTCCGGTTTGTATGATGTACTCCTCCTCCTATTTAAGGAGTGTTTAATGACAATCATATGAGACAGATTGCTGCTCAAAAGATAGATATTTTCTCATTTACTTCACTTTTACTTTTCTCTCAAATCAATCTTTAAACATTCTATTTGCTCATTTATTGTCTTTACTTTGATCATTATCATTACTCTCTATTTAATTCTTGAATTACTTTGTTGATTCCCATCTTCATTCTTGACTGGTCTTTCCAGACTTGACTGGAACTTATAACCAGAAGCAGACATTGATCTTAAGCATTAACTCAAGGTTTAAGCTTTCAAACCTTGTCCCTGCACAATCAGATCCTTGTCATCACAATTGGTATCAGAGCTTGAGTGGTTGTCCTTTGAATCCATAAGAACAAATTATCGTTGATTCGAGATTACCTTGGTATTTTGATCATTTTAGTGTTTAGGATAAAGTTCTTCTATATACCACTTTTGTTCAAGATATCTTAACTTCAGTGGCTGCTTGTAATTCTCAACAAATGTACTCAATGGAAATAACAAATAGCATGGGATGCCCTACACGTGCCCCGCTGCTAGTTGTTAAAGAGTATGATCACTGGAAAGTCATAATGGAAAGATTTTTACTTGGAAAAGAAATAGGTGAATCTATCTATGATCTATTAAAGAAGGTCCTCATGTTCCAGTTTGAATCATTTTTAGAGATGCTGCTGCAACTCTCATAGGATAGGATGAACAACATCAAGCACCTCTCACCGTTGATGACCTCGAAAAGCTGCATGCATGTCAATTTGCCTTTTCCAAAATGATGTTTGGTGTTCCACGTTCTCTCTTTGAGCACATCAAACTATGCAAATTGGAAAAAGAGATTTGGGATGCACTTCAAGATTTGTTCGAAGGGTCAGAGAACATGAAGGATAAGTGTCTAACCTCTTTTTTCAACGAGTTCGACACTTTCACTACAACACTTGGTGAATCTGTTGCCTGAGCCTCAAACAGATACCAAATCAGTTTCAACAACATGACTTCTCGTGGAATAGTCTGAACCCCACTTGAATACAACCTCAAGTTCATTAACAGTTTAGGAAAGGGATGGGGAAATGTGAAATCATGTCTTCAGGGTAATTGATCTCTAAAAAAGCCGAAACTATACTAAATCTTTGACGAACTTCAAGGCCATGAATCGAATGTTGCACAAACCCTACGTGAACTCGTTGGAGGTCGTCTTGCTCTATTTAGTTCCTATGATCCACAAACTCCTAGCCTTACTGCTTCGGACCCTTTCTCAGTTGTTGTTCCATATAAAGCTCCTATTCAACCCTCACTTCCAACCATTCCTGCTCCCACCAACAACTACCAATCAACTTATGACCTTATTTATGAAGATATGGACTCTGAACTTCGTTTCCAACAAGAGTTCGCCCTGATTTCCATGAAATAAAATCATCCTTATAAAAAGCCATATCACAACCGTTTTCATGCTCATCATCAAAATAAACCTCAAACTTTCAATAAATCTTCAGAAAATCCTCCATCCTACAATCCTAACCCTCCCTCGCCAACTCACACTTCAGAATCTTCACCGACTCCAAAGCCCAAAAACCCAAGATTTTATGTCACAAATGTGGTCATGCAAACCACTTTGCCAAGGATTGCTTAGCCGAAGTCCCACATAAACCTAAGATCAAGGACTTAGCTTACTATGCGCGAAGAGCTCACGAATTGGCAGAGTGAAAAGGCTTTTATTTCCACTATATCAAGGGATGTGGAAGGGTATTGATCATCTGGAGATGATGATGATGTGACCACTGGAGGAAACATATGTCTTATGGATCGACAAGAAGTTGAATGTGATGAAGGCTACTGGTCATCTGGGTCAGAGATAAATGATGAAGATGCAGAACCAAACTACTGCTACAAGGCTACCAACGATCCTCTTGGCAGAAGCATCGTTCAATAGGTAAAATCTATGATTACTGATAATAATTTTGATTTATCTCTTTGTGAACCATACCTAACCAGATCCAATCGGATATGAACATCATTTACAAAGCCTACGAGTCAGCCATAGAAGCCGGTGAGAAGAAGGAATGTGAACTGAGTCGTCTTAGATTATGTTTTGAGGATAAGAAGTTGAAAATAGAGTCTTTAGAACGAGAGCTTGTAATGTCAAAAGATGAATGTATCATTCTTCAAGACAAATGTGAAATCACTTATTCTAAAAGAAATGTTTTGATTTTTGACTACAAATGTCTTAATGCTAAAATAGATGCTTTGCATAATTCCATTGACATTCTTGAGGCAAATGAACGGATGACTCATAATTTTCGTCATCCTTGGTCAAAAGCTCCTGGTCTCGGAAGCGAGTTTCCGAAACCAATTGTCAGTCCCTTAAGGGAGTTACAAATCTAAGTTTTATGGGAGATGTTCCAAACATTAAACATGCGGATACACCTATCTCTCCATTGTTACCTCTTCCTAAGACTGCTGGCCAATTTGCATCTATAATTCATGAGTTTAAGCTGATAGTTGTCAAATGTCCCGATTCCACGACTCTTCCGCCTCTGACAAACCTGGACCTGTATCGGACCTCAGAACCTCACTCTAGTAATCCAGTTGTAGTTGTTCAAATTTCAAACCACTGTCCTCCTAATAACTGTGTTGTTGAGGAAATAATTCTGGAGGCAACTGGACCTGAGTTCTCTGAGTTTGTTTGGGCATATTTAGAAAGTGATGTTGATAATTCATCTGATTCATGTGAATCAGACTCACAAGTGATCTTCGAAACCAAAGTTGTGCCCATCAAACCTGTGTTTGACAACCCCACTGCTTTTCAAACTTCCAAATCTTCACCTCATTCCTAAAAGAAACCATTTTTGAATAGGAAAGATGTTATTGATCCTAAGGTATAAGCCCGAAGTGCTCACAAAAAGGAAGTTAAGTCGAGACAAAACTCTAGATTCCTTGAGAACAACAAAAAGAGAGTATCTCGGACTACCAACTCACCAACTAAGAGTCACAACACCTTTGCACCCACTAAGATTCTCAAAAGACCATTCAACCCTCCCAATCCAGTAGAACAAAAGAATGTGGTTAGTAATACCTCGAAAAAGTCCATTGCAGATACTCAATCCACTCGAACCAACTCTCCTCAGACTGCTTCATCCGTTTTTATAGCAAAAGCCAATGGTACAATTTTTAAACGTAAATCTCTTTCAAAATCAAGTGAACCATCGAACAAAGAAAGAATTTCCAAGAAAACAATTTGGCAAAAATCTTCAAAACAAAAACTTTTTTGGAAAATAAAAAATCCCATTGATAAAATTGTAACTCTGGAAGACACCACTGCTCCAGAAGTTCCTTTTCCGAGGAAAAATATTTCGAAGTCTCATGTTATTGAGTATAATTATTGGATAGATGAAAGAACCTTGGCTTTCTGTTTGTTTCCTAAGGAATCTCATAACAAAACTTCCAAAACGTCTGTTTCTCTTAAGTTACAACCAAAGCCTAAGACTCTTCCCCTTGTCCTAAAATCTCACTTGGAGCCTAAAAACTCCATAACTCACTAATTTTGCAGCCACTTTGTGCTTCGGAGCAAGAAACAATATGGTATATTGATAGTGCCTGCTCCATGCACATGACGGGGCAGAAGGACTTTCTACGAGATCTTAAACTTTCACCAAATGCTAGCTACATGACATATGGAAACAATTCCAACTCTCAGATCAGAGGTTATGACATCCTTCCAAATGGAAACTTCTCCATTTCAAACGTGGCATATGTAGCTGACTTGAAGCATAACTTAATAAGTGTGGCTCAACTTACTGATGCAAATCGACGAGCTGAATTCTGCAAGAAACACAGCTACATCATGACAGAGGACTGGAAAGAATGTTTGATCAAGTTAAATCGTAACAAGAACATGTATCCTTTTGACATCAACATGATCATTGGCAAACCAAAAATTTGCTTGCTCTCAAAATCTATTCCTGACGTCAGTTGATTATGGCATAGGCGGCTTGCCCATTAAAATTTAAGATATATGAATGATCTTGGTTCCGGTGAAATGGTGAGAGGTTTGCCACTCTTAAAATTTGAAAATGATCATTTATGTGTTGCGTGTGAGTGTGGAAAGCAATCAAAGAAGGGTCATCCTGTTATCATTGAAAAATATATCTCGGATTCATTAGAACTTGTACACATTGATCTGTGTGGACCCTCAACAGTAGGATTTTGCATCATAAAAAATACATTCTTATGATTGTGGATGACTTTACTAGGTTCACCTGGGTCTTCTTCCTTCGGCTCAAGTCAATAAACATCATCCGAACTCATCAACTTTATCAAAGGAATTGAAGTTATCATCAAACTCCAAGTAAGACAAATCCGAAGTGACAATGGTTTAGAATTCACTAATTCCACAATTGAGAACTTCCTCACTAAGAAGGGTATTGATCACAACGTTTCTGCTCCTTACACTCCACAACAGAACGGTGTAGTCGAATGTCGCAACAGGGCGCTTGTTGAAGCTGCTCGATCAATGCTGAATTTTGCAAATCTTCCACTCTAAATCGGGGCTGAAGCTGTCTCACCTGCACGCTTTACTTAGAATAGGAGTATCATTAGTCGACTCCTCCATAAGACACCGTACGAACCCTAAACGGTCGGAAACCAAGTATCTCCTTTCTACACGTTTTCGGATGTAGATGCTTCATCAAGAATAATCATGATCAGCTTACAACATTCCAACCTAAAGCTAATGAAGCTATCTTTCTTGGTTACTCTGCTAAATAAAAGGTTTATCGAGTTCTTAATTGGTGAACTCGTGTTCTCGAAGAAAGATTTGATGTTACCTTTGATGACAATTTCATTCGGAATTCTGGCCCAACCCATGTTACAACCCACATTATGGAGTCCGATGCTCCAGCTCCAGGATGTCCGAACATACAGACGATTTATGAAGTTGACTTTGAAACCCTGTTTGGACCTTTAGAAACAACTCTTGATTCGGAATCTCGAACAAGACAAACCCCATCAACCACCGCTCCGG
This sequence comes from Lactuca sativa, assembly GCF_002870075.4. Taxonomy (NCBI): domain Eukaryota; kingdom Viridiplantae; phylum Streptophyta; class Magnoliopsida; order Asterales; family Asteraceae; genus Lactuca; species Lactuca sativa. The sequence goes on from NC_056626.2 coordinate 350,008,458, forward strand.
TCTCTCAAAACATTTCACGTCCGACACCCAGTTTTCCTCCATTTGATTCCAAACCGTTTCAACCTTCTCAGGTTGATGAGGAGAATGGTCCACCTTCCCTTGAATCAAATGTCGATGGATTCCAAGATGCAGCTGCTGAATTCAAATCTAATCCTATCAACAATGATGATGATGATGTAAATTTCTTTGATTTCCCAGCTGATGATGACGTCAGCCTATCTGATTTAGAAGTTCAAGGGGAGCTTCATCCTCAAATTCAAGATATAAAAGGGGAGCAACACAATCCCATTGTTGATATAGGATCTTCTGCTGCTCACGAACTTCCAAAATTACACATATGGACTAAGGATCACCCTCCGAACCAAGTTATTGGAAATCCCAATGCTGGTGTACAAACTTGTTTTGCCACAAGTGTTCAAAATGAATGTCATTTTTTGGCATTTATCTCAATGGTTGAACCTAAATCCATTAAAGAAGCATTAGAACATTCCGATTGGATTACAACCATGCAGGAATAACTGGCAGAATTTGATAGAAACGAAGTATGGACTCTTATTCCTCCTCCTCAGAATAATCCCATTGTTGGTAGTAGATGGGTGTTTAGGAACAAACTAGACAATGCAGGAGTCATCGTTTGGAATAAAGCAAAATTGGTGGCCAAAGGATTCACACAGACCGAAGGGCTTGACTATGATAAGACCTTTGCTCTTATTGCCCGTCTGGAAGCCATCGAAATCTTTCTTGCTTATGTCTCTCGCAAAGGCTTTAAGGTTTACCAAATGGACGTCAAAAGTGCTTTTGTAAATGGTGAACTTGATATAGAAGTGTATCTCTAACAACCTCCCTGTTTTGTTAATCTCTCTTATCCGAACTATTGCTTCAAACTCCGAAAAGCTGTTTATGGCCTCAAGCAAGCTCCTCGCGCCTGGTACGAGACCCTTCTCGACTTTTTTAAGCGATCATGTTTTCAAAGAGGTGTTCTCAATCCCACTCTGTTCCGAAGGTCAAATCGAAAACATCTCATGCTAGTCCAAATTTATGTTGATGACATCATTTTTGGATCCACCGATTCATCAATGGTTGCTGACTTTGCTAAGTTAATGGTTAGTCGATTCCAAATGAGCATGAATCATGAACTAAGCTTCTTCCTAGGTCTCCAAGTTAAACATACCAATAGATTAATCTTTATTCGCCAAGAAAAGTTCATCTCTAAACTTCTCAAAAAATACTCAATGGACACCTGTGCCTCAGCCAAGGTACCTATGGTATTCGAACACAAGATCTTTTCGGATCCTTCAGGTGTTGCAGTTGATGAATAAAAGTACATATGAATGATTGGATCACTACTCTACCTAACAGCAAGTCGTCCAGACATCATGTTCTTGTTGGATAAGGTGTATAAGTCCATAACTTATTTGATATTTACTTGACCCGACCCGGCATGGTCTATTTGGGTTGCACTTCACCAGAACTATTTATATGGATAATATTTATAAAAATAGTATGTTTATGATTTATTAATATATTATAAGTTATAATATATTAATATGAAATCATATTATTTAATTAGTATTGATCTTAAATTAATTATGAATTAATTTAGTGATAAAAAAGGTGACTAATTAAATATGGGCTATTATATTTATATAGTGTGGGTTAACACTCATTATGGAAGTGGGTTAAGCTTAAATGGGAGTCCATGGATGGTCCATGGATCTTTTAACCCATGGATCCTTGGACGAGGAAAACACATGGGTTATTAGGGTTTACCCTAATCATCTACACTATATAAATAGGCTCATGATGCTTGGAATCGGACTAGGAGTGTGTTCATAAGAGTGACCGATTCCTAGAAGCAAATACATACTCTCTCATAAAGTTTTCCAATTTTGTTGTGTTTTGTGATTTCTATTTGAGGCATTAACATTATTGGTTCTTGACTCTCAAACTCCAAAGGAATCAACTCACAATCAAAGGTATGTAATTCTTCTTGTTCTTTATGTTTAAAAGTATCCCATGCTATGCTAGATAGATTATGAACCTTGATAAAAATTATTTTGCATGTATTATAGTCAAACATAGATCCAAGGTTTCTAGGGTTACATGAACAACTTAGGAGTGTTAGTTTGCTCAAAACCCAACAGTGGTATTAGAGCCTAGGCTGGCTTCCTTGATACTTGTTGCAAAATAGGTGAAAAATCGATATGTATGCAATCTGCAAAGGGGACTCGCCGAGTCCATTGGGGGGACTCGACGAGTCCATACAAATCTTCAACCAACTCGGCGAGTTAGTTCATGCACTCGACGAGTTGGTCATGCAGAGTGAAGTTTTTTCGATTTTGCTGATGGAAATTGACTACAAAAATTACCCTAAACTGTTTTGGTGTTTTAAAACTTGTTTTAGATGTTGTAATGTTTGTGCTAATCCATTTACAATGGCTTAAATCAAAATTCCATGCTTTGTATGTGTTCATATGATTCTTGAAATTTTGATATTCATGTTCACGTTCTTATGAGTTTAGAAGATGATAGGAATTATTTGCTAAATTGTTTATGATTAATTCTTGATCATTTATGTGTTTTAATGGAGTCCATAATTTGTCCTCAAGTTATGGATTTCCAAAGGTTACTTTCTTTAAAGAAACATTTAAAACACATAAGTTACATAAAAATGAAGAGTCTTCATTTTTATGAACCATTAACTCATAAGTTATGAAATGAAGAGTTTTGAATAGTTTCAAAACTTGTCCTCAATTTTTGGAATTTATAAAGTTGCACACACTTTAATAAACTTTAATTCCAACCCTTAGAGTTTTAAAGGTTAAAATTCAACCCTTATACTATTATATCATTAATGGTTAATTATTTTATATATATATATATATATATATATATATATATATATATATATATATATATATATATATGTATGTATATATATATGTATGTATGTATAAGATTAAGTCGTTTTACCGTTAGTAGGCCTCATTCACGAAGCCGGTCGATAAGGAGGGTATAAGGTTACTGCCTATAAAATGGCAACTTAATGGGTGTCCATTCTCCCCCACCGCTTCCTTGATCGGTGGAGGGTCGTTAGTCGAACGGGTAGGACAATGACTTTAATTCTCATTAAAAGTATAATGATTATTATAAAGTAACTAAATATTCTTCAAATTCCTAATCTTAGTTACTTTAGGAAAATGTGAAAATGGTGCTAACCCATGAAATTCACACTTTGTACCTTACCAAGTCATTGGTGGAGCGTGTGTGGGTTACCGGCACACTAATTTGGACTAGTAAGGATAACAAAGGGTGACTTAATGTTTATTATAGATCAGTGGAGCGTGTGTGGGTAACCGACACATCGATTAGGTGATAATATTAGGGGTACCAAGTGAGTTTGCATGGTTATTCACACCTTGATTTGTGATCCTCGGCATCCCAGTCACAAAACTTGAAGGGCGCAATCGAGATTGAAACATGCCATTGAAGAGTTCAATGTATCTCAAAAGAATCTAGGAATTTCTTGAACCAATTAAACCTAATACCTTATTTCGTTTTCATGGTGGAAATTGGTGAAACGTTAATCACCTACCTTCAAATATGTTATAGCTTAGATTACGACATCCCTCTTCCAAGTTATAACATATTGTGTTGGATCCTAGCCTTAATATTAAATTTGGGTGTCTGATTAAGGATTCTATATATCTAATCTAAACTTACTTGTCCTTCTTCCTTTCAAATGTCTTCAAACAACATTGCTTCGGGCTCTAACCCTACCGGCTCCTTCTCTCTGATGAACCTTTGTGGGAGAGTCATCTTTGATGGTTCAAACTTCAATGATTGGATAAGAAACATCAGGATTATCACACACTATGAGGACAAGGAATATGTCCTCGAAAAGGAGCTCAAGGAACTCGATGAGTCCACTACTACTCCTCAGGAGATCGCTGACTTTAGGGCTCATGAGAGAGATGCCACCAAGGTAGCATGCATCATGATGGCCACTATGACAGCCAAACTCCAAAAGTCGTATGAGGACTTCTACCCTTTTGAGATGCTCCAGGATTTGATGGACCGTTACCATCAAAGTGCTTGTCAAGAGTGGTATGAGATTATTTCCTCCATGATAGCAATTAGAATGAAGGATGGTGAACCTATCATGGCCCACATGCAGAAGATGCAAAGATTTGTGGACCGTCTGCTGAAACTGAATGTGAACTTCCCCGTGGAGTTGGCAATTGACATCATTTTGCACTCCTTACCTCCTTGTTATGGCCAATTCAGAATGACCTACCACATGAACAAGGAGGAGGTCACACTCAGCAAGCTTCAGGGACTCTTGAAGACCGCCGAAAGTGGTCTTAAAGGTAAGTCAGTTGTTTCTATTCCTACTCCTACAACAACCCCTGTTTTGGCTATAGGACAGGGCAAAGGAAAAAAGAGGAAGACCCCTTCGAAGGGTACCAAGGGAAAGTCTCTTGAAGGCTCCTCATCTAGAACCAAAAGTGGTTTTGTCAATCCTTCTGCCATCCCTAAGGATGCTGAATGCTATTACTGTCAGAATAAAGGGAACTGGAAGCGAAACTGCCCTAAATACTTGCAGGACCTCAAGGATGGGAATGTGAAACCCACCCATGCAGGTATTTACACAATATTGTCTAATAACTCACCATATTCTAACTCTTGGGTGCTTGATACAGGATGTGGTATTCACATATGTTCTGATTTGCAGGGCCAATAAGAAGTGAGGATGTGGAGCACGGGAATATAAACTTGATTATGGGAAATAGGAAGGTTTCACCTGTTTCCAAGATTGGAGTTTATACTTTATTGCTAAGTAGTGGGTTAATGTTAGATTTGAATAAATGTGTGAACTCGTCTGAAATGGCGAGAAATATTATTTCTTTTCATGGTTTGTACAAACAAGGTTTTACATTTTCGTTTGATAATGAATGTGGTGGTATTAATGCTTTAATTAATAATGTTCTTTATTTTAAAGCATTGCCTTGTGATGGTGTGTATGAAACTGTGTCTATTGTAGACAACCTAGGAAATAATGTGTTGTGTATTGATTCGTCTACTAGCTTGGATAAGGCATCATTGTGGCATTGTCGTCTTAGACATGTAAACAAGAAACACATAGGCCAACTCCAAAAGGATGGAGTCTTGGAGTCATTTGACCTAAAGTCGGATGATAGTTGTGAATCTTTTTTGCTTGGAAAAATGACAAAATCACCCTTCACTGGTACTTGTGCAAGGGGTGAGGGTTTGTTGGACCTTATACATACTGATGTATGTGGACCATTTAAAACCGCCACAAGGGATGCTAGCCATTATTATGTGACTTTTACAGATGATTATAGTAGATATGGTTATGTCTACTTTATCAAGCATAAGTCAAAAACCTTTGAAAAGTTTAAAGAGTTTAAACAAGAAGTAGAGAATCAATTAGGCAGGAACATTAAGATGCTATGATCTGATCGAGGTGGTGAGTATCTTAGCACTGAGTTCCTTGACTATCTTAAGGAATGTGGGGTTGTCTCACAATTGACACCTCCTAGGACACCAAAACTGAATGGTGTAGCTGAAAGGCGTAATTGGACCTTGTTGGACAAGGTTCGTTTCGTGATGAGTTGAGTTTCGTTACTAATCTCTTTTTGGGGGTATGCCTTAAAGACTGCCACCCATATCCTTTATCTAGTCCCTACAAAGAAGGTTACCAAAACAACTAATGAGATGTGGACTGGGAAAGTTCCCAGTCTTGATCACATCAAGATTTGGGGTTACGAGGCTTTGGTGAGACACGAGAATCAGGATAAGCTCAAACCTCGACGTGAGAGGTGTATTTTCATCGGCTACCCACAAAATTCTTTTGGTTACCTCTTCTACAGACCCAGTGAGAATGTGGTCTTTGTGGCAAGAAGAGGAGTCTTTCGAGAGAGAGAATTTATAAGCCAAGGAAACAGTGGGAGGCAAATTGATCTTGAAGAAATTCAAGAGTCAAGTGGTGAAGGAACCTCAGACACTAGCAATCAACCTGAGGAGGAAACTCCTGTTGAGCCAACTGAGGAGTCTGTGCCTCCAAGGCGTTCCACAACGGCGAGGAACACGCCTGATTTCTATCATGGATTCCATACTACTACAGAAGGTGATACGTTTATCAGTGATAGTAAACTGGTAAATTTGGATGAACCTAACAGTTTTAAGGAAGCCATGGCAGGCCCAGAGTCTGCTAAATGGAAGGAGGCCATGGACAGTGAGATACAGTCCATGTATGACAACCAAGTTTGGAACTTGGTTGACAATGTACTAGGCCGTAAGACATTCGGGTGCAAATGGATCTTCAAGAAGAAGACCGACATGGATGGAAAGGTGCACACTTACAAAGCGCGACTAGTTGCAAAAGGTTTTACTCAAACTCAGGGTATTGATTATGATGAAACCTTCTCACCAGTAGCAAAGCTTAAGTCTATTAGGATTATGTTGGCCATTGCTGCATTTCATGATTATGAAATATGGCAAATGGATGTCAAAACTGCTTTCCTTAATGGGAAGCTGGCTGAGGGTGTTTATATGGTTCAGCCAGAGGGTTTTGTCGGTCTAGAATATCCTAATAGGGTGTGAAAGCTTGAGAGATCTATTTATGGATTGAAATAATCATCTCGCAGCTGGAATCTTTGTTTTGATGAAAAGGTCAAAGAGTTTGGCTTCTCGAGAAGCGAAGATGAGTCCTGCGTGTATGCCAGAGCTAATGGAAGTATAGTTAGTTTTTTGGTACTGTATGTGGATGACATACTACTCATAGGAAACGACGTCCCAACTTTGCAGGAAGTGAAGTCCTAGCTTGGGAAGTGCTTTTCTATGAAGGACCTTGGGGAGGCTGCCTATATCCTAGGGATAAGGATATTAAGAGAAAGGAGTAAAAGACTAATTGGACTTAGTCAGAGTACTTACTTGGACAAAGTGTTGAAAAGGTTCAACATGCAGAATTACATGAAAGGAGATTTACCAATCCAAAACAATGCCAAACTAAGTAAGAATCAGAGTCTGAGTAAAGAGGAAGAGATAGCTGAGATGAGTCAAGTACCGTATGCTTCCACTGTTGGCTCAATCATGTATGCTATGACTTGTACTCGCCCTGATGTGGCCTTTACTTTGATCATGGTTAGAAGATATCAGGGGAATCCTGGCAAGGCTCATTGGACTGCGGTAAAGAATATTCTCAAGTACCTACGAAGGACCAAGGATTGGATCCTTACCCTTGGTGGGAGTGATGACTTGAGGGTAATGGGGTATAGTGATACTAGCTTTCAGAATGACAGGGATAACTTCCGCTCTCAGTCAGGGTGGGTCGTTACCCTAAATGGAGGGGCAATCAGTTGGAAGAGTTCCAAACACGAGACGGTAGCTGATTCGACTTGTGAATTAGAGTACATAGCAGCAAGTGAAGCAACAAAGGAGGCGATATGGTTGAAGAACTTCATCGGAGATCTTTGAGTTGTACCAGCTATTAGGGAGGCTATGGATATTTTCTATGACAACAATAGTGCGGTTGCCTTAGCCAAGGAACCAAGAGATCATGGAAGATCCTGACACATTGACATAAAATATCACTTCATAAGACACAAGATAGAAGAAGGACTCCTCATGACAAAGAGGGTATCGTCGGATGAGAACCCTGCGGATCCCCTTACAAAGGGTCTGACGAGGGTTAAACATTTGCAGCATGCGAGGCGCATCGGGCTGAGGGACGATATTAGTTTTAAAGATTAGATAGTTATTTCTAAAACTTGTAAAATGTAATCGACATTTGATGATAAATAAAAGTTGTGATTTATTTATGAGTAAGGTGTTGCTATCATTGTCAATTATTTACTATTGTTTCAGTTTTGCATGTTTTGAAATCCAGAATAATGAATTTATTCAAACCTTCCACAGTCGGTCATACGTCGGAAGTAGGTATGAATAAAGATTGTCATGAGTTGGTATTGTAGATGGCTAAAGGTGTTTAGACATGGCAATGGTTGCTACAACATTCATGAGTGCTCATAAGCTATGAATATTGGAATAAACCCACACTCACTTGCATCACTTCATGGAATTTATCTCGAGTGATCGTGAGACGGTAATATCATATAAGTCTTCAAACCTAGAGATATGAGTTGTTGCCTATAAGTTGGTTGTGCATTGATTGCACGAAAACGCATCAGTAACTTGATGTTATAAAACGTGCCTTTGTGTATAATTCAGCAAGTAGTAGAACAAGCATATGAGTCGAAGTTTATCTGTTCCTTCTAGAAATAGAAGCGATATCTGGGCCCCTCGATGATTTTGTTTTGACCCATGTACCGGGACCGGTCAGAACTAAATTGATGTGTTCGATTAAGTTCTTTGTGAAACAAATTGGAAATCGGGAAACAAACCACTAGATAATAAGTAAGACATTGTTCCATGCATTTATCCGGCTGATATCATGAGAGCAGAGGATTATATGATCACTTATCTAAAATGACGCTTCATAGTTCAACAAAGTTTACGAGAGCTACGATTGCCAGTTGGTTCCTGAAGTAATATAAGCAAATACAGTTATCAGACTTATCCAAGTGGGAGTATGTTGGATAAGGTGTCTAAGTCCATAACTTATTTGGTATATACTTGACCCGACCCGACATGGTCCATTTAGGTTGCACTTCACTTGAACTATTTAAATGGATAATATTTATGAAAATAGTATGTTTATGATTTATTAATATATTACAAGTTATAATATATTAATACGAAATCATATTATTTAATTATTATTGATCTTAAATTAATTATGAATTAATTTAGTGATAAAAAGGTGACTAATTAAATATGGACTATTATATTTATATAGTGTGGGCTAACACTCATTATGGAAGTGGGTTAAGCTTAAATGGGAGTCCATGGATGGTCCATGGAGCTTTTAACCCATGGATCCTTGGAAGAGGAAAAGACATGGGTTATTAGGGTTTACCCTAATCATCTACACTATATAAATAGGTTCATGATGCTCGGAATCGAACTAGGTGTGTGTGCATAAGAGTGACCGATTCCTAGAAGCAAATACATACTCTCTCATAAAGTTTTCCAAGTTTGTGGTGTTTTGTGATTTCCATTTGAGGCATTCACATTATTGGTGCTTGGCTCTCAAACTCCAAAGGAATCAACTCACAATCAAAGGTATGTAATTCTTCTTGTTCTTTATGTTTAAAAGTACCCCATGCCATGCTAGATAGGTTATGAACCTTGGAAAAAATTATTTTGCATGTATTATAGTCATCCAAGGTTTCTAGGGTTGCATGAACACCTTAGGAGTGTTAGTTTGCTCAAAACCCAACAATTCTCAACATGCTTTTGTCCCATGTTTCAATTCAACCTGACGATGTCTCATCTGTTGGCTGGTAAGCAAATATTTTGATACCTTAAGGGTACAAAGAACCTCAGAATCTGGTACTCAGCAAATGAGAGTTTCCTCCTTCAAGCATATTTCGATTCTAACTATGGCGGTCTTCAATTGGAAAGAAAAAGCACATATGGTGGCTATCAACTTTTAGGTGGTAGATTGGTTAGCTGGTCATCTAAGAAACAGAACTACATTGCACTTTCAATAGCTAAAGTGGAATACATTGATGCTGCTAGCTGCACGTCTCAAGTTGTTTGGATGAAATTTTAGCTCTTGAACTATGGTTACTGGTTTCAACAAATTCCAATCTATTGTTATTCTCAAAGTGCTATTGCAGTCTTGAACAATCCAACTCAGTACTCTATGACGAAGCACATCAATATACGATACCATTTTATTAAAGATCATGTTTTAAATGGTGACATTGAACTTATTTTTGTTCCATCTGACGACGAAATTGCTGATGTCTTTACTAAGGCATTAGACGAGACCAAATTTAATGGTTTTCTAAAGAAAATGGGTATGGTGATGCCTGATCCTCAGTTCCTTCAAGAGGTATGCACTCTATGATGGAAACATCAGATAGTAAAAGGTTCCAAAGTCAAATTTAAATTTATCTCGGAACTATCACCTCTAGGAATAAATAGGATCATTTTACATGTCTTTTTGTTTAATCATCTTTTGTAGTTTTAAGTTTTACAACTCATCTCATCATAACAGGTCCATGACCAATATAGTTAGATTGGTACTATCTTCATCTTATGACTTACTTCATAAGATGATACCGGAATTCAAGTTCAGAAAGGTATTGTTTCAAAATTTCATTCCAAAAGTTTTTCAAAGTTTTACCCCGGAAGTTTTCCAAAGTTTCACTCCGAAATCCCATTTTAACTTTCACTCCGGAAATCTTTCAAAATTTCACTCCGAAAAGTTTTTCAAAGCTTCATTCCAGAATTTTATCAATGCTTTTCAAGTTTCACTCAAAAAATATTTTCAAAATTCACTCTGGCATTTCATAATCAGTTCACTCCGGACTCTTGACCCTGGAATTTTAAAAAAATTCACTCTGGATCTTTTTAACTAAACACTTTGTTCCGGAATCAATCTTGGAACTTTCTCATGCTCTGAATTTTTTTGTCATGTTTGTAAATCGTTTTGAATCACTCCGGAACCTATGCTCCCGAAATCAAATGATGTCCAACAGTTTTTTTTCAATGAAACGTTTCTTCTTCCTAACGGTTACTTTTTGATGATACATATCCTCTCACCCTTGAAACTCGCACCATGTTTCATGCGCCGCTGAAAAGTTAACATCCCATCACCCAAATGACGGTTTCTATTTTTTGCTTTGATCCAATAAGATCTTTAGCCTTTGTAGGTCAGCTCACCTGAAAACGGCAACATAATTAATGCGATTCATTTCCATTTTCGGAATCCATCATTACCTTTCCAACCGACCCCTTTTCACAACCTATATAAACCCCATTCATATCCTATATAAACCCCTCTTCAAGCACTCAACTATTTGCAAAAATGGCGTCGTCATCTCCTTCAAAAAACCCACAAACCGTTCCTGAAATCACTCAAACTGCTCCCAAACTTCCCAAAACAATAGCGAAAAAGAAATCATCCAAGGGGTCATCATCTTCATCATCGAATGAAACCTTTCTCAGAGAAACGACACAACTATTCTCCATTGATCCTATGGACTTCGACGAACCAATCAGAGTTATGATTGAGTTTATTACTCATAATCCGATCGTAGTACCGCTTACCAAGATCCCAAAACCACTGATTCATCTTCGTCTTCTTCACACCGCTTTTGAACTTATCAAGATCGAGGATGTCGTTCTATAAAAAAAGATTACAGTTGATCATATTGTTCCCTTCCACAAGTCTACATTTCTCAAGGCGATTGGAGTTAAAGAAAAACCTTCAGACTTTAAGGTTCAAGAACCCACTACCAAAGAATTTCAATAATTTCTCACACACATTGGCTATGGTGAATAATACAAAGCCAAGAAGTTTAAAAAGTCATCCGTCCAAGGTCTTTGGATCATTTTGATGCACTTCATCATTCGAGGCTTATGGGGCAAACATAGGGCTATGGATACCCTTAGCAAGGACTAGCAGTATGTGGTTTACAATATCTTCTCCTACAAGAATAACTCTGTTGATCTTCCTAAAGTCCTATCGCAAGACTTTCGCAAATTCACCATCAAGAGGAAGCCAAATGAAATTTCGAGTCCTAGATTTTGGGCCCTGGCACTCCAACAGCTCTACCATGAAAGGTCTGAACCAATTCATGTGGATACGTTTCCGAGAGAGGTATTTGCCTCTTTTAAAACTGTTAGATATTATCGTATTTCAGACCAAACTTCTTTCAGACCAACTAGATGTATTCCAGAACATATGTTCACCGTCCTACCTTCCGGATCCATTCATTTAAAATATCACATTGAGACCTCGATTGTGTATGACCCAACACAGTCTGCCCCAGTCCCCATTGAGCCTACTCCGGAAGTGGCACAGATTGTTCCCTTCGGTGGAAAGAAGAAAAAATCAACCAAGAGGAAATCCTCTCCTTCCAAACCCAAAGCTATAAAGAGAACCAAAGTCCGTTCCTCCTCTCAACAGGAAGGAACCAAGGACATTTCGGCTGACTCTGGCCATCCGTCTACCCCACCTACCCACTCTTCCGAAGTACCCCTCAGAGTTTCAAAAACACCAGCACACACCCACGGGGAGTCTGCACATAATCCACCCTCACCTTCCCAACAAGATGATGTCGGTGTTGACAATAGTTCCTTTCCCCTTGGAACAAACCCTTGTGTCACATTTGATATCCCATTTTCTTCTACACATACACGATCCGAAACCCCTGTTCCGGTCCCCAAGCATTCCGAGGCTGGAACAGTCCCTCTAACATCAGATGTCTTAACTGGTCTGATACTCGGTAAGGGTACAGGACGACCAGGTGTTAACGATCCTTTATGGGAAGATTTTGTGAATAGGGCGCATTCCTGACATCTGGAGCTTACCAGATCTTAGGTCGAATCCACTATCATATCCATGGGGAATAGGGTTATCCAAAGCAACATGCCCTTCGCTACACCTATTGATGAAATCACAGATCTGCAGTTCGCTTCCGGAGAAACTCTAAAGCTTGCTCATCATGATTCTATGCACCTAGATCCCAATGAAGAACATTCTGATGAAGTTCTGTTCGATGATTTAAGTGCCTTTATTTCACGTCTTCCAAGGCTAGCCTCCTTCTTTGTTGCGTCCAAGCCATCCTCCTCCATACAAGATTTTAACTTCGGACTTTCTTCCTCATCTTCGGAACTAGTTCATGAAGAAATCCAAGTTGACAATCCTCAAACGCATCTCGGAGCCAACATTGAGTCCACTCCCAAGCAAGACACAACAGCTACAACAACCTAGCCCAATCCTACTTCGGACACTATAGTGACTCAACAAGTAGACAGACACGTGTCTCAGACTTCCACTTTTGACACTGGATCTTCGGCAGGGAATTTCATTGAGCCGTTTGGCATCCTAGAACTCTGAGACAACGTCTCCGACACTATGAAGAAGATTGGTGCTATTGAGACTTTCGTGGCCGGACTTAATGCCAAAATTGATGATAAGGTTTCCGGACATGACTCCAAGCTTGATGCAATCCTTTCATAACTGTCTGAAGCCAACAGGGCTAGACCCACGCTTGCTAAAAGAGAAGCTCAACTCGATCAACTCATTTCTATAAGGCTTAAGCACACCATTGAGGAAGTGGAACACAGGTATGATGCCTCCGTGGATCATTACCTTGACACAATAACCAAGATCTTGCATGTTCATGACGACCTGGTTAGTGCTACTAACGAGTTTATTAAACAAACTCATGTTCATCATGAGAAACATATTCAAAGGAATTAGAAGGAGATTCAAAAGAAAGATGAGCTCAATATAATCATGCATCAAGTCCTTATCAAGCTTATTAGAGCATCATGGAACATTATGGATGTTCTGAATCACAAGTTTGATGAGATGCTCTCCGTTCTCTCCAACCTATTTAATCATCCCAAAGCTTAGGCTCCCACTGCTAAAGCTTATCATGCCCTCACTCTCCAACTCAGCACCAGTTTTCAAAAGGTGTTTGAAATTTTTTTGGACCTACACGAGTCATCCATGCTTGCACCGGTTTCCGGGCCATCCGTTGCAAGAGGGGGGATACGGACCCAACTCTAGATCTCAACCTTGGAAACCTGTCTCGGAGTTCAAAGTCCGAGATGAAAGCTCTGACAACTCTCTACAAATCCTTTTAGGTTCTCTAGGTGGTGATGATGATGATTTAAGTGGTGAAGATTTGTTTGTGAAGGAAGGAGTGTTAGGACTTCAAGCTCCAAGGAAATATCCTACTAAGGTGCTAACGGAGGAAGAGGAAAGAATCTGGTCAGTAGTCTCTTGGCCATCTACTCTGGCGGATGTTGTTCATAGAAGTATTGAAATGGCTAAGTGTAACAACCCGAAGTTGTCCATCGCCGAAACCCATTTCGTCCATAAAACCCGTCTATAGCGATTCGTTCCGATCTCGTTTTTGGGCTAAGTTATTTAAACTTATATGTTTATTTTAATCTAATAAGTGTCCCAATCCCTTAGAAACTCTTGAAAATGGCCCAAAATCATTAATTTAAAGATTTCTAAATTCAATCCCGCCGGATTACGAAAACTTAATCGGGTGCGACCAAAAGGCCTGTTTAATGTCGGTATCGGGTAGAATTCCATCGTGTCCAAATCATAGACCCTATATAAAGAGGATCAAGCTTTGATTTGAAGCTTTTTCTCTCTCTCACTACTCTCTATCTAACCTCTCTCCTCAAATCAAGTTTAAGGGTCCAAAATCACAAAATTTAGGCTTCAAATCATCAAGGTATCTTCCCTAACTCCTAGTATATCATTCTTGGCCTTCAAATTCGTGATTTATCTATGAATTAGGACCTTGTTCATGTGTTTACAGCCCTGGAACATGCTTGGGCCGTAAACACACATAAAAGGGGTTTTTATGCCTTAAAACCCTTCCAAAACCCCATTGAAGCTTAGATATGGCTTATAGAATTATGGAATTGGACTTGGAACACCTTGAACATCAATTTGGAGGATTAAACATGAGTTTACTGCCCAAGAACATGCTTGGGCCGTAAACTCATCTCCATGGAGAGTAAACTCCTTCTAAGGTGTTAAATTGCCACTTATACACCTCCTAAGCCTTGAAAAAAAATCTAGAAGCAACCACAAACGAATTAGGAGCCTAAAACATAAGGAAAACAACACCCTAAGGAGTTCACAGCCATAAGATGGAGTCTTGGGCCGTAAACTCCTAAAACTATGTCAAATGGTGCCCAAATTTTACCCCTAGACTTGTAAAATAGCTTGAAATCACATGTGATTAATTAAGGACCACCAAAACATCAAGGATTTAGTGTGAGGGGAGTTTACGGCCGTAAACTCCAAGTTTACTGCCGTAAACTCCAGTAAATGGTCCATATGTGAGATAAATCCATTCCAATGCCCTAGATGTGATCCTAGCTAATTTATCCAAGTGATATAAAGCCATTTAGCAACCAAAAGCACCCCACCATGAGTTTACGGCCGTAAAATCATGGGGAATGTGTCATTAGGGCCGAAAACACTCCTAAGAGTTTACTCTTGAAGAATAAACTCCATATCCAAGCCTTATGTGTCCTCAAATGCCACCCGGGTCCTTCCAAACACTTGTAATGAAGTGTTTTCGCATCTAGAAGCATATGTCCTCATCTAATAAATAATTTAAGTTCTAATTAGATACAAATGTGTATCTTTTCATCATACATAGGAATCTTGTGCGTTTGCAAACCCAGAACTGACGTTTAGGATCCAAAATGACGCGTTTCTCAACCGGTGAGTTCATACCCCTACTCTTTTTCCGTGTTTTTCAAATGTTTTCAGGGGGGGAATACAAGCAAAAATATAAGGAAATCTTGTACATAAACTTATTTTCAGCTCAAATGTTTCATTTTATGTATGCTTCTAATATCAAAAACTATGTTAACTAATGGTTCGAATTGCAGGGTAAACTGTTAGACTAAATGCAAATTTCTTTAAAAAGTGTTATAAACTATATTACGTTTTGCAAAATAAATCATACTAATCATAAACTAAGACGAATACAAAGAGAACCAATAGGATAGTACGAATACGAATACGAATACAAAGATAACCAATAGGATAGTATGAATACGAATACGAATACGAATATGAATACAAAGATAACCAATAGGATAGTATGAATACGAATACGAATACAAAGATAACCAATAGGATAGTATGAATACGAATACGAATACGAATACAAAAGATAACCAATAGGATAGTACGAATACGAATATGAATACGAATACGAATACAAAGATAACCAATAGGATAGTACGAATACGAATACGAATACGAATACGAATACGAATGCGAATATAAATAGGATTACGAATACGAAATAACGCCTTTGGATGACGCCAAGACTTCAAATATACAGTTTGTGTATGCCATGAGTGTCACCAGAGTTTCGAAAAATAATTCGAAAGTACGCCTCTGGACATCAACTGAGTTTCTAATGCATACGCCTTAGAGTGTCGACAAAGTTTCGAAAATACGTCTAATGTACTCTTTTGGAAATCACCAGAACATCAAAAATATTGTTAATGTATGTTTCTGAGTGAATCCAAATATTCGAAAATACAACTAAGTGTAGCAGGTAATCAACATTCGAATGTAGGATAACTAAGATATCAGACTACTTAACTAATACTACAAGTATGGTAGTTACTAGTACATCGAAATCTAAACTAAGAACTAACCTCAAAACATAGGAAAATATGGGATTTTCCTGGGATAACGTAACAACTCGTAAACGAATTAAGTAACAAATAGATAACTAAACTATTAGGAAAATATGGGATTTTCCTGGAATAACGTAACAACCCGTTTTCAAAATTAGTAACAAAAGATAACTAAACTGTTTTCATAAGAAAATATGGGATTTTCTTTGATAACAACTTTTTCAGAAAACAAGGGAAACACATTCTTTTCAAAACTAAACCGCTTATGAACTCACCAGCTTTATGCTGATTTTCAAACTGCTTGTATTCTCAGGTCAGCGCCATCTTTTGGAGAAGACGGAGCATTAGAAGACTCATCCTTGTTTTTGTTCATATGATATATGTATATAACACTTGTATAACGTTTCTTTCAAACAGATGTAAACAATTCTATGTAATGTAATGTTTTGTGTTACTGTTTTACTATGTACATTGGATTTGATACTCAACGTGGAGTCCGCCCTGGAAATATTTCCGCCTTTGGTTTTTGGGGTGTGACTCTAAGGCTAAAACCAAACTAATGGTTGATGTCTTCAGAGCCACTCCCTCCATGCTGCCTCCGATTCCCGCTCCCAATATGTGACAACCCGAAATTTATTCCGTCATTTTTAACCCCTCCTTCCGTTAACAAGCCTCACTTTATTAAGTTGTCCGTTAACCTTTTGGGAATAGGTTAATTGAATTGGGACTTTTAGTATGACTTCATAAGGGTTGGAACAAAATTAGAAACACCTCAATATTCCCTTGAAAAGTTTTAGTTTCAACCAAGTCAAAATACGACCGTATTGGGTAGATTTCCACTGAGCCCCAACTCAAACCGCTATATAATGGTGAGTGGAGTCCATTTGAGACTTTCCACTCTCTCTCTACAACTTGTTTTCGATCCAAAAACGCCCCTTTCCGAGCCCCAAACTAGTAAGTAATCTATCCTAACTTGTTGTGTAGCTTAGTTAACATGAAAATTCGTGTTTAAGACATCAAATAGGGGCCAAATTAGGCGTTTACGGCCCAAGAACACTCTTGGAACATGAACACCCTTAAGTGGGGTTTTGAAGCCCCCAAACCCTTCCAAATCACTCCTAGGGCTTAGATATGACTTGTGGACTTACACATTCGAGCTTAGAACACTAAAACCTTGCATTTTGGAGAGTAAACATGAGTTTATGGCACAAGAACACTCTTGGACCGTAAACCCCTCTTCATAGGCCACGAACACCCTTTAAGGTGTTAGAATTTCCCTCAAACACCCCCTATGGCCCGGGAAAATGTCTAGAATCAACCACAATTGATATAGAGGCTTTAAACATTAAAGAAACATTGGACATAGGAGTTTACGGCCGTAAACCCCCTAGGATTGGTCCATGGGCCGTAAACTCCCAAAAAGTGCCCGAATGATGCCCTAACTTCTCCATTTGGCTTGGAAAAATGCATAGAACTTTATTCTCTACCATTTAAGACCTTAATACACCAAAGGAATGAGCACATAAGAGCTTATGGCTATAAACTCCTTGTTTAGGGTCGTAAACTCCCAAAAATGGTCCATGTGAGGCCTTAAACCCTTCATAAGCCCTAGATTTGAGCCTAGCATAATTCCACAAGCGATATAAGACCTTTTAGCATCCAAGAGCACACCACCATGAGTTTACGGGCGTAAACTCATGGGGATATGATCTTATGGCTGTAAACTCTATAAAGAGTTTACTCTTGAAGAGTAAACTCCCTAAGTAGGCCATATACACCCTTAGATACTACCTGGGACACCCCTAGCACTTGACCAAAGTGTTTTCCTCTCATTAGGATGCGTATACGTGTTTAATTAGTATTATAATTACTAATTGTATGTAAACATATGTCATCAATAGGTCACTAAGTGTATTCAAGTCTTTAATTTACACCGAGCACCCAACCGGCACCTCCGCCCGATCCCCTTACAGCAGGTGAGTTCATACCCCTGAATTAACCTTTTAAATGTTTTTACATGCTTTTATGGGGGGGGGGGGAATACAAGTTAAAACATGCCAGTTATCATATCAATCATATGTGATTAATAACCCGCATGCACAAGGATTTATCACACTTTCAGTTGTTTTACCAAGTATAATACCATAGATGGTTTTCCAAAACGTTTTTACTTGTTTAAATCTTTTCTCAAATTATCTCTCGTGTTGTATGTTTTACTTCTAAACCAGTTACTATAGTGTTTTAAACAAAGGTTTTCTTTACTTATATTGTGTTATCAAATTATATTCAAAACGTGTTTATGAACGGGTTTTCAAAGCTTGTTGTACATGACTATATCAAGTCGTATATTCTTATTTTTAAAGTTTTTCCAAAAGGTTTTACCAAAGTTTTCTTCTATACTTCTATACTTATGTTTCGTTAAATGCATGCCTATACTTGTATAGTTATATAAATAATGTTTAAAAGACTTAGGAATGCTAGTTCCCCTATTTCCTTTTCCTCGTTGGGATGTGGTCTGGTGGGTATCGGATATCCGTCCGATGGTCGTTTAAACATTAGTTATATATCATGTATACATGTCTGGACATAAAGGTTTACATCGACCAGTTCATTTCCCTTGGGTAGCAAGGGCATCCTTTCATTCATCATTCATAGATCAGAGACACTAGTAACTATTATAGGAATAGTTAGGAGGTTCTTTTTACTCTTTCTAGTACGAGAATTCCAAAGGAGTCAGTTCATTCGTGAGTCTATATCATTATTCCAGCGCCTCTAACAGTATTCAGAATACGAGATACATCTTCAAGACATGAATTTCCCCGCTATCAAGTTGGTAACTAGAGTCTCCTGGTGGGAGAGCGAGCATTGTGTGTATAGATCTATACGAGACTGACACTCCCGCACCCTGACTGTTAGCTACAGTCCACGGCCTACCAAGCGAAGGGGTGACAAATGTCATATTTATTCCGACGCTTGCAGGGTGTCAAGTACTCTAGTGTCAATCAGTATGGTTACGAGTATCTCCATGTTTACCTTATAATTCATGGCCTTAAGGTAACGAGAATCTAACACTGTATTCTTGAAACAACCCACTTAGGATTTTCCCTTTGTTTTAGACCTTGCTAGCTGTATCTTTCATTTGATATTGTCTGAGGTCTATGTTTCTTGGTTTTAGACCTTGCTAGCTTGATCTTTCACTTGATATTGTCTGGGATCTGTGTTCCTTTGTTTTAGACCTTGCTAGCTGTATCTTTCATTTGATATTGTCTGGGGTCTGTGTTTCTTGGTTTTAGACCTTGCTAGCCGTATCGTACATTTGATACCGTCTGGGGTCTATGTTTCCTTTTGTTAGTCTGAGTCAGGCGTATCATTCATTCGATACTCTCCTGGAGTCTATGATTTCTTTTGTCTTAGTCAGCAGTATTTTCTGCTGAGGCATATGTTAGTTTCCCTAATGTTTTTACTAGTGATATTCTCCTACTTTCTTTAAAGTCAAATACCGTATTTTGGTAATGATAGTATTTCAGGGAAAACTTCTCTTTAAAACATAACACTGTCAAGTCTTGGTAGAAGACTACTTTTAATTAGAAAATATAGGATTTTCTGGAAAAGGCACTAATACACCGTAGATTCTAAACTACTACTTTTTATAAATTTATTTTGAATAATATAATTACTTACACAAATGACACTAAATACTTATGAACTCACCAGCATTTATTAAAATGCTGATATTCGCTTTCAAAATAACTTGTATTCTCAGGTCAGCAATAGACAGGTACGCTTGGGAGCTTTTGTGAAGCCAGCCTAGAACCGAGCTGCATCTATACTAGTTTCTGTATTACTTTGATGTCTCTATAAAATGTAACTTATGTAAAACTATTACTATTAATGCAATGGTTGTTGTACTTTGATTACTATACTGCATATGTTGTGATACTTGACATGACGTCATCCACCCCAGAACGTTTCTGCTGTTCCGGTTTTGGGGTGTGACAGATTGGTATCAAAGCAATGTTTATAGTGAGCTAAGTATATCAATTCATAAAAGATATACAACCTATAAATACATAGGGATAAAACACTTTGACCAAAAATTATACTATAAAATATAACCATATTTTACCAAAGTATAAGAACATCCAGAATCTAAACACTCGAACACATGTATCACAAGAAGAACAAGAATAAAAGTCTTCGGATGTTGAGCATTACCGTCAAACTTGGGAAGTTATGTAATCGTAAGCTGGAATAAATGTAACCTGATCAATTACATTTATTCGAGATGCGATGAACGTGTGCGTGGGAGTGATAGTGGTGTTGCAACAAGTCTGAAACTTACCAACTAGGAATGCTAGAGCCAATCATAAAGTATAAAAATACTATGGGAGTATTTTGGAATACTAAAAGACTCACATTAATCCCAGAATCATTTTCAGAAGTTAAGAAACAAACAAGAAATTAAAATATCATAGGGGTATTTTAGGATCCATAGATAACCATGTGTGAAGAACTAAAAAGATCCTTATTGATATACCTACAATTACAGAGGGTATACTCCCAAGGTTATATATAATAAGGATCCCATAGACTAAGAATGTGTGGTTCCCTCTACTTCCTTTTCCTCGTTGGGATGTGGATATAGAGTAGTATCACATATTCAAAGGCCTATCGGATCTAAGCTATATATGATTTGTGTACCCTATGTAATTGTAGCAGGACTCGAAATGGATTACCCAGTGAAATGTTAATAATCTCTTAGGATTCTTTAGACATTTCCATTATCGCACGAACCCTATAGAAAACCATATCCACTTCAGTACTCGGCATAAGAGTTGATTCAGACCCCGAGGAGGTTAATTGAGAAGATTTCCAGTTCGGAAATAAATGAACTAGGTCGAGACTATTGAAATCACCAAGTGCCTATATCTTTTTAGGGATAAGGTGGGAAAATTCGCCTAAACTTTCGAGATTTCCAGTCATCCATCGTGACGTGATGATTCCCAGAGTCAGAATAAGAATTAAGACGGAGTACAAAATCAATATATCTATAGGAGAAGAGAACCCTAGGTAACTACCCAAAGGAAACCAACGTCGGTCCCAGTCAAAGATACGAGGTAGACAGAGGGAGCCAGTGCATGAAACCCGAGAAGTGTCTCTTCCTCGTTATAGTCGCGCTAATACACCCATAAAATAATACAATTTAGTGAGTTAGTGATTACACTACTCATGCTATGTGTTAGGTAAATCGCCTTTTCCGAACCGTTCTCAGATCTTTCCAAGTCGGAGAGTGAACCTTTCCCAGTATAAAGGTAACTTAGTAGGAACGACTCCCATCTTATGGCTTTTTTGATACCCATACTCCTACCTTGATACCCGGACTACATCATAGGGATGTAGGTCGACACTCAGATAACCAATGTCCAAGGCATGGGAAAAATTATGCCTAATGTAGTAAGGATAGTTACGTCTAAGGGTTAACCATCGTCTCTCATCAACTTGTGTTCCTTCCATATAGGAAAAACATGCCTCCGAAGAAGCATAACCGATCCACTGGCAAGAAATCTATTCTCCTATTCGATGAAGCTACGTTTCAAGCTGCAGTCTCAGCACTCGTAGCAGCTGCCATGGCTCAACTGAATGCTAACAACGCCAATGTTAGCAAGAGCCCTATCGGGAATTCCGATCCTAGCAATGGACAACAGCAACCAACACCTGCATACCCAACCACCCAAGAACCTCAGCCAACTCCACTAAAGATAAAGCTCAAGAACGAGGAGGGAAGTACCTCGGCTCAAGGACCTTCCAAAGGGCAACGAGTTGAGACAGTCAATACACCTGTCAATCCTTCCCTCCCGACTTCAAGAAGACCATACATAGGAAGCCTTCCCCACTGCAGCTAGTATAGATACCATCATCATGGTGTATGTTGGGAACTCTGTTGTAGTAGGTGCAACATGAAGGGGCATACCACTCGCATCTGCAGAACCCCGATTGAGTTCACCACATCAACCACCAATATGGCGACCAATCCAGTTTGCCGTCTATGTGGTGAGATTGGACACTTTAAGAAGGACTGTCCAACCGAAGGAAACAACAAAGACACAGGAGGAGTCTAACTCTAAATGCTTAGGGAGAAGCATCGAGGAACCCGGTAGATTTTGGTACGTCTCTCAATCTCAGATAACTAACCCAAAACATTAAAAGGCTAATTCTAAATGTAATTACTTCCCCGTTAAGGCAAAAGTCGCAACACGGTTATAAAATTTAAAATTTTCATCAGGTAAAACTATAATGGCTAGATATATACGTTACAACCATGTATAATTGAGATGGATATACCTAGAGTGAGTGAATGCCGAATCATTTCCTGTTCCTCGTTTGGTTGTGGATTTAGGGCGGAGTCGCTCAGTCAACAGTCCTCCCCACCTTAATTATACATGACTAGTATATGTTAGGTGATTATAGAAAGGCCTCGTGAGAATCCATTCATGAAAGGTACCCTATTTAGAAACACTCAGGACCCTCTACAGTTCTGCATCAACTCTATTGGTCCAAGTATAAGCGACAGTGATACACGAGACAAAACCCGAGACGCCAAGAACTGATGTGCCCGTTCAGCACATGACCCTATCGATCCTCATTCTATGTCACGTCGATGTATGCCAACTTCGACGCCTCTATCAATCATGGTTCGACTTAGTGCAACCGTGTGTAACTCCCTAGTACTATGTAAAAAGAACTTTCACCATAGCCATTTCGGCAAATAAAGGTTCTTCTGAACCTAAAAATAATAAAACCTAGTGCGATCCGTCAGTCATCACTCTTATTTGAAACCTTCCGAAGTACCCAGGAGAAGGGTACCACACGCTGTTAACCCACCCTTCTTAGACATATAGAACCCGAAGCGAAAGACACTGCAGGTATTCTAGAAGACGATAACCACTCGAAGCCTACTTCGTAGATCTCCCAGGAAGACCCTTCGCACTTCACAATCAGGTTCGTGAAGCTAGAGGAAAGAACTCATGGGACTGACTACTATAACTGAGTATATGCATAAGGGTGGTATATAATTGAGATCAAAAAGATTTAAGATGTGTACTTCCTCCCTACTCCCTGTTCCTCGTTGGGTTGTGGGTCTGGGGTGGAGTCGCACAACTGAACATCCTGCCGACCTCAATTATATACGGCTTGCATACACCAAGTATTAGTGGTTAAGCCAAGTATGAGCTCTACCACGAACCTCATAGTAAAACCCTTCATCCTATCCCATAGAATATGAGCTAGAGTCATGAGAACCCCGACGGGTTGAGCTACTATAATGGCCACAAATCCGAAATTGTTGTCATCCCGGTTAAGCCAACATAGTAGCTAACACCCTCAGTTGGTAAGGAAATCTGAGACGTAAGAGTCAAGTACATTGACTACGACCATCCACTCACGCTTAATCCCCCGAGTTAAGCATGTCAGCAGATATCCCGGAAATCCAGAAGCTGCGATATGTTAAACCATGAGAAGGGTGGATGAAGAGATTAGACGTTCCGAGTGATGGAACCCTATACTTCTAAGACTTAACCCAAAACAAGAAAACTCAGAACCACCGGAAGAGTAGTTGCAGAAGATGCTCGCACTACTCAGGCATTTCGTCCTCCCCGTTACTGACGAGTAGTGCCTAGGACACTCCGCCTCCCCCTCATGTGGAAGAAGTCACCGTCGCCCTGTAGACGATAGACTGCATTCTCCGAAGTGAACACTAGAATGCCAAGAACCACAAGATAACCTCCGCAGCCAAGAATACTTGATTTAAGTGCGAAAGTAGGTTGCCTTAAGCCTTATAACCCAGATCCCGAAGAGATTATAGACTTGACA
The DNA here is from genome assembly GCF_002870075.4 of Lactuca sativa. Taxonomy (NCBI): domain Eukaryota; kingdom Viridiplantae; phylum Streptophyta; class Magnoliopsida; order Asterales; family Asteraceae; genus Lactuca; species Lactuca sativa. The sequence goes on from NC_056626.2 coordinate 350,032,629, forward strand.
CCAATCTAGGTGTTAGTCGATGGGTTGTACAAGAGCACGCGCTTTCTACAACTAAAATAAACCAACGCATTAGAGAATCTGGTATGTATTAGAGATTCACTAGACTAATAGGTGTTCCAAGAATACTATCTCACATAGAAATAGTAGAACCACCTCCTGAGATAGTCCAACACTTCGGAAAATCTCTAAGGATTGAGTTAGCCCAGAGCAGAGCCTGCTGTTCATGAAACAACAAGGCAAGTAAGAGCAAGAGCATGATCCTTTCCCGTTAAGGATCATATTGTGAAAGCGCTAACCAGACGATAATGTAAAGTTTAATAACTTTCTAGGCAATCGTCTGGTAAAACCCTATCTCACCGACTACGAGAGTTTTCGTTAGAAACATCTCAAGAACCAGAAGTGCAGGTTCATTTCGCACTAGGTTGAGACAGATGCCTGCAGCAAATAGATACCATAGACATCCAATTCATCTGATGATCCAGAAAACCTCTCAAAGACAATCGACAAGAAACACAAATCCAAGGATAACCCGAGCTTTCTGAGAACCAACCTGAAGGACTACACTCCCAATATGAGAGAACATTTGGAACTTCAGAATGGCGATCACACCAGTGATGATCTCGCCATAGAAGTACACTATGTTCTAAGTACTGAAAAGCTCTACCTTTCCGAGAGCTTAGAACCATCCGAGATTCTTCACAAAATTGGTCCAACCCTCGTCAGACCACCACTACTACTTTCGGAAATTCCACAAGTTCCACCCCAAATCAATCCACTTCTTAGACTTGATAAGTGTTTGCCCGACGTCACTCTTTGTATCCCACTTGTCTTGATAGAAACCATTGAGAACCCTAACTTCGTAGACACACCTGTAGGAATCACTAACTGATCAAATCAGAATCCGCATGCCGTAAGTGAAGGTTGTTAGAACGCCAAGCATAGGCCAGAGTTCACTAGGGAGTGCGAGGACCAACCGAATAGGAAGTGCGCTCATACCTCTATCCGATTGTTCATGATTACTTCCTTGCCTAAACCTGAATTTCGGGACGAAATTCCCTCTAACGGGGGGATGATGTGACAACCCAAAATTTATTCCGTCATTTTTAACCCCTCCATCTGTTAATAAGCCTCGCTTTATAAAGCTGTCCGTTAACCTTTTGGGAATAGGTTAATTAAATTGGGACTTTTATTATGAATTCATAAGGGTTGGAACAAAATTAGAAACACCTCAATATTCCCTTGAAAAGTTTTAGTTTCAACCAAGTCAAAATACGACCGTTTAATCGGGTGCGACGAAAAGCCCCATTTAACGTCAGTATTGGGTAGATTTCCACTGAGCCCCAACTCAAACCCCTATATAAGGGTGAGTGGAGTCCATTTGAGACTTTCTACTCTCTCTCTACACTCTCTCTCTCCAACTTGTTTTCGATCCAAAAACGCCCCTTTACGAGCCCCAAACTAGTAAGTAATCTATCCTAACTTGTTGTGTAGCTTAGTTAACATGAAAATTCGTGTTTAAGACATCAAATAGGGGCCAAATTAGGTGTTTACAGCCCAAGAACACTCTTGGACCGTGAACACCCTTAAGTGGGATTTTGAAGCCCCAAAACCCTTCCAAATCACTCCTAGGGCTTAGATATGACTTGTGGACTTACACATTCGAGCTTAGAACACTAAAACCTTGCATTTTGGAGAGTAAACATGAGTTTATGGCACAAGAACACTCTTGGACCGTAAACCCCTCTTCATAGGCCGCGAACACCCTTTAAGGTGTTAGAATTGCCCTCAAACACCCCCTATGGCCCGGGAAAATGTCTAGATTCAACCACAATTGATATAGGGTCTTTAAACATTAAAGAAACGTTGGACATAGGAGTTTACGGCCGTAAACCCCCCTAGGATTGGTCCATGGGCCGTAAACTCCCAAAAAGTGCCCAAATGATGCCCTAACTTCTCCATTTGGCTTGGAAAAATGCATAGAACTTTATTCTCTACCATTTAAGACCTTAATACACCAAAGGAATGAGCATATAAGAGCTTATGGCCGTAAAATCCTTGTTTAGGGCCGTAAACTCCCAAAAATGGTCCATGTGAGGCCTTAAACCCTTCATAAGCCCTAGATTTGAGCCTAGCATAATTCCACAAGCGATATAAGACCTTTTAGCATCCAAGAGCACACCACCCATGAGTTTACGGCCGTAAACTCATGGGGATATGCTCTTATGGCCGTAAACTCTATAAATAGTTTACTCTTGAAGAGTAAACTCCCTAACTATGCCATATACACCCTTAGATACTACCCGGGACACCCCTAGCACTTGACCAAAGTGTTTTCCGCTCATTAGGATGTGTATACGTGTTTAATTAGTATTATAATTACTAATTGTATGTAAACATATGTCATCAATAGGTGACTAAGTGTGTTCAAGTCTTTAATTTCCACCGAGCACCCAACCGGCACCTCCGCCCGATCCCCTTACAGCAGGTGAGTTCATACCCCTGAATTAACCTTTTAAATGTTTTTACATGCTTTTATGGGGGGTGGGATACAACTTAAAACATGCCAGTTATCATATCAATCATATGTGATTAATAACCCGCATGCACAAGGATTTATCACACTTTCAGTTGTTTTACCAAGTATAATACCATAGATGGCTTTCCAAAACGTTTTTACTTGTTTAAATCTTTTCTCAAATTGTCTCTCGCGCCGTATGTTTTACTTCAAAACCAGTTACAACAGGGTTTTAAACAAAGGTTTTTTATTTATATTGTTTTATCAAATTATATTCAAAACGTGTTTATGAACGGTTTTCAAAGCTTGTTTTACATAACGGTATCAAGTCGTAAATTCTTATTTTTAAAGGTTTTCCAAAGGTTTTACCAAAATTTTCTTCTATGCTCCTATGCTTCTACTTCGTTAAATGCATGTCTATACTTGTATAGTTATATATATATAATGTTTAACAGACTTAAGAAGGCTAGTTCGCCCTATTTCCTTTTCGTCGTTGGGATGTGGTCTGGTGGGTATCGGATATCCGTCCGAAGGTCGCTTTAACATTAGTTATATATCATGTATACATGTCTGGACATAAAGGTTTACATCGACCAGTTCATTTCCCTTGGGTAGCAAGGGCATCCTTTCCTTCATCATTCATAGATCAGAGACACTAGTAACTATTATAGGAATTGTTAGGAGGTTCTATTTACTCTTTCTAGTAAGAGAATTCCAAAGGATTCAGTTCATTCGTGAGTCTATATCATTATTCCAGCGCCTCTAACAGTATTCAAAATAGGAGATACATCTTCAGGACAGGGATATCCCCGCTATCAAGTTGGTAACTAGAGTCTCCTGGTGGGAGAGCGGGCATTGTGTGTATAGATCTATACGGGACTGACACTCCCGCACCCTGACTGCTAGCTACAGTCCACGACCTACCAAGCGAAGGGGTGACAAATGCCATATTTATTCCGACGCTTGCAGGGCGTCAAGTACTCTAGTGTCAATCAGTATGGTTACGAGTATCTCCATGTTTACCTAATAATTCATGGCCTTAAGGTAACGAGAATCTAACACTGTATTCTTGAAACAACCCACTTAGGATTTTCCCTTTGTTTTAGACCTTGCTAGTTGTATATTTCATTTGATATTATCTGGGGTCTGTGTTTCTTGGTTTTAGACCTTGCTAGCTGTATCTTTCATTTGATATTGTTTGGGGTCTGTGTTCCTTTGTTTTAGACCTTGCTAGCTTTATCTTTCCTTTGATACTGGCTGGGGTCTGTGTTTCTTGATTTTAGACCTTGCTAGCCGTATCGTACATTTGATACCGTCTGGGGTCTGTGTTTCCTTTTGTTAGACTGAGCCAGGCGTATCATTCATTCGAAACTCTCCTAGAGTCTATGATTTCTTTTGCCTTAGTCATCAGTATTTTCTGCTGAGGCATATGTTAGTTTCCCTAATGTTTTTACTAGTGATATTCTCCTACTTTCTTTAAAGTCAAATACCGTATTTTGGTAATGATAGTATTTCAGGGAAAACTTCTCTTTAAAACATAACACTGTCAAGTCTTGGTAGAAGAATGCTTTTAATTAGAAAATATAGGATTTTTCTGGAAAAGGCACTAATACACCGTAGATTCTAAACTACTACTTTTTATAAAGTTATTTCGAATAAAATAATTACTTACACAAATGACACTAAATACTTATGAACTCACCAGCATTTATAAAAATGTTGATACTCGCTTTCAAAATAACTTGTGTTCTCAGGTCAACAATAGACAGGTACACCCGGGAGCTTTTGTGAAGCCAGCCTAGAACCGAGCTGCATCTATACTAGTTTCTGTATTACTTTGAGGTCTCTATAAAATGTAACTTATGTAAAACTATTACTATTAATGCAATGGTTGTTGTACTTTGATTACTATACTGCATATGTTGTGATACTTGACATGACGTCATCCACCCCGGAACGTTTCTGCCGTTCCGGTTTTGGGGTGTGACACAATATTGCTCAAATTGATGAAGGATCTCCAACTCGGATTCCGGATGATATTCTAAAAGAGCCCCTACCTTCCTCTCCTCTGAAATATGTTATCGATGATAAAATGAAGCACGTCCTTTCTGTCCTCAACAGGCAAAAAGTACAAGGGAAAGTAGCCCATCTCCGAACTCCATCCAGCTCATCCCTCCGGACCACTTCCGAAACAGAAACAAGGTTTGTCCTAGGAAGAAATAAATCAATCACTCGAGGAAAGCATTCAAATTCAAGCCCTCAAAGACTATTCGAATCCAAGGCTTGGGCTATCTCCTATGTTCAGGGAAGGAATTATTCATGATTTGGACATAGTACCGTTCGTGTACTATGATATTCCTAATGACGATTTGGAACAAATGGATATGACTCTCTCTCCCTACAACAAGTAGTACATCAAGTTTGCTCCTCTCCATCCGGATGATGATCCTCAAATGATCATCCAGACAGAATGCAAAAGATTAAAGACATTCTATTTCAAGAACACACTTCCTCAAAAAGAGGTGTGGCCTCGGAAAAGGATCACCAAAATTTCTGGATTTTGAAGGAAGATCCTGACCAATTTTATCTCAACTGTATATTGTTTTGGTACAACATCTTTCGAAGAAAATCAACACAGAAAGCCATTACTGATGCTGACTTCCTTGCTATCAACCTAAGCAACATTCTCACTATCGCTGCTCACTTCTGAACCATTCAAAATGATGATCTCAATATGAGAGCTTACCACGCTTCTTTAAGCTTCCTCAAAGTATATGTTGCTGAGTTTTATCAGTGTAACTGCGAGATGGACGATCTGTTCAGAACTGATAATATTTGGCCAAAATTGACTTTAAATTGCTAGAAGCTAAACTATTAGCAGAAGTACCAATCGATGAACTAGTACTAGGTTTTGTCTATCTTCAAAGAAAAAAAAAATAAAAAGGACTTCTTCCAAGTCCTTGACAATCGCCTGGTTCCTACCAAAGTCCTTCAAAAGTTCATCAGTCGAGCCTCAAAGTCCAAAGCACCCGAGCATGTTGAAGCAAAGTTTGTGAGTCATTTGTAGTGGTATATTGAGTTTAGAGAATGGTTGTATAGGGCGTATGTGTTCATCAAGGAAGAATCGAGCTAAACTGAATGGATTGCTAAGTTCACTTAGAGGGAGATTGTTGGAACCTAAAAGTGAACCTCTAGGAATCCCCAATCTTTCATGTTCTGAAGTTAGTTTCAGTTCCAGAGTAGAATTTGGTTTGGAACCTTGCATATGGTCAGGAGTGTAGCTTATTTCCGGAAGTCAAGTACATGAAGATGCTCTGAATGAAGATCATGTCCGAATCAGTCTACCTGTCAATACATTTATTAATCATGACGATTAGTTTGATGTAACAGTACATAGGACTTAGTTTATTTTATCAAAGGGGATACTAAGAGTGTCAAAAGTAAGTCTTTTTTCCAGTCCTATGTATGTACTACGGTTTGTACGATGTATTCTTCCCTTTATTTAAGGAGTGTTTAATGACAAGAATATGAGACGGCTTGTTGCTCCAAAGATAGATATTTTCGCATTTACATCACTTTCACTTTTCTCTCAAATCATTCTTTAAACATTCTATTTCCTCATTTATTGTCTTTACTTTGATCATTCTCATTACTCTCTATTTAATTCTTGAAGTACTTTGTTGATTCTCATCTTCATTCTTGACTGGTCTTGCCAGACTTGACTGGAACTTATAATCTGAAGTAGAAAATGATCTTAAGCATTGACTAAAGGTTTGAGCTTCCAAACCTTGTCCCTGTGTAATCAGATCCTTGTCATCACAATTGGTATCAGAGCCTGAGTGGTTGTCCTTTAATTCCATAAGAACATATTATAGTTGATTCAAGATTACCTTGCTATTTCGATCATTTCTATGTTTATGAAAAAAGTTATTTTATATACCACTTTTGCTCAAGATATCTTAACTTCAATGGCTGCTTCTAATTCTCAACAAATGTACTCAATGCAAATAGCAAATAGCATGGGATGCCCTACACGTGCCCCGCTGCTAGTTGTTGAAGAGTATGATCATTGGAAAGTCTGAATGGAAAGATTTTTACTTGAAAAAGAAAAAGGTGAATCTATCTGGAGATCTGTTAAAGAAGGTCCTCATGTTCTAGTTCGAACCATTGGTAGAGATGCTACTGCAACTCTCATGGGACAGGATGAACAACGTCAAGCACCTCTCACTATTGATGACCTCGAAAAGATGCATGCAGGTCAAGTTGCCTTTTCCGAAATGGTGTTTGATGTGTTTTATATAATCACTTTAAATGATTTAAATTTATATCCTGTTTATCTAACTCAACTAAAATACAATAGGCAGTGTACCTAGTCGTGCTTATAGTAAAATGGAGTAAGTAAGGATTGAAAACAAGGAACGAAATTCTAATTAAGAAAATAATGCTAAAAATGAACCTATGAAAAAAACTTTAAAGGGGGTTCTCTAATTTTATAAGATCAGAAATTTAATTATCAATTTCAAACAACTAAAGCAAGCAACAAAGCAAAGAATGTGATTTTAAAGGAGTATATTTGAAGTACTTCCACTAGATTTTGAACCCTCCTAGTTTTCTATGTTTGATTCGTTAACATGCAATAGGTTAATGTGTTGGTTACTAAATTTTATGATTAGTTATCTTGGTTGGCTTTCCGAGTTCAAATAATTAATGAACATCTAATTCTAATGATCATGCAAATTAGTGAACACAAAACCATATAATTAAATTCAACTATGAACGATTTGATCTAATGATTTCTTATTAATGGTCATGACAATCGCTCTAAGCATAACATTGATGACTAATACTCCCTAACACAATCAACATCACCGATTAATATTACCTAACCCTAGGATATTGTCAATCTCTAGTCCTAGCTGTTTAATGATCATAAACTAATGAATATTCAAATTAGTGTGATTAGATTTGTCCTCTCAACTACGTATAACTTAGAAATAGGTAACATGAATCATAACTCTAACATGAAAAGTGAAACAATTAATCAAACACAAGTTAAAAAGTCCAACTCATATAGTCTTACTAATGAAATCAAGCATATTAACTAAGGTTCATCTACATCTAGTGAAATCTATAAGGTTTTTAGCCTTAAATCAAGACTAGAAAATTGAATCTAACGAATTCAAAATTGAAATACATGATATAAAACAAACCGAAACAAGTAAATTGATGAATTCCCTTCATGATATTCAAAGACATACTACAAAGGTGCTCTTGAGCCTTCAAAAATATATGGAATCGACAAATAACTTGATCCCCAAGTTGTGTGAAGTTGGCCTTCAAATTAGAGCTACGAAACTCGTAATTTATAAGTTTTATACCTCAACGACATGGGAACTGAGAATCATATTATTTTCTCAAACATGAAAATCATCTGGAAATTCTTCTAGTTTCCAGAGCATCTTGAATCTCATCAATCATAGATAGGAGTCATGAAATATGTTCAAAACATTGACAAGGGGTAAAGCTCTCCAACATCATATTTTTGCATCATTTCAGCACTATTTTCCTCTTTTTGCATCCCAGCTTCGATTTTAATTGGAATTTAACATTTTCAGGCATATTAAATACCATATATCTAATAATATAACATTTTAATCAAATATATTAAGAAAATGGCCTAAAATATATGTATAAATATGGAAATATCTGAAAAGATCCATCCTTATGTTACTTAATGTTTTATCGGTTTGAAGCCCGTGTTAGTCTAAAGCTTCTAAACCTAAAATCTACAAAATAAATAATTATATAATATTCTAAATGTTTGGTTAGATTGTTTTACAAACCCAACAAGAATAAGTTTCGTTATTCCTCTTAAATTTGGGTTATCAGAAAGCAAACTTCTAATGGCAAAGTAGGGGGCGGATGGAACTTGAAGTAGCTCATGAATCATAGTCTGATGTAGAAAAGGTTTGCACTAGTTTTAGCAAGGAATTGTTGAACATGAATAATAGTTATTCATAAACACAAACTTTTTGCATATATGGTAGGAATCATCTATAACATGAGAAATATGGAACCCCTGATCGATGAGTTCTTCTTGATGGTTTCTTGGAAATCCATCAACTAACAAAATGCAATATTAGAATTTAAACCTGATTAATGAATTAGATTCATGAACATTGAGATGTAATCCATGTCTAATAATCATGTATGGGCTTGATTAATCTTCATCCCTATACTTAGTCTAGAAGGAGTAAGTAATTCTTTTAGAAAGAATATAGACATGGAGATCATTACATATTTAGCATGAATTGTTATAAAAGGATTTACTCGTACTCATTTCAATGACTATGATCAAAATTTTCCTTAGGTAGCTATGATTAGAATAATGGGATAATATTTACCACAACCGCGTATTTTAATTATGAGATAGACAAATAGATTTCAAGAAAAATCACTTGTATTAGTATAAACCTACCTGAAGATGTCTATATAGCTTATCCTAGATGTTTCTTTATCCAAGTTATCCTAATAAAATGTGTAAGCCTTCAGATCCATTTATGGATACAAAGAAAACATATGAGAGTTAGAATCGTCATTTTAATATGAAAACACATAGTATATTTTTACATAAAAAATGAAGAAAACATTTGTGTTTACTAAGAACTAATGGGAGCATAGTGGTATTCCTAATCTTGTATGAATGAGACATACTTAATCATGGGAAGCAACATTCCGACTATGCAAGGTTGTTTCGTCTTGACTCAAAAAGTGTTTCCAAGATGAAAGACTCAGGAAAGACAATACGTATACTTGGAATGTAAAATCTATAGAGATAGATAAAGATGAATGTTAATTTTTTAAAAATGTTTATACATATATTGACAATATCTTGAAAGTGACCAAGATACAAGATTCCTTTAAATGAATCTAGGCATTGCCACATGACACTAAGTTTGAGCTAGCATCAAAAGAAACTAGCATATAGGTTTGATCTGGATGAAATGATGTATACTCTATTCTCTTTGGCAAATGAATTTATCATTTATGCCATCATATGCACAAGACTAGGTATATGATCATGCTATGAAGATATCATAAGATACCAAATAGACACATGGGTAAGTCAATCGATGACTATGATGACATTCTAAGGGTACTTAAGAAGAACTAAGAGAATGTATATGGGTTAATCAGTTTAAACGAAAATCTTTTTGTCAAGAGTTACACAATATGCTGACTTCAAAACACATACACATACACACACACACACACACACACATATATATATATATATATATATATATATATATATATATATATATATATATATATATATACAAACACACACCCATACACACACACACACATATATATATATATATATATATATATATATATATATATGATATTATGAATTATAATTGTATTATGACTTCATTATGGATGAAGAATAAGTATTCTAGGAATGAGGTCCAAACAAAACATAATAGCACGGTCTACTACAAAATAAGACTTTACTGCTACTTTAGAAGATGCAATAAAATATGATTGGATGCATGAGTTCATGGAAAAACTATGTTTAGTCCTTCCATGCAAGGATCAAAAAGAAAGCTTTTGTGGCTTTGAAAGTAAAGTTGATCAACCTAAGATACACTTTGTCACATCAGAACACCAATCATATTTTCCAAGTTAATTAACTATGCTTAGAATAAATTTAAATATGGAGATGATAGTTTTTGTAGAATTTACACAAATTAAATTTAGTCAAGACCGAAGAATAAAGTTTTTTATTTAAAACTAAGCATGAGAGTTCAAGCTTGAGTTATAGAACTTTTTTTTTTCTAGAAATGAGATTTGATTTGAATTTAGTATTTGGATATTGGAACATTAAGACAAGAACTATGATATTGTTTTGATATATTGGGGGATGCTCTTCACATCAATACTTTTTGTATTCTATATTAAAATGTTTAATCCATGAATAATTTAATTATTCTAAATGTTCATAGTCGGTCATAATCGTGAGAGAAATTATAAAGTCAGACTAATATGAATTGGATTGGTTGACTCTCATAAGATGAAAGTAGGTAATGGGTTGTAACCAAGATGTATAGGTGCTTGTCAGAGAACTAGTATTAAAGATGAACCGTATGAAGATCATGTCATGGATCATTATCATGAGTGATACTTGATAAAAGGTACAATCTTTGTATCCTTTATACCTAAGATACTTATAGGGACTTAACTATAGGGAATGACATAACTTGATGTAGTTAAATGTTGATCTTTAAATAGGCAGTTATAAATGTTATTATCTGGTGTGGTATGTACTATAGAAGAGAATTATGTAGTCAAGATGAGATTTGTTCCTCTTATCTGCTAACAGTTGGACATCTAATGCACATTACCTAAAGTTGAAAACCAAATGAGTTTTATTATGATCCAAGTCTTATGTTTAATAGGTTGTTTGTCACAAAGAGATAACTGATAAACTTACCTTATACATCATTTACAACTTTGGGCTTTTAGGAATTGCATGTTGATGAATATTATTCTTCTTCATGTGTTATTAAGGATCGTGAAATGTTGTAGATGTTCACCACTGTGTATATCAATCTATGATGATTCTTTTGTGCAAACAGGAGCTTAAAAGATCTTTATGCCCAAGAGTCATTATAGAATAATATTTTCAAATAACATACAATCATATAGGGACACAACTTATTGCAAGTTACTACTAACTGATTATTTATTAAAGTAATTTGATTATTCATAAATATTATCAACACTTGTACTTAATTGTAGAGTTGTTCTTATATGAAAAATAATATTTTAACAACTAATTGAGAGATTATTATTTCTAGGAGATGATAATAAAACATAACAAACTAGTTATGTAACTTAGTGAAAAAAAACACATCTTGTCTCCACCTCCTATCATGTTGTCGTGGACTCCTCATGAAGTTAGGAGATTATGTGTTTGACATCTTATTCCACTCATGCTTAATTACAAGAGGTTACTTGCACACATAACGGAAGTACGGTCCTTCCCATGCTTGTGTTAGTATATAAGGAAGTGTAACGAGGAAAAACTAGCTAGTTTTCCTTACACTTCTTCTTTTCTTTTCTCTAAAAAGGTCATCGGATTTCATGGCTTTCCCTTCTTCTCTCTAGCGTATTGTTGTGTAGAGTTTGAGTATTCGTAAGTTGCTTCTTCTTAAGGCTTACTTAGTATAAGTCTTAATGGCTTAAGAACAACTTAATAAAATTGAATATTATCATGTTTTAATGGTTGATCATTGCTTGGTGTATAAATAATTGAGTGCTTCTTTTTTGGAGCTTCATGTCACCTTCATTAATTTCCAATCTGCCATGAGAATTAAAGACTTCAAAACTTGTAACACTTTCCTTTCTATGATTGATTTAATCTTTCCATGATTGCAAAATGATCATTGGTCTGTTAAAAAGAGTTTTCAGTTTATTTTATTTTTAAAGCTTCTTTTGTCGTTTTTAACAGTTTTAGGTAAAATATTTTGAATAAAACCCAACAAAATGTTCATTTGAGACAATGGTTTATTTGTGAGACATGAAGATGTCATCCTAGCCACTAACTTGTAAGATGTAAACATAAAAAACAAATTCTAGAATGCAAAATAAATAATAAAAAAATTGATTTTTTAAAATATTAATTTCATCATTTTATATCCAAAAAAATTAAAAATTAAAAATTAAATAAAAATTACGATATTTTTATAAATATATGTGAAATATTCTAAAAATCTTACATATACCATTCTAGTAGAAGACTTACCAAATTTTAGTATATCTAATAGATTATTAGACTCTTCTAACATTCTAACAGATCTATTAGAATATTAGAATATTTTAACAATTTTATTTCAATATCTATATTGTAATATGTAGTTGAATAATAGAATATTATAAAAACTCGAAACAAATTCATATAATGTAAAAAATGGTAAATTTTATTTATTTTTTTAAGTACTTTTATTTTTTTCAAATAAAGTGTTGAAAATAATATTTAAAAAAATCAAAACTTTATATTTATTTTACATTTTAGAATATATATATATATATATATATATATATATATATATATATATATATATATATATATATATATATATATATTGATCCTCAAAATAAATTGCTAGAATTGCGTCCACATGTCTCATAAAGTTTTATGGTTTCTTTTGAACTTAACATATATATATATATATATATATATATATATATATATATATATATATATATATATATATATATATATATATATATATATATATATATATATGTGTGTGTGTGTGTGTGTGTGGTGAGATTCAGAAACCAAGGAAGCAATCAAAAATTATAACGAACAACAACCAAAGAAATGGTTGTAATTTTTTTTATTCGATACGAATGTACTGGATTATACTAAAATTTTAGTTGTTTTATTACGTTTAATTTTTTAGCCCATGTTTTTTATCGATTTTTTTAATATACCAAAATTCAAATTTTTTTTAACCTCTTTCCATATATATATATATATATATATATATATATATATATATATATATATATATATATATATATATATATATATATATATATATATATATATATATATATATATATATATATATATATATATATATATAAAAGTTGATTTTGTTGTTTTCCAACGTATAGGTTTATTTTTTATCAAAAAAAAAAATTAAATATATGAAAATTCTTAATTTTTTATCCTCTATAAATAGAAATTAAAATCAATATAATTTTTTTTTCACCTTGATCTAGCAAGATTCACACTGTGAATCCGAACTAAGTAATATTGTGAGTCTAAACAGTTATTAATTTAGTTTTTAGCATTTACAATATGAATCAGATTTACTATTTCTATGATCATTCACAAATCATGTAACACTCTAAATTTTCGAATAAAATTTTCATTTTTAAATCCACACTGAAACACATTTTAACATTTATCAAACCAAATTGTAAATTGTTTCAAACCCAAGACAATAAATTGTTTCTCAATATCCCAAAATCCTCAAAACACAAATCAACTAGCTGGTGTGTACAATCTTGTCGGCGCCTTCCCGTGATCTTGAGATGTACCTGAAACACATTTCACACAACACTATAAGCACAAAGCTTAGTGAGTTCCCCAAAATACCACACACAAATAATTAGCCTCTCATGGCTATATCTCGATTAGGACGCTCTTGTCATGTGTTTCAGTGAAGACCCTCCTATCTAACAGATCGGGTTGGACCCTCCAATCCGGTATCTCATTGTAGACCATCCGGTCTCACAACTCGCTTTGGACTCTCCAGTCCTAACTCAATAAGGCACACGATAATATACAACATAAATCACAAAGACAAAATGCATAATATCACATAACTCAGTATAAGTATATAAGACACTCCGGTCAATAACTCAGATAAGACCCTCCGGTCACACAATATTACCATTCAGGTAAGTATAGTGAGAAGACTCACCTCGTAAGTAAAGCAAATATGTTACGTACACAACGGACTGTCTAGAATCTGCCTACATATATCATAATCATTTCTAATTAACAATTTATAATAACAACTCCAAAGATGTTGAGCTAACTCCTTTAGTAACTCTCGGAAAGGGTGAAAGACCATTTTGCCCCTCCATGGTCTCTAAAGTCAACAACTTGACCAAACCCTAAAAGTCAACAGAACTCAACACTCAAGTCAACAGTCTATGTTGACCCAACTTGTCGAGTGCACATATGCGACTCGTCGAGTTCATTCGGTTCTCAGAAAAATCGGGAAAATCCAACTCAACTCGCCGTGTTGTCTCACCTACTCGCCGACTTTGTAGGAAGTCCAGGATAACGGAGAAAGCCCTGACCAACTCGTTGAGTTGGCTAACCAACTCATCAACTTCCTTCAGCTCAATCACTCATTCAGACGCTTTTAAGCGAGATTAAGGCCCCCAAACTCGAGATCTAGCCTTCTAAAGCTGAAATACCATTTAAAGTTGTAAGCTTTACGTCCATGCATGGAATCTAGGGCCAAGTTTGCCAAAACAATGCTCAACAAAGGGTTTAAGGCATGGAAGTTGGCCAAAGCTTGATAAAGCTCGAGTCATTAGACCTAAAGGGCCTAATAATGTCCAAATCTAAAGTCATTGCTTCAAGGTAAGCTCAAAATCAATAATCACTCAAGAAAATGCTAAAAATGGCCATAAACTCCCTAATGGAGAGATCTAACAAACAAGAGATCAAGGTAATAGCTTTTTACCTCAAATTTGTGGCTACAACAGAATAGATGTCGGATCCAAGGTCTCCTTCTTGTTCCAAATCCTTGACTCTTCAGGTTCCTTCAAAGAATGCACCAAAACACACACACTTAGCCTCACTCTCTCTCACAGTGGATGATAGATCGATTAGGGTTTGCCTTAGGGTGATAAGGTGATGAGGGAGGCGGGATAAAGGGCTTCAGGTCCTTTAAATAGGTTGCAAACCCTGAAAATTAGGGTTTTCTCACTCAGGTCCAACTCGTCAACTTGGCGTCCTCCAACTAGTCGAGTTGAGTCTAAAATTCACGTGGCCATCTCGATCTCTACGCGACAAGTTAGGGCCTCCAACTCGTCGATTTGCCCTGTCCAAATGAATATAAGCCAATTAAATTTATACATGGGAGTCGAGATGTTACAATTCTACCCTACTATAATTGGACTTCGCCCTTGAAGTCATTTTCCGGAAACAACTCTGGGTACGGCTCACACAACTCGGACTCCGGCTCCCAAGTCCACTGGGATCCCCTCTGATGTTGCCAATGAACCTTAACCAAGTGCAACTCCTTATTCCTCAAGACCTTCACTTTCTTATCCAAAATCAAGAAGGGTTTTAGTATACTACAACATCCTATGGTGCACATACAACCCTAAATGGTTTGGATCTATATCTTCTCTAATTATACATGCAATATTGTTTCCAAAGCATTGAGCTTACAACTAGCATGAAAATGATATAATCAACATAAATTTGAGTTATAGAATTACCTCTTTGTTGTAGTTTGTAGAACTTCTTGAATTTGGACTTTAAGAACTTAGTGCCCCAAGTATTGCACCTCAAATGGAATCACAACACACCTTTGGACAAAGGATAACTTTTGAGAGAATACTCTTGCAACCAAAATCAGCTCATGGAACTCCAAGGATCACTATTGTGCCATTTTGGATGCTAAGGGGCTTCTTATATAGTATGGCAAGATTAGGGTTACACCATGTAAACCCTAATGTGTATGACCTTCCATATTCCTTAGGTTCCATGGGTTTAAACCCCCATGGATCATCTATGGTTTTTAACATGGGTTTAGCCCAACCTAAAGAATCATGGATCATCGGATCACACCATAAGAATGAATGATTTACCAAATCAATCCCCTTACATTTAATTAGTCTCTTTTGATCACTAAATTAATGCCAAATTAATTCTCAATCAATACTAAGTAAATAATATGATTTCATATTAATATATTAGAAATTATAATATATTAACAAATCATAAATAACCTCTTCTCAAAAGTCCATCCTATCAAATTGTCCTGGTGATATGCTACCCAAATGGACCATGCTACTCTCGGGTCAAGTACATACCAATTATAGTTATGGGCTTAGACACCTAATCCAACAAATCGCCATTGGCTTTTCAATGTATTTCAGGCTATCATCAACTTGAATGTCCTCTAACGGGACCACTACCGTCTCGTCGGCTACACACTTCCTCAGCTGGGATACACGAAGGGTGTTATGAATCAGGCCAAACTCTATAGGCAGCTCTAAACGAGAAGTTACCTTACCCACTCGAGCAATCACTCTGAAAGGACCAATGTATCTAAGGCCCAGCATGCCCATCTTCCTGAATTGGATCACCCCTTTCCATGGTGATACTTTCAGGAGAACAAAATCACCGACCTGAAACTCTATCTCAGAACGTCTCCGGTCTGCGTAGCTCTTCTAATGACTTTGGGCCATCATCAATCTTTGTCTAACGCACTGGATTTGCTTTGTCATCTTAAGCACTATCTAAGTGTTCCCCATCACTCTCTGCCTAACCTCTCCCCAATAGATGGGAGTCTGACACCTCCTCCCATGTAAAAGCTCAAAGGGTGGCATACCGATACTGGAGTGATGGCTGTTATTGTATGAAAACTCATCCAAGGGAAAGTAAGTGTCCTAATGATGGGTTTTAGCCATAAGAACATCTTATGTGCTCATACAAACCCTAATGCTTGGATCTATGTTTCTCTATTGTACATGCAATTCATCCAAGACTATAAACCCTAGTTCTAGCATATGACAATCAATATTAACATAATAATGGGTTTAAGATATTACCTTGATTGTTATGTAGCAACAACAATCTGAAATCCTCCTTGTAATGACTTTAGAAAGCTTAGAGTCACAAATGTCACTCCTCTAATGGTTCACAAACACCAAGAGAAAAAGGATGAAGAGGATAAGAGAAGGAGGCTGCCCAAAACGTGTGGAAACCCTAGAGAACAAGTTCACCACGTTTTTGGGGCTGAAGGGTTCCTTAAATAGTGAGGCTATTAGGGTTATCTAACAAGGAAACCCTAATTTGGATGCTTAGGCCCTAAGCAACTCATGTACTCCTTTCTTAAAGGCCTTTGGACGATTTCTAATGGGTTTCCCCATAGAATTCGTCCACCCCTTTAATATGGAGTCCATTAGCCTAATATTCAACTATCACACAATTGACAGTTCTAGTCCCTTAAGTTTAATTAATTTCTTTTAGCCACAAACTTAATTCTTATTAATTCTTGACTAATATTAATTAAACAATATGATTTATCCTTTAATATATTATTCTCATAATATATTAATAAATCATATTTAATCCTTTCTCTCCATAATTCATCCTATCAAGTTGCTTTGGTGAAGGCAACCCAAAAGGACCATGCACCATCGGGTCAAGTACATACCAAAATAGTTATGGACTTAGATACTAATCCAACAGTCTCCCACTTGGATAAGTCTAATAACTATTCCGCGTATGACTTCAGATCCTGATCTGCAATCGTAGCTTTCCAAAGCCGCTGTCAACTCTGATCTTATCAAATACGCGTGTCCTTAGATAAGGGATCATATATTCCTCCATTCTAGATATTATAGTATAGACTGAGACATGGATCTAAATCATTCTCTCTGTCTATGTGCTGCTTCCCGAATTCAGATTTATGATGAATGACAACAGACTACAATTGAACACATCAATTTAGTCCTGGCTTGGCCAAGCGCTTAGGTGCCATCACTAAATCATCGAGGGGTCCACATATATCGCTTTTATCCTACTTTGGATAAATGGAACGGATAAACTTTGACTCAATGCTCGCTTGCACTCACTCACCAAATCACACACAACAATATGTTTTATAACACCAAGTTACTGATGCGTTTACATATTATCAATGTGCAACTGACTCGCAAGATACAACTCACACATCTCGGTTTCAAGAATATAAGATGTTATCATCTCACCAATCACTCGTGATAAAATCCATGAAGTGATCCAAGTGAGCGTGGGTTTAATCCAATGCTCAAATCATATTCAGAAGCACTCATGAACGTTGCAGCAAACATTTGCTTATGTCTAATACTCTTTAGACAATCCACACACCAATTCACGATAGTCTTCATTCATATCTACTTCCAACATATGAACCACTGTGGCCCGTTTGAATAATTTGACTGTTCTTAACCAATTAAATTATTTAGGAAGTCAAAACATGCAAAGTGAAACACAAGAATAATACTAATCCCATATGGTCTCAAACCTTTGAGTATAAATAAAACACCTTTTGTTTATCACCATATCGATTACTCATTATTTGTTGTTTCAGATAATCAACTTCTTACTTAAATTATTACTATACTTGTCCCATGCTCTTAGCATGCACACAATGTTTACTTACGGTCCTTACTTCTTGAAATAGATCAAATAAATACATTTCCAATCATACTTATTTCACAACTCCCAATCCTTTCTACAAGTGAAAGAATATCAAATTCTTGCCACTTATAGAATATGTTAGATTCTAACATTTTATGCAATGATCCTTTCGTAATATCACTGCACTAAAGTCACAAGGACTATTGCCAATGAAATTACAAAACTCTCTATCGGAAATTGTTACAAGATAATTCCGTAGATGTAATGTCTCTCACTGAAAGTACATTTCTTTGAACATCCTTTTGCATAAAAGTTTCTGATCAAGACATAGATTCTCAATATCTAACTCCCAATATGGAAACCTTTCCATACTTACCATATGACAACTCATTCTTAATAGAATCTTATCTATTCATAATAATGTCGATATACTCCATCCAATATCATACTTCCAACTACTCACAAGCGACCAATCTTCGGCGAACTTTGGATTGTCCTTTGATAGTTGTTTAATCATCTTAGTCAAAACCAATTCTAGTCCTTTTTCCCTCTAAATGTGCTAGACATTTGGAAAATTTTAGAATGGTCAAATATTATAGCATTTGCAATCGATCCTATACCCGAGGCGTATGGGACACGATGCGTAATGTCTTACATGAAGATTTGATACTTTATCAATCTTCTGCCATAATATTTTACGTGCTATGTTCTCACAATTCGAAATATGAAGAGGAAAACCGTAATCATAATTGATATTTAAGAATGCACTATGTATCCTTTGACTAAATTTAATAAAATTTCTCAATCTAAGCTTTAGATTTGAAAGGAAGTACAATATTCTCTCCCTTAATTATAGGAAAACAACTTTACATCCTTACTACTTTGCAAAGTATAACTCTTGTTTTCTATAATTAATATTGCTAACTTGCAATACTTGCCTTAATAATCATACAATCATAACATTTATGCTCCCACTATCATGATGATTATTATAAACATAACACTTATGCTCCTACTAGCTTTGACATGTATTTAGAAAACAGCTTAACTTACAGAAAAACAATACCTATTGATTTTCTTAAGTTCATATTTCTAATACTTAATGCTTTGATAATCTTTTATCTAAGCTTCTTAATTTCATACACCTTTATCCCAAGATAGCTCATATATGTGTCTTAAACATTTCAGACTAATTGCCAAATCTCACAATTCGAATTATGGAGAGGGATACCGTAACCATAATCAAATTTGAGAATGCAATTTTACAATTGCTATTTTCTTAAAATATTTCTTAGCGGAAGCATTTTCTCACAGTCATTTTCATGAGGGAGAAAATCTTATGACACTTAGAATTCAATGGTGTATGTGTTCCTATCCATGTGAATTGTCAAAACCAAAGTTTGCGACAAATCCAAACTCTTATGGATGAAACTTTTTCAATCTTGATCTCTTTCCTTATGGTAACACGGCTGCCCACCATGTCTTCCAAGTAGTTAAGCAACTCACTCTATCTTATCAATGTACCTTTCATTGATCAAGGTGCTTGCCTTTTTATGCGTTCAAAAGAGAACTCATAGAACTTACATGCATAATTAACTCAATTGGAACGTCATAGAAACAAGATAGTGTCAATACGATAGGTTATGAACCTCAAGTCGTGTGCTAGTGATGATCAATAAGGTTTATTCTTGATTAGTTCTTGAAACTTTTCAAGATCATTAAGACTCCTACTAACTCCTTGACATATAAGATTCTTTTGTCAATGAACATTTCTTGACAAACGAATATTCAAGAGTTAGTGTAGCTTTTATCAAGACAAAACATTTCATAAAATTGGTTCTAGTTGGTCTTTTTCTTATTCAAGACATCACAACTTTCCACATTTGATGAATGTTATAAACCTTCTTAAGACTTGTCACTTAATGTTACAATCTTAACTCTAAGACTTGTTTTGGAATGAAGTATGATTGACATCTTGATTTAACCATTTCTTCAATTCTCGATTCCTCTTCTCAGACATACAATTGTACTAAGATTTACTTAGTGGATCAATTGAGATATGGTTCTTAATCATTAAGATCTATCATAAAACATAATAAAAGGTACTCTCCCTTCTTCATAGAATGGAAAAACTTTTATCTTTCTGCCTACTTGATTCTTCTTATTCGTTCTGCTATTGATTTAAACTCTTTCAAATCAACTAAGAATTACACTTAATCTCATAAGTGTAATCATATTTACTTAACCATAGTAAATCATGACGAATATCTTTGTTACTTCATGGTGGACTTGATCAACACACAACCTTGTATACTTGATCTCCTAGTCCTATACTTGACACTTTATCAACGAATTAGTCTAATTTTCTCAAATGTGAAAATTTTTCATTCATCATACAATACTTGTTGCATGATTCCAAGTTTCTGTCCACTTGAAACTTGGTCGATGAGAAACTTTCCCCATTTGGTAAATTAACATAATTAAGAATCACATCCATTCGTTGCAGAAATATGCAAACATCAATTTTTCATAACGATTTCATTGCAAGGAAATAAATAAATAAATAAATGAGTCAAACGAAAATTTATTTTATTCATAAAAGCAGCGGAAAACATTTGTCCTTACAATGCAAAATCAATTGAAAAATTATGTAGTCAAATATTCCTAACAATTCTATCATAACTTCCTAAGCTCAAAATCTAATCTTCGAATCCATGCGATCAAGATCCATTTTCTTCGTGATTAGACTCATTTTGCTCATTTATCAAGCTTCCTCTCTTTTCACTGATCCTGCAAAACATTCAAATGCAATCTTATCACATCATGTATTAAGAATCAAGGAATAGGAACTTAATGGAGTTAGATAGTGGATTTTACCTTAAGTATAGCCATACTCTTTGACTCTCCCATCTTCTGGACTCTTCAGGCTCTTAGGGCAGACTTGTATCCAATGCCCTTTCTCTTGGCAGCAAACGCAGGTCGGTTCTCCTAGAACGTCCTCGGAAGCATGGTTGGTTGACTTTTCCAACAAATATGCTCCATTGATTTTCCAAATCATTTCTGATTCAGCAGCGATGAGCATGTAAGTTAGGTCAATGAGGTTTTCATCATGATCCATCATATAATACTTTCTTTTGAAATCATTATATGATTCGGGAAGTGACTGTAGAACCCAGTTCACAGCCAACTTATCCAGGAATGATGCACCCAACATTATCAACCTATCGATGTGTGATTTTATTCCTAGAATGTGGGCACACACGGGTTTACCATCTCCATGTTTCATTTCTAATAGGGATTTAGTGACATTGAACCTTTCAATTCTTCGATCTTGTGGGTTAGGGAGAACAACGTGAGGAGGAGGAGGAAGTGAAGCATGATTTCTTGTTCCTCGATCAAATCGTGGAATATCATCTTCGTCTGGAATGCTTGTCCCACAGGATTTGGGAAGACCATAGATGTCGAACTTTGACATCTACAAAACGGGAGAAAACAAATTCAAGTTAGTTGATCGATTGAGTCCTTAATAAATCACCCAAATGAGATATTAAGGCTAGGACCCAACACAATATTCCACAACACGGGAGAGGGATGTCGTAACCCTAATTGCAGAATATTTGAAGGTAAGTGAATGACGATTCACTAATTTTCCACCATGAAAAATGAAAAACAGATTAAGTCTTAAATGTATTGAAAACTCCTAGATCCTTTGAGATTCATTGAACCTTTTCAATGGCATGTTTAAATCTCGATATGCCCCTCTAGTTTGTGAATGGGATGCCGAGGATCACAAAGCGGGTGTGAATAACCATGCAAATCTACATGCTGCCCCCACATGTTACAGTCACCTATTCGATGTGCCGGTTAACCACACACGCTCCACCGAACTATGAAAAACATTGAGTCACCCTTTGCTACCTTTGCTTAGAACCATTTAGTGTGCCGGTTAACCACACACGCTCCACTAACGTCTTCGCAAGGGCACAAAGTTTAATTTCATGGAATTGAATCAATTCACTTTTGCCTAAAGTAACTAAGATTGGGAATTTTATAAAAACATTTAGTTACTTTTATACTTCATTATACTTATAATGGAAGGTTTTGTCCTATCCTACCCATTTGGCTAATGACCCTCCACTAGTCAAGAGTGTGGTGGGTAAGAATGGATACCCATTCAATCGCCATTTTATAGGCAATTTCCTTAAACACCCCTTATAGACCAGCTTCGTGAATGAGGCCTGCTAATGGTAAGACTGACTTTTACTCATACATATATATAATGTTAGACTTTTAATGTTATATATAGTATAGGGTGTATTTTACACATTTAAAATACTAGGTGGTCAAATTTAATAATTACATTTTTAATTTAATTAAATTGTAAACCAAAACTTTATGGATTTATTAAATCTCTTTTAATTATACACTTTAATTAATTAATAAAACCATTCCTAAATTAAACTTTTCATCAACTTTTAAATTTCAAAACTTGAGGGCAAGTTTTGAAACATTTCAAAACATTAGGGTTTCAACTATTTAAATTTCAAAACAAAACTTTTGAGTTCTAATTTAAACTATAAAACCTAAAGGGATTATTTTGAAACTTTTCCAAACTTTGTCAAGAATATTCTAGATCACATAATTCAAATAAGGCAATTAACTATTAATTGGTGGTTATCTAATTAGATCTAGTTCAGATTCTTGCAAGATAATGATCAAATAATTTCCATAATTTAACATTTAACAAATAAGGTAACAATTATCTAATTAGATGACCAAAATCTTTTATTTTGACAAGGATAATCATAAGGAATCAATAAAATTCGAATTTTATTAAGTTTAAACAATTATGGCAATTATCCTAAGTCAAAATAGGTAAAAATCCCGAAGCTGCCTCCTTCTGACGCTCAAACTCGCCGAGTACCACACTGTACTCGCCGAGTACATTGTGGTACTCGCCAAGTTCATCAGGCAAGGAGCCAAAAACTCGATTTTGCAACTTGAACAAACATACAAGGCATCAATAAAATAGAAACCAATCGAGGCTCTGATACCACTGATGGGTTTTAGCCATAAGAACATCCTATGTGCTCATACATACCCTAATGCTTAGATCTAGGTTTCTCTATTGTACATGCAATTCATCCAAGACTATAAACCCTAGATCTAGCATATGACAATCAATATTAACATAATAATGGGTTTAAGATATTACCTTGATTGTTATGTAGCAACAACAATCTCAAATCCTCCTTGTAATGACTTTAGAAAGCTTAGAGTCACAAATGTAGCAACACCTAACTCCCACTATAGTCTATAACACATGCGCGTAGCATGTCCTCGAGTGTCTGAATCGTCCGCTCGCTCTGCCTTTTTGTCTTCAGGTGGTATGCGGTGCTAAAATGCAGCCGGGTACCCAACTCCTCATGAAATTTCTTCCAGAGCTTGGAAGAAAAACGCACATCATGATCAGATACTTTCGATATTGGAATCACATGCCATGCCACCACCTCTCAAACGTAGACCTTGGCCAATTTCTCCACAGAAGAGCTTTCACTTATAGCCAGGAAGTGAGCACTCTTCGTCCACCGATCTACAATCACCCATATCACATCGACACCTCACGCAGTCAGTGGTAACTTAGTAATAAAATTCATGGAGATCTGTTCCCATTTCCACATGGGAATCTCCTAAGGCTGCAACTGACTATGGGGACGTTGTTGCTCTGCCTTGACCTGATGATAGGTCAAACATCTCTCGACTATCCATGCCACATCTCTATTCATACAGGGCCACCAATAATCCTTTTTCAAGTCCAAATACATCTTGGTGGCCCCAAGATGGATTGAGAATCTCGACCTATGGGCTTCCTCCATCAAAATACGTCGAGCTCCACCCGTATATGGCACCTATATCCATCCATGGACGATCATAAGCCCCTCGACTATCAGTCACAAACTCAAAAATCTGCCCAATCACTCGCTCTCTTTCATGGTTCTCTTGTCTCATGGCCACTTCTTGGGCCTCTCGGATGGTATCTAAGACTAGAGTCATCACCATTATCCTGGCACACACATCTCGGATCGGAGTACTCGTTGCTCTATGACTTGGGGCATCGGCTACCGCAATAGCCTTACCAGGGTGATACAAAATTTCATAGTCATAGTCTATCACTACATCCAACCACTTCCGATGTCTCATATTTAGGTTGGGTTGATCCATAAGGTATTTTTGGCTCTTATCGTCCGTGTATACGGTACATCGGACACCATTAAGACAGTGGCGCCAAACTTGAGGGTGAATACCACCGCCCCCAACTCCAAATCATGGGTGGGATACTTCGTCTCGTGAGGCTACAACTGCCTCGACGCATATGCTATCACGTGCCCCCTCTGCATCAACACGACACCCATTCCTAATATGGATGCATCAAAGTAGACTATGAAGTCCTCTACTCCCTCCGAAAGGGCTAACATTGGAGCTTCACACAATCTCTGCCGAAGAGTCTCGAATGATGTCTGTTGCTTAGGCCCCCAAGAAAAGGTAACACCCTTCCTAGTCAATCTGGTGAGAGGAACAACAATTTTGGAGAAATCTATGATAAACCACTGATAGTAACCTGCCAGACCCAGAAAACTTCTGGTCTCAGATGGGAATCTCGACACCTCCCATAGCATAACTGCCTCAATCTTTTCTGGGTCAACCAAAATCCCATTTTGTTTAACGAGGTGTCCCAAAAACTGGACCTCTCGTAACCAGAAATCATACTTGGAGAATTTGGCATAAAGCCTCTCCATGCTCAACACGCCAAGAATCCCCCAAAGATAGTCCTCGTGCTATTCCCTAACCTCTAATACACTAAAATGTCATCGATGAACACGATCACTGACCGATCTAACATGAGCCTATATACCGGGTTCATGAGGTCCATGAACATTGTCGGTGCATTTTTGAGCCCGAAAGGCATCATCACAAACTCGTAATGGTCATAAAGAGTCTAAAAGGCCGTCTTCTTGATATCCTCTTTGTAAACTCTCATCTGATGATACCCAGATCTCAATTCAATCTTGGAAAACCAAGACGACCCCTACAACTGATCAAATAAATTGTCGATCCTTGGTAGTGGATAACGGTTCTTGACCGTCAGCTTGTTCAACTCTCGGTAGTCGATGCACATCCGTTGTGAACCATCATTTTTCTTGACAAAAAGGATTAGTGCTCCCCACAATGAGTTACTCGGTCTAATGAAACCCTTCCCCAACAGCTCCTGTTGCTGTGAGGATAACTCCTGCATCTCGGGCGGCGCAAGGCGATAAGTTACCTTGGCAATAGGTGCCGCCCCCGGAATCAGATTGATCTAGAACTTCACTTGTCTCTCAGGAGGCACACCCGACAATTCCTTAAGAAAAACATTCGGGAACTCACATACTACTGGAACGTCAGAAATAGAACTCAACATCTCAATGGCAACCCGCGTATCCATCACATACGCTAAAAAGCCAATGCATCCCTATTGAAGACTCTACCTTGACCTGGCGGTAGAGTAGAAAGTTGATCCTGATCTAGTTCTCTCACCATAAATAGTAAGTACTCCCCTACTAGGGTCTCGTATGGTCACCATTTGGCGCTCACAGTCAATCACAACTCTAAACCGACTCAACCAATCCATGCCCACTATGACACAGACATCACCCATCGCTATCAGCACCAGATCTATCAGAAACTCAACATCGAAAATCTCTAAAACACATCCCCATAATACATCAGTGGCAAAAACTGCATTCTCATTAGCTATGGAAACCCTCAGCGGTCGACTCAAGGCCTCGCATCTAACACTAATGTGAAGACTAAAGGATAAGGACACGAAATATCGACTCACGCCCGAGTCAAGTAACACCAAGGAAGGAACAAAATTCACAAGAAAAGTACCTATATGAAACACAGTATAAGCATAAACAAATCTCAAATAACATGAATAAGAAGATACGTACCAGCAACAACATTAGGTATTATGCGGACCTCCTCCGCAGTCAGCTGGAAAGCCCTCCCATGAGCCCTAAGAGCCTCGGCCTTCCCCGGTTGGCCATCAGTAACACGCAAAGCAGCAGGAACAGAAGCCTGGGCTGGTCCCTGAGTGAGATGGGGACACTCGGCCTTACGGTGGCCAGTCTGGTGGCAATGAAAGCAAATCGAAAATCCCTTGGGACAGTCCTTCGCCCTATGCCTCTCCTTGCCATATTTGTAGCAAATCCCTGCCCGGAAAGATCCCTCATGGCTCTTGCCACACTTTCCATAAGTGTGGCCCTTCTGGCCTCCTGCTCTTGTGTTAGTGGATTTAGCCTGCTTTGTCGCCTGCTGCGACTGCACTGGTCTCCTGTCTCTCCCCTAAGACTCATCCTCCTCTCTGTTCTAAATCTCCAGCTCAATCTCTCTCCTCCTGGCATGGGTCTATAACTCAGCTAATGTCCGATATGATGAGTTCGCCATAAACTCCCAAATATGTCTCCTCAAAATGTTCAAGTACCGGCTCACACGTTCCTGCTTCGTAGAAAAGTACTCAGAGCAGAACAACAACCTCTCATGGAACATCCTTGTAATCTTTGTCACGATTTCTGTATTCTGCTTGAGAGACAAAAATAACTAGGAAAATTGTTCCCTTTCCACCTAGGGAACGTACTCATCTCTAAACAACTAGGTAAAGCTCTCCCAAGTCAGTACGGCATGGTTTGCAGGAGTAAAATCATTTGTCATAAACTTCCACCAGTCCTTTGCTCCCAAGCGAAGCCGGTTCAGTGCAAATTGAACTCTCAAGTGCTTTGGGTATGAACACGTATAGAAGCATCCCTCGATGTCAGAGATCCATCTCATAGCAGAAATCGGGTCCTGGGTCCCATCAAACTTTGGTGGCTTCATGTTGCTAATCTCTCATAACAACAACGAGTCACCCCCCCCTGTGGCCTCACAACTGCCAAGGCTGCGGTGGCTGCAGCAGCAACAACAGCCTCTATGAAAGCAGCATAACGCTAGTCAAAAGTCTCAATCAACATGGTCTTAATAGACCCAAATATCTCTGGAATGGCCTCCCTGATAGCTGCAACCACCTCCTCAACAATGATCATGCGGATCTCCTCATCACTAGTAGCACCGCCCCTGGGGTTGTTGCGGTAACCACCATAGTCTCTATGAAACACAAACACAAAAATCATCAGGTACTGGATAAAGCGCACACTCGATTACCCATCCCTACATGTTCCTTATCATCCTAAGGTTCTTACTTGGGTCGTATATAGATCTCGTGCTTTCAATAGTAAGGGCCCAATACTACCTTCCACACTAACCCATAGTCACCCCAAGTCCTCCTCCTAGGACCCTAACTCACAAATAATCTGTCCCTCATGGATATCAAACTACTCTCTCAGTAGATTCCGCAAATGCACATTTAGGTATCTCTCCTAGATTACTCCTCGACTCAAAACTCTCTGTAAAAAGTTCCTGCTAGGTACCCCTACTCAGAACACACACAGAACAAATAGTAGATAATATCAATCAATAACATCCCCCTAGGCTAAGGCATCATGAATATGATGGGTTTGAGCCATAAGAACATTCCTATGTTCACATACAAACCCTAATGCTTGGATCTAGGTTTCTCTAATTGAACATGCAATGTATCCAAGACTTTGATTGATAGATCTAATGAAAACATTCATATCATAACACATGAAATCAAATCTGAAAGATTACCTTGAATTGCTTGCTTGAATCTTCTTGTCCTTGGAGCTTAGAGTCACAAATGTCACTCCTCTAATGGCTTACAAACACCAACTTAGCAAGAGGATGATTAAAGAGAGAGAGGAGGGTGAGAAAAGTCGGCCAGGGTTTCTCCAATACCAAGGGGTGCCAATTTTCTTAACCCTAAGGGTCTATTTATACTAGTGAGCCTCCTAGGGTTTCACCCTTAAACACTAATTGGATAACTTAGGCCCTAAGCAATCCAATCTCCTTATTGATAAGCCTTGGAAAATTTCTACGCTCTTCCAAACCCTGAAATCGTCCACCCCTTATCCATAAGGAAACACTGCCCAAATACAACTATCAAACAATTGACAGTTTATGCCCCTTTATTCAATGAATCTCTTTAAGTCACCAAATTAATTCCTAATTAATTTATGACTTATATTAATCAAATAACAATATTATTATTCCTTATATTATTCTCATAATATATTAATAATATTTCTTCTCTCATTATAAATCATCCTGTTAAGTTGCTATGGTGAAGGCAACCCAAAAGGACCATGCACAATCGGGTCAAATACTTGCCAAATATAGTTGCAGCCTTAGACACTATTCCAACAGAATAAGGTAACTCTGGCTCTAAATTCCTGAAATATCTAGCCTGTCGTATAGCATGCAACTCTAATATTGTCACACCCCGCTAAAGCGGAAACACAAGGCGTCGCAGTACAAAGGGTTTCATAGCAAAAGTTAAAAGACAACACCAACCATAGTATTAAAAATCATTACAAATTTACAATGGGTTTGAACAACTTTTACAAGAAATTACAATGAAAATAGAAATACAACACATGCGAATGCTCCTAAAAGTGAAGTGTCCCTAAGTGCCACTTACTCGATGATTCCTGAAAAAGCATGTAAAACGAGCGTCAACTATGAAAATAGTTGGTGAGTACTCACAAGTTTGAAAATAATATTGGTTTCATGAATCGAAATCAAAGTTTTGATAAGAGTTTCCAATAACAAAAGTATATTGTGAAAATGAGTAAATAAGTTTGTATAAACAAAGTTCAGAGTTCTTTGCCACCATGAGAAATAAAGTATGTTGCCCAAAAGAAATGCAACGATCATATCCTCATGGGAAATAAAGTTTGTTACTAAAATGAGTAATCAAGTTTCATTGCTACAAGGAGCAAACAAGTTTGTTACTATAAGGAGCAACCAAGTTTGTTGCTAAACAAGTAAATAATTAATTAGTAACAAAAGTTCGTTGTTATAATGAGATACAAGGTTTATTGCTATAATGAGAAACGAGTTTCGTTGCTAAAATAAGTATTCAAGTTTCATTGCTAAAATAAGTATACAAGTTTCGTTCCTAACATGGGAATACAAGTTTCGTATGTGCATAAAGATTTGTACGTGCATCAAGTTTCCATTCATGAGTTCACAACCCAAGCCTAATGACTGAATCATGCCCTATTGACTACTATGTGTATCGCAAACATAGTGTAGAAAATGGTAAAATGCACTCAAGCGAATCGTGCGAGTGAGGAGTTGTCTACCTCCTGATAGCGATATCCATAATAACCATAGGCTCAAAAGAGTTAATGAGTTGTGTCTAGAGATTCTAGGGACTTAACCGGGATACAGTCCTCATGAATTAAAGTAACATACACATACATACGAAATATAGCAACCAAGTTTCATACAAGTCAAAATAAATACAACGAACATAAAAATAGTTTAGGACATGCTTTTCCACCCCAAAATATTTAAAAACCGAAAATAGGGGAGTGGTGAATACTCACAATATGCAAAATATAGTAATCAAGTTTATACGAATCAATTAAATAAAACGAACATAAGTAGTTTAGGACATGCTTTTCCACCCCAAAATATAAAAACCGAAAATAGGGGAGTACGTGAATACTCACAATATGCAAAATATAGTAATCAAGTTTATACGAATCAATTAAATATAAATAACATAAGTAGTTTAGGACATGCTTTTCCACCCCAAAACATAAAACCGAAAATAGGGGAGTACGTGAATACTCACAATATGCATTGAGACGATGCAAATGATGCATTGATCTACGCTCCACTGGTACCACTATCGATTTCTACAATAATGGTATTCGCTAGTGAGTCTCTAATCGAAATCTAACACTAGTATACTTACTACTACAATTGAATTATGCCAATAGTGTGTCAAAACTTAATATTGATAAGTTACAAACATTTTTCTGTGAAAATTTAATTTCAATGAATCAATTGTTATATAACAATTTAAGTGGAAAATTTCCATTATTGAAATGTTAATATTTAACATTTTAGAGGTGTTCCAATGATTCAATATTCAAAACTAAATCAATTTAGTTCTAAAGTATCCCAAACTTTGCATTTCAGTTTTAATTAAAGTCAAAGACCTTAACATAAATTTTCTTGAATTTTTGAGTTGTCTAACTATTTTTCACCATTTTAGTTTCTTGAATAACCATAAATTCATGAAAAATAGCAATGAGTTAATAAAATTCCCCAAACTTTTTATATTACTGTTATTAAACATTACTAAGCTGGGAAAAATATAAAAATGGATTTGCAAGATGTTTAATTATATTTTATGATTTTTGAGACTTTATTCCAATAAAAATTGAAATAAATATAAAACAGTTTCCAAAATTACGCAAACTCTTTATTTAACTGTTATTATACATAACTAGGCTGGAAAAATATAAAAGATATTTTTCAGTGGGTATTTCTATTTTTCCTTGCTTTATTCCTTTAAATAATCATTAATTGAAGAAATAATATTAAACAGTTAAAATAAATTACCAAAATTTTTTGTAACATCATTTACAGTATAAATAACCTGGGAAAAATACCAAAAGTGGTTTTCATATTGTATAATCCGGTTTTGGGTATTTATGTGTATTTAAGTGTATTTAAGTGTAATTAACTTTAGAAAATAAGAGAAAAATAGTTTACAGTAGAGAAAAATCCTCAAAATTTTTATCTACCCTGCTACTGTACAACATGATTTTCGGGTATATTTTCATGAATTTTGGATAATCATAACTATTTTTCATATTTTTAGACAATTATAATTACGAAAAATTGGGAAAAATAGTAAGGCATGATGAAAAATTTTGAAATTATTTTTCTGAGTCGCTCATCACAGGTAAGGAATGCGAAAATTGTTAGATAAAATTTTCACACTTTCTAAAGTGGTTTTGTGATTTATTATACCCTAACAAAAAGAAAATCTGAAATCATACCAAACAGCAACAAAAATTGATGAAATTTAGTGAGGGGTCATTATTCACCATAAGGGTCCTCCATGAATTTATTCCAGATTTATTGACCTCTGGAAGTATTTTATGTGATTTATGCCCTTGGTTTTAGCAATAATTTTAATAAATCAAAGAAATAATAAAAGCTCTTGGTATTTTACAGGTTATCACATGCATGTGTGGGATTTCAAAAGGAAAAATGTTCAAAATTTATTCAGATGGGAAATAGGGGTAATGAATCCAAACAAGTTAAGAAATGTTGCATGCAATGGTGCATGAGATGTAAATGTGGCTGAAGTTCATGAATTTGAGTAGCCCATTCAGTGATGTTTTAAGCCACGAAATTTCAGCCATAATTCACTGGATATGTTAAGTTTCTAAATTATTTTTCCCCAGATTTATGATTGGGTTTAAGGCCATTGATCATGCAAGGCAAAAATGGTGATCACAGAAAAAGATCTGTTTGCGCAACCATTTTGTAAAAATTGCCAAAAATCGGGTATTTAATATTTTATAGTGAGACCAGTAGGGTTTTAAACTTAGCTCAAAATATTATACTTCAGAAAAAGAATAACTAATTTTGGTTAAGAAATGAGTGAGATATGACAGTTTAAAGTCAGGTAAAGAAATCTGGCAGATTGCATGCATGGTGATTGGTTAGAAAAATGAGTTTTCATCATTTCTTTGAGTAAATCTTTTGAAATATTTTAAAAGATATCATGATAAACTTATATTCTAGTTATGTTTCCAGAGATCAAAAGATTAAAACTTATCAAAATGTATACATTCATTTATGAACAAAAATTTGTTTCTCAAAAACTCTTAACTTGAGTTTGATGTTTTAGTCCTTAAAATCGATTTTTGCACTAAAATCATGAACATGCAACCTTGTTTATCATACATGCATGGTGTTAGAACACATCCATGATGTTCTAAAAACTATTTTAACAAAAATAAAATAAGTTTGAAGAAGATGATGAAGTAGAAGTCGGTTTTTGAAGTAAAATGCACATGCATAGCTTAAATCATTGTTGTGGATCTTCAAGAGATGTATGTTCTTTACCTTAAATTTATTTGTGGCTTGAAAAACCCTTATGAATCTCCATAATTTCGTGGTTAAGAGGCTGTGGTTGTGGTGTTTGGAGAAAAGAAATTAGAGAGAAGGTAGAGAGAGTTTTCTAGAGAGAGAAAGAAGAGAGATGTGTGTGTGTTGGAGAGTGAGAGTGAGAGAGAGATATATGGGAAGAGAGGGGTCCGAAATTTTGAGTATAATAACCCTTTCTCATTCATTTTGTTTTATAAAATTTAATTTATTTTATAAAATATCTAAATTTTATATAAAATGTGCACTAAAATCAAGTTTTTATTCATGAAACCTTGATTTTTGACTTATAAATTAAGGATGAATGTTAATGACTTAAATTTTTATTTTCCTTGATTATATTTCCCTGAATTTAATTGTTTTAAGATAATATTATAAGTTTCATAACTATTTTTATAGAATTCTTGATGTCAAATTTTATAAAATTTAGGTTTTAGGGCTTTTAGGGTTTTGAAGTTTAATAAACTTTGAATATCAAAATAAATTGAATATTTGAGACTTCAAATTATCTTGTGGTATTATAACTCTTTTATAGTTATAATTAATGTTTGTAATTTATTTTTATCGGTTTATTGGCATTCTATGTAGTGATTCCGAGATTCAAGCGAATTTGAGGAATCAAGTATACTAGTCCTAGTCTTCAACTTTGACTTAAGTTTCTATGAGACTTTGAACTGACTTCTACTTCTAGGTCAAGTGCATGATGTGTGTATATGATTCATGAAATGTTGTTCGAGTCAAAGAGTAACCCGAATATGGATAGTCACTACAGTTAAGTAGTCGTAGAATTCACATACCAATGTGAAATCCAAGCACGTTATCCATTGTCTCTATCTGTTTCCAAGATTCTACTAGGTTATAACATAGCTTCTAGTTACTAAGTCTAATATGTGTAGTGCCTATGTGTGCAACTAAATCTAGTCAAATCTAGAACCGACTCGAATTTTGACGGTTGTCACAAATATCTCATAAGTATCTTATCTCATAATATAAAAAATAAGGGTATTATGGAAAAATCACCGTTCGGGCTCTATCTGATTTTACACACTGTTTCATCTCGTTTCCTCTTAAAACTTTTACTCGTTTAGAAAATCATTTTTTTAGAAAACTTCCTTAAATCCTTTGTTTGAGTCCGGACATACCCGATGGTTCATCCGAATCCCTCAAACGAAAGCTTTGATACCAACTTATAACACTCTAATTTTTAAAATAAAATTTTCATTTTTAAATCCACACAAAAACACATTTTAACATTTCTCAAACCAAATTGTAATTTTTTTTCAAACCCAAGACAATAAATTGTTTCTCAATATCCTAGAATCCTCAAAACACAAATCAACTAACTGGTGTGTATAATTTTGCCGGCACCTTCCCACGATCCTGAGATGTACCTGAAACACATTTCACACAACACTATAAGCACAAAGCTTAGTGAGTTCCCCAAAATACCACACACAAATAATTAGCCTCTCATGGCTATATCTCGATTAGGACGCTCCTGTCATGTGTTTCATTGAAGACCCTCCTATCTAACAGATTGGGTTAGACCCTCCATTCCGGTATCTCATTGAAGACCATCCGCTCTCACAACTCGGTTTGGAGCCTCCGGTCCTAACTCAATAAGGCACACTATAATATACAACATAAATCACAAACACAAAATGCATAATATCACATAACTCAGTATAAGTATATAAGACACTCTGGTCAATAACTCAAATAAGACCCTCCGGTCACACAGTATTACCACTCAGGTAAGTATAGTGAGAAGACTCACCTTGTAAGTAAAGCAAATATGTCACGTACTCAACGGACGATCTAGAATCCGCCTACATATATCATAATGATTTCTAATTAACAATTTATAATAACAACTCCAAAGATGTTGAGCTAACTCCTTTAGTAACTCTCGGAAAGGGTGAGAGACCATTTTGCCCCTCCATGGTCTCCAAAGTCCACAACTTGACCAAACCCTAAAAGTCAACACTCAAGTCAATAGTCTATGTTGACCCAACTTTTCGAGTGCACATATGCGACTCGTCGAGTTCATTCGGTTCTCAGAAAAATCGGGAAAATCCAACTCAACTCGTCGTGTTGTCTCACCAACTCGCCGACTTTGTACAAAGTCCAGGATAACGGAGAAAACCCTGACCAACTCGTCGAGTTGGCTAACCAACTCATAAAGTTCCTTCAGCCCAATCACTCATTGAGACGCTTTTAAGTAAGACTAAGGCCCCCAAACTCGAGATCTAGCCTTCTAAAGCTGAAATACCTTTTAAAGTTGTAAGCTTTATGTCCATGCATTGAATCTAGGGCTAAGTTTGCCAAAACATAGCTCAACAAAGGGTTCAAGGCATGGAAGTTGGCCAAAGCTTGATAAATCTCAAGTCATTAGGCCTAAAGGGCCTAATTGTTGGGTTTTGAGCATTCTAACACTCCTAAGTGTACATGAAACCCTAAATACCTTGGATCTATGTTTTCTCTATTATACATGCAAATAAGAACTTCCAAGGTATTATCCTAATCTAGCATACAAAACAATAACTATAGCAAGATAGAATACATACCTCTTTGGTGTAAAAAGTCTTCATGAAGCTTGAGTGCCTAGTGCCCCAAGTGTGACACCTCAAATGGTTCACACAACATCAAATACACTTGGAATAACTTGAGAGAATTCTACAACTCATGAAATCGGCTAGCCCTTTCACTTCACACACTAGTGCCGATTTTGGTCAAGAATAAGATGCTTAAATAGTTAGGGTTACACCATGTAAACCCTAATTGACATGGCCTTTCATTTCCATGATCCATGGGTAGAAATACACCATGGACCATCCTATGGGTTTTAGCCCAACTTGATTATCCATGGAGCATTAGCCCACTATACAAGTATGGATGATTTACACAATCAACCCATATATTTAATTAGTCTTCTTTTGATCACTTAATTAATCATAGATTAATTCTTGATCAATACTAATTAAATAATCTTGTTATTCTTATTATTAATATACTAGAACTTATAATATATTAATAACCATAAGTGTCTTATTTCTCTCATTATAGTCTATCCAAGTGCATGATGCCATGCAACCCAAATGGACCATGCCGGGTCGGGTTAAGTCTTACCAATTATAGTTATGGACTTAGACATTAATCCAACGGTCTCCCACTTGGATAAGTCTAAAACTATTATTGCGTATGACTTCAGGAACCAATTGGCAATCGTAGCTCTCAAAAGCTTCTGTCGAACTCTGACCTTGTAGATGAACTTTGACCTTTGTCAATGACTTGTCCATTAGATAAGGGATCATATATTCCTCCATTCTAGATATCATATGGACTGAGACATGGATTATAATCATTCTCTCTGTCCATTTGTTGTTTCCCGATTTCCGATTTATGACGACTGACTAATTGAACAAATCAAATCAGTCCTGGCCCGGCCGAGCACTTCCATTTGTCATCATCAAATCATCGAGGGGCCCACAGATATCGCTTTTATCCCGAAGGTAAAAGGAATGGATAAACTTCGACTCATATGGCTTGTTCTACTACTTGTTGAATCATACACAAAGGCACGTTTTATAGCACCGAGTTACCAAATGCGTTTTCGTGCAATCAATGTACAACCAACTCATAGTAACAACTCATATCTCTAGGTTTGAAGAATATAAGATATTATCATCTCATGATCACTCGTGATAAAATCCATGAAGTGATTCCAATGAGCGCGGGTTGAATCCAATACTCAGAACTTATGAGCATTCATGAGTGTT
This sequence comes from Lactuca sativa, assembly GCF_002870075.4. Classification (NCBI taxonomy): domain Eukaryota; kingdom Viridiplantae; phylum Streptophyta; class Magnoliopsida; order Asterales; family Asteraceae; genus Lactuca; species Lactuca sativa. The sequence goes on from NC_056626.2 coordinate 350,069,020, forward strand.
GTAGCCCTTTGTCCAGCACCTTAGACCTCTACAAGCCAACCCATGACAGTCTTAATTCATATCTACTTCCAACATATGACCGATTGTGGATGGTTTGAATAACTTAGTCATTCCGGAAGAATAACCTAGTTTATTCGGGAAGTCAAAACATGCAAAGTGAAACACAATAATAATTGAATCCAATATGGTATCAAAACCTATGAACATAAATAAAACACCATTTATTTATCACCATATGATTACACATTATTCATTGTATACTGTTTCAGCTATCAACTTTATTCTTGAATTTAAAACAATAGTTGTCCCATACTCCAAGCATGTACACTATGTTTTCTAAACACTAGTCATGCCATACACCAAGTATGCATACTATGTTTGTCTATGATCTTTACTTTGTGAACTAGATCAATTGAACATAACTTCAATGATTCTCTTTTCACACTCCCAAATCCTTACTGCAACTGCAAGAATTCCAAATTCATGCCATTTACTGAAATCTGTTAGATTCTAAACTTATATGCATTGATCTTCTTGTAATGATTATGCAAAAAATCAGAAAGACTTGACAACAATCATTACAGAGCATTCCAAAGGAGATCAGCTCCTTAGAAACGTCCTTCTTGCATTAAGTTTCCTAATCTTAAACAGATTGAAAAATTCTAACTTTGAAACATTTCCAGATTCCATTTTGACTATCACTTCTGAACAAGAGTTGCCTCCTTACAGATTATGTCAATATGGTCCTTCCAGAATTATCACTATACTTCCAACTATCCTTGAGCAACCAATCTTTGGTAAACCTTAGATTGTCCTCGACAATTGTTTAATCCTTTTAGTCATATCCAGTTCTAAACCTTTTCCCTTCTTAATGCCCTAGGCATTTGGAAAATTTTAGAAAGGATGAATATAGCACATGTAATCGATCCTATATCCGAAGCATATGGGACACGATTCATGATGTCTCACATAAAGACTAAACCAGTCTTTTGCTATAACATTTCCATTTCTATTTGCCAAGTTCTCATAATTCAGATTATGAAAAGGGATGCCGTAATCATAATCGAATTTTAGAACGCAAATAATGGACTCATATACAAAATTTCCTTATGTTGAGCCATTCCAACATGAAATTCATATATATCCTTGACTAAATGATTAAAACCTCACGATCTAAGCTTATAGATTTGAGATGAAGTATAATTTCCTCTCCTTTAATTATAGCAAAACAACTCTTTCCGAATTGAAACTTTTGTTTTTCTATAATTAACATTTCTAGCTTGCAATAATTATCATAATTATCATGCTCCCACTAACATGATGATTATTAGCATAACACTTATGCTCCCACTAGCTTGAACATGTACTTAGAAATTAGCTGACTTTCTACTAAAGTTCAGATTTATGATACTAGATTGTTTTGATAAAACTTTATCAAAAACATACACCTTCCCTTAGATAGCACACTTGTGTGTCTAAACAATTATGAAAAGGGATGCCGTAATCATAATGGTTAGACCTTTTTGCCACTTCTCACAAGTCCAGGTTAGTGTGCCGGTAAACCACACACGCTCCACTAACAACTTTGAGAATGCAAATACCACAATTGCTATCTAGCTAAAATCTACTTAGTGAAAGTGTTTCCTCACCATCATTTTCATGAATCGGAGAGAAACCTTCTGACACTTAGATTTAATGGTGTAAGTGTTCTTATCCATGTGAATTATCAAAACCATAGTCACAAGACAAGGATAATGACAAATCCAAACTCATATGGATTGAACTCAATCTTAATTTCTTGCCACCTAGCAGCTCAAGGGCATGCCATTGCTTCCAAGTTGTTGTGCAACAAATTGAGAACTCTAAGAACTCATATGAAAAGCCCACTTTAACTGGAATGGGCACAGAATATGTCAACACGATAGGTTATAAACCTCAATTCGTGTGCTAGTGAAGAACTTCAGGTTTTATTCTTGATTAGTTCTTGAGACTTTCAAGACTCCCACTGTCCTCTTGACCTATAAGACTCCCTTGTCAAATATCCAAGAAATAGTGTGGATTCTAATCAAGACAAACACTTCACAGAATTGGCCTAAGTTGGTCTTTGTTTTATCCAAAACATCACAACTTACCAATTTCAAATGTACAAGAGTAGAAAACTTTTACTCTTACATTTGACAAGTGTTTTAAACCTTCTTTGAGACATGTCACTCAAGTTACAATCTTGGAGTATGACTCTAAGACTTATATTGGAACGAAGTATGACTCATCTTCTTGATTTAACCATTTCAACAATTCATAGTTCCTCTTCTTAGCTATCAGAATGCATTTAGAGGATGAATTGTGATTAGGTCTCTAAATCATTAAGATGATCATTAAAACTGATACTAAAGTACTCTCCCATCTTTTCAGATTTGAGAAACTTTTATCTTTCTGCCTAATTTGATTCTTCTTATTCGCTCTGCCATACATTGAAACCTTTTTCCAATGTCTTAGAGTTACACTTAAGCTTGTAAGTATAATCATGTTTACTAAGCTTTAGTAAACTAAGACGAATAGTCTTATCGATCTTTTGTGGCGGACTTGACCAATGCACAAGAATGTGTACTCGATCCCTTAGTCCTTCACTTGAATCACACATCCATGTGACCAAGTAATTAGTCTTAATTTTCCAATACTTGAAAGTTCTCATTCATCATGCTATACAACTTGCATGATTCCAAGTTCCGGTCCAATTGAGACTTGGGTGATGAGAATCTTTCCTTATTTGGTAAATTTAGACATTACCACAAATGAAAGAATCAATTTCATATTTCCACTCTTGCTATTAATGGAATCATATAAGCAACAATTTTTCCTCAAATGCCATTGTAAGGATATTTTAAAATAAATAAAATAAAAAATTTTCTTTTATTTTAAAACTTTGCGGAAAAACTTATCCTTACAATCCATATGAAAACTTGTTGTTATCTATTCCTAAGCAATATCTCATAACTCCTAAGAAGTAGCTCAAGAATCCGATCTTCAAACCATGCGATAGAAATCCATCTACGCGATTAGATTCAACATATTCTTTCTTTAAGTTTCTTTACTTTTCTTTGATTCTTAAAACATCAACATGTGACCCAGTCACATCATGTATCAAGAATCTCATATTAGAAACTTAGCAGAGTTAGATAGTGGACTTTACCTGAAGTAGAGTCAAACTTATTGACTTCAACATCCTTAGGCAATATAAACATATGGACCCTTTGATAATGGTACACGGGACTATCACAGACTTAGCTTTTCTCTTTACCATTTGGTCAACCGAGTTGACTATGGCTGATCCCTTTCCATTGGGAAGAGAATGCTTTTCTGGATTTCCTGTGTCACTATTGTCAATGTCCATCAAGTTTTAAGGAAGTTGATCTTAACAAATAAATAAGATCATTAAGGGTCTTGTCATAGTCTGTTTCATAGGTGTCCCAAAGGAACTCACTATGTGACTTAGAAAGTGATTGAACCACCAACTTTCTCAAGACTTTGACACCCAACTCTCCCGGCTTGTCAATATGTGACTACATCTCCAAGATGTGACCACACCTAGACCTTGCCTTGCCAATAGGGCTTGAGTGACCTTAAACTTGTGGGTTAGGGAGAATAATTGGAGGAGGTGAAAGAAGTATGATTTCCATGGGACATCATCTTCATTCAGGAAAGCTTGTTTCAAGAGATTTGGGAAGATCATAAATGTCTAAACCAGACATGTTTTTGGGAGATATTCAAGATAGTTGATCTAAAGTCCTTAATATGACACCCAATATGAAATATTAAGGCTAGGACCCAACAAACTATTTTATAACTTAGAAGAGGTATGCCGTAATCCAAGCTATAAAATATTTGAAGGTAGGTGAATGACGATTCACCAATTTCCACCAAGATAAACGAAATGTATTATTAGGTTTTAATTGGTTTTGAAACTCCTAGATCTTTGAGATTCATTGAGCTGTTCAAAGGCATGTTTCAATGTCGAGTGTGCCCTTCAGGTTTTGTGACTGGGATGCCGAGGATCACAAAACAAGGTGTGAAGTAACCATGCAAATTACTTGGTACCCTTAAGTGTTTACCCCTCAATCGATGTGTCGGTTAACCACACACGCTCCATCGATACTATGATAAACATTAAGTTACCCTTTGCCTACCTTGTTAAATACGAGTTAGTGTGCCGGTTAACCACACACGCTCCACTAACCGACTAAAACAAAGTGCAAAGTGTAATTTCATGGATTAGCACCTTATTCACATTTTCCTAAGTAACTAAGATTGGGTATTATTAAGAGTTTAGTTACTTAGTATTTATCATTAATACTTTTAATGAAGGGAGAATTATAGTCCTGTCAAACCCGTTCGGCTAACGACCCTCCACCAGTCAAGCAAGCGGTGGGTGAGAGTGGACACCCATTAAGTTGCCATTTTATAGGCAACAACCTTATACCCACCTTATAGACCGGCTTCGTGAATGAGGCGTACTGGCGGTAAGACTGACTTTACTCTTATACATATATATATATATATATATATATATATATATATATATATATATATATATATATATATATATTATTAACTTATAATATTATAAAACAGTTTCCAAAATTACGCAAACTCTTTATTTAACTGTTATTATACATAACTAGGCTGGAAAAATATAAAAGATATTTTTCAGTGGGTATTTCTATTTTTCCTTGCTTTATTCCTTTAAATAATCATTAATTGAAGAAATAATATTAAACAGTTAAAATAAATTACCAAAATTTTTTGTAACATCATTTACAGTATAAATAACCTGGGAAAAATACCAAAAGTGGTTTTCATATTGTATAATCCGGTTTTGGGTATTTATGTGTATTTAAGTGTATTTAAGTGTAATTAACTTTAGAAAATAAGAGAAAAATAGTTTACAGTAGAGAAAAATCCTCAAAATTTTTATCTACCCTGCTACTGTACAACATGATTTTCGGGTATATTTTCATGAATTTTGGATAATCATAACTATTTTTCATATTTTTAGACAATTATAATTACGAAAAATTGGGAAAAATAGTAAGGCATGATGAAAAATTTTGAAATTATTTTTCTGAGTCGCTCATCACAGGTAAGGAATGCGAAAATTGTTAGATAAAATTTTCACACTTTCTAAAGTGGTTTTGTGATTTATTATACCCTAACAAAAAGAAAATCTGAAATCATACCAAACAGCAACAAAAATTGATGAAATTTAGTGAGGGGTCATTATTCACCATAAGGGTCCTCCATGAATTTATTCCAGATTTATTGACCTCTGGAAGTATTTTATGTGATTTATGCCCTTGGTTTTAGCAATAATTTTAATAAATCAAAGAAATAATAAAAGCTCTTGGTATTTTACAGGTTATCACATGCATGTGTGGGATTTCAAAAGGAAAAATGTTCAAAATTTATTCAGATGGGAAATAGGGGTAATGAATCCAAACAAGTTAAGAAATGTTGCATGCAATGGTGCATGAGATGTAAATGTGGCTGAAGTTCATGAATTTGAGTAGCCCATTCAGTGATGTTTTAAGCCACGAAATTTCAGCCATAATTCACTGGATATGTTAAGTTTCTAAATTATTTTTCCCCAGATTTATGATTGGGTTTAAGGCCATTGATCATGCAAGGCAAAAATGGTGATCACAGAAAAAGATCTGTTTGCGCAACCATTTTGTAAAAATTGCCAAAAATCGGGTATTTAATATTTTATAGTGAGACCAGTAGGGTTTTAAACTTAGCTCAAAATATTATACTTCAGAAAAAGAATAACTAATTTTGGTTAAGAAATGAGTGAGATATGACAGTTTAAAGTCAGGTAAAGAAATCTGGCAGATTGCATGCATGGTGATTGGTTAGAAAAATGAGTTTTCATCATTTCTTTGAGTAAATCTTTTGAAATATTTTAAAAGATATCATGATAAACTTATATTCTAGTTATGTTTCCAGAGATCAAAAGATTAAAACTTATCAAAATGTATACATTCATTTATGAACAAAAATTTGTTTCTCAAAAACTCTTAACTTGAGTTTGATGTTTTAGTCCTTAAAATCGATTTTTGCACTAAAATCATGAACATGCAACCTTGTTTATCATACATGCATGGTGTTAGAACACATCCATGATGTTCTAAAAACTATTTTAACAAAAATAAAATAAGTTTGAAGAAGATGATGAAGTAGAAGTCGGTTTTTGAAGTAAAATGCACATGCATAGCTTAAATCATTGTTGTGGATCTTCAAGAGATGTATGTTCTTTACCTTAAATTTATTTGTGGCTTGAAAAACCCTTATGAATCTCCATAATTTCGTGGTTAAGAGGCTGTGGTTGTGGTGTTTGGAGAAAAGAAATTAGAGAGAAGGTAGAGAGAGTTTTCTAGAGAGAGAAAGAAGAGAGATGTGTGTGTGTTGGAGAGTGAGAGTGAGAGAGAGATATATGGGAAGAGAGGGGTCCGAAATTTTGAGTATAATAACCCTTTCTCATTCATTTTGTTTTATAAAATTTAATTTATTTTATAAAATATCTAAATTTTATATAAAATGTGCACTAAAATCAAGTTTTTATTCATGAAACCTTGATTTTTGACTTATAAATTAAGGATGAATGTTAATGACTTAAATTTTTATTTTCCTTGATTATATTTCCCTGAATTTAATTGTTTTAAGATAATATTATAAGTTTCATAACTATTTTTATAGAATTCTTGATGTCAAATTTTATAAAATTTAGGTTTTAGGGCTTTTAGGGTTTTGAAGTTTAATAAACTTTGAATATCAAAATAAATTGAATATTTGAGACTTCAAATTATCTTGTGGTATTATAACTCTTTTATAGTTATAATTAATGTTTGTAATTTATTTTTATCGGTTTATTGGCATTCTATGTAGTGATTCCGAGATTCAAGCGAATTTGAGGAATCAAGTATACTAGTCCTAGTCTTCAACTTTGACTTAAGTTTCTATGAGACTTTGAACTGACTTCTACTTCTAGGTCAAGTGCATGATGTGTGTATATGATTCATGAAATGTTGTTCGAGTCAAAGAGTAACCCGAATATGGATAGTCACTACAGTTAAGTAGTCGTAGAATTCACATACCAATGTGAAATCCAAGCACGTTATCCATTGTCTCTATCTGTTTCCAAGATTCTACTAGGTTATAACATAGCTTCTAGTTACTAAGTCTAATATGTGTAGTGCCTATGTGTGCAACTAAATCTAGTCAAATCTAGAACCGACTCGAATTTTGACGGTTGTCACAAATATCTCATAAGTATCTTATCTCATAATATAAAAAATAAGGGTATTATGGAAAAATCACCGTTCGGGCTCTATCTGATTTTACACACTGTTTCATCTCGTTTCCTCTTAAAACTTTTACTCGTTTAGAAAATCATTTTTTTAGAAAACTTCCTTAAATCCTTTGTTTGAGTCCGGACATACCCGATGGTTCATCCGAATCCCTCAAACGAAAGCTTTGATACCAACTTATAACACTCTAATTTTTAAAATAAAATTTTCATTTTTAAATCCACACAAAAACACATTTTAACATTTCTCAAACCAAATTGTAATTTTTTTTCAAACCCAAGACAATAAATTGTTTCTCAATATCCTAGAATCCTCAAAACACAAATCAACTAACTGGTGTGTATAATTTTGCCGGCACCTTCCCACGATCCTGAGATGTACCTGAAACACATTTCACACAACACTATAAGCACAAAGCTTAGTGAGTTCCCCAAAATACCACACACAAATAATTAGCCTCTCATGGCTATATCTCGATTAGGACGCTCCTGTCATGTGTTTCATTGAAGACCCTCCTATCTAACAGATTGGGTTAGACCCTCCATTCCGGTATCTCATTGAAGACCATCCGCTCTCACAACTCGGTTTGGAGCCTCCGGTCCTAACTCAATAAGGCACACTATAATATACAACATAAATCACAAACACAAAATGCATAATATCACATAACTCAGTATAAGTATATAAGACACTCTGGTCAATAACTCAAATAAGACCCTCCGGTCACACAGTATTACCACTCAGGTAAGTATAGTGAGAAGACTCACCTTGTAAGTAAAGCAAATATGTCACGTACTCAACGGACGATCTAGAATCCGCCTACATATATCATAATGATTTCTAATTAACAATTTATAATAACAACTCCAAAGATGTTGAGCTAACTCCTTTAGTAACTCTCGGAAAGGGTGAGAGACCATTTTGCCCCTCCATGGTCTCCAAAGTCCACAACTTGACCAAACCCTAAAAGTCAACACTCAAGTCAACAGTCTATGTTGACCCAACTTTTCGAGTGCACATATGCGACTCGTCGAGTTCATTCGGTTCTCAGAAAAATCGGGAAAATCCAACTCAACTCGTCGTGTTGTCTCACCAACTCGCCGACTTTGTACAAAGTCCAGGATAACGGAGAAAACCCTGACCAACTCGTCGAGTTGGCTAACCAACTCATAAAGTTCCTTCAGCCCAATCACTCATTGAGACGCTTTTAAGTAAGACTAAGGCCCCCAAACTCGAGATCTAGCCTTCTAAAGCTGAAATACCTTTTAAAGTTGTAAGCTTTATGTCCATGCATTGAATCTAGGGCTAAGTTTGCCAAAACATAGCTCAACAAAGGGTTCAAGGCATGGAAGTTGGCCAAAGCTTGATAAATCTCAAGTCATTAGGCCTAAAGGGCCTAATTGTTGGGTTTTGAGCATTCTAACACTCCTAAGTGTACATGAAACCCTAAATACCTTGGATCTATGTTTTCTCTATTATACATGCAAATAAGAACTTCCAAGGTATTATCCTAATCTAGCATACAAAACAATAACTATAGCAAGATAGAATACATACCTCTTTGGTGTAAAAAGTCTTCATGAAGCTTGAGTGCCTAGTGCCCCAAGTGTGACACCTCAAATGGTTCACACAACATCAAATACACTTGGAATAACTTGAGAGAATTCTACAACTCATGAAATCGGCTAGCCCTTTCACTTCACACACTAGTGCCGATTTTGGTCAAGAATAAGATGCTTAAATAGTTAGGGTTACACCATGTAAACCCTAATTGACATGGCCTTTCATTTCCATGATCCATGGGTAGAAATACACCATGGACCATCCTATGGGTTTTAGCCCAACTTGATTATCCATGGAGCATTAGCCCACTATACAAGTATGGATGATTTACACAATCAACCCATATATTTAATTAGTCTTCTTTTGATCACTTAATTAATCATAGATTAATTCTTGATCAATACTAATTAAATAATCTTGTTATTCTTATTATTAATATACTAGAACTTATAATATATTAATAACCATAAGTGTCTTATTTCTCTCATTATAGTCTATCCAAGTGCATGATGCCATGCAACCCAAATGGACCATGCCGGGTCGGGTTAAGTCTTACCAATTATAGTTATGGACTTAGACATTAATCCAACGGTCTCCCACTTGGATAAGTCTAAAACTATTATTGCGTATGACTTCAGGAACCAATTGGCAATCGTAGCTCTCAAAAGCTTCTGTCGAACTCTGACCTTGTAGATGAACTTTGACCTTTGTCAATGACTTGTCCATTAGATAAGGGATCATATATTCCTCCATTCTAGATATCATATGGACTGAGACATGGATTATAATCATTCTCTCTGTCCATTTGTTGTTTCCCGATTTCCGATTTATGACGACTGACTAATTGAACAAATCAAATCAGTCCTGGCCCGGCCGAGCACTTCCATTTGTCATCATCAAATCATCGAGGGGCCCACAGATATCGCTTTTATCCCGAAGGTAAAAGGAATGGATAAACTTCGACTCATATGGCTTGTTCTACTACTTGTTGAATCATACACAAAGGCACGTTTTATAGCACCGAGTTACCAAATGCGTTTTCGTGCAATCAATGTACAACCAACTCATAGTAACAACTCATATCTCTAGGTTTGAAGAATATAAGATATTATCATCTCATGATCACTCGTGATAAAATCCATGAAGTGATTCCAATGAGCGCGGGTTGAATCCAATACTCAGAACTTATGAGCATTCATGAGTGTTGTAGCCCTTTGTCCAGCACCTTAGACCTCTACAAGCCAACCCATGACAGTCTTAATTCATATCTACTTCCAACATATGACCGATTGTGGATGGTTTGAATAACTTAGTCATTCCGGAAGAATAACCTAGTTTATTCGGGAAGTCAAAACATGCAAAGTGAAACACAATAATAATTGAATCCAATATGGTATCAAAACCTATGAACATAAATAAAACACCATTTATTTATCACCATATGATTACACATTATTCATTGTATACTGTTTCAGCTATCAACTTTATTCTTGAATTTAAAACAATAGTTGTCCCATACTCCAAGCATGTACACTATGTTTTCTAAACACTAGTCATGCCATACACCAAGTATGCATACTATGTTTGTCTATGATCTTTACTTTGTGAACTAGATCAATTGAACATAACTTCAATGATTCTCTTTTCACACTCCCAAATCCTTACTGCAACTGCAAGAATTCCAAATTCATGCCATTTACTGAAATCTGTTAGATTCTAAACTTATATGCATTGATCTTCTTGTAATGATTATGCAAAAAATCAGAAAGACTTGACAACAATCATTACAGAGCATTCCAAAGGAGATCAGCTCCTTAGAAACGTCCTTCTTGCATTAAGTTTCCTAATCTTAAACAGATTGAAAAATTCTAACTTTGAAACATTTCCAGATTCCATTTTGACTATCACTTCTGAACAAGAGTTGCCTCCTTACAGATTATGTCAATATGGTCCTTCCAGAATTATCACTATACTTCCAACTATCCTTGAGCAACCAATCTTTGGTAAACCTTAGATTGTCCTCGACAATTGTTTAATCCTTTTAGTCATATCCAGTTCTAAACCTTTTCCCTTCTTAATGCCCTAGGCATTTGGAAAATTTTAGAAAGGATGAATATAGCACATGTAATCGATCCTATATCCGAAGCATATGGGACACGATTCATGATGTCTCACATAAAGACTAAACCAGTCTTTTGCTATAACATTTCCATTTCTATTTGCCAAGTTCTCATAATTCAGATTATGAAAAGGGATGCCGTAATCATAATCGAATTTTAGAACGCAAATAATGGACTCATATACAAAATTTCCTTATGTTGAGCCATTCCAACATGAAATTCATATATATCCTTGACTAAATGATTAAAACCTCACGATCTAAGCTTATAGATTTGAGATGAAGTATAATTTCCTCTCCTTTAATTATAGCAAAACAACTCTTTCCGAATTGAAACTTTTGTTTTTCTATAATTAACATTTCTAGCTTGCAATAATTATCATAATTATCATGCTCCCACTAACATGATGATTATTAGCATAACACTTATGCTCCCACTAGCTTGAACATGTACTTAGAAATTAGCTGACTTTCTACTAAAGTTCAGATTTATGATACTAGATTGTTTTGATAAAACTTTATCAAAAACATACACCTTCCCTTAGATAGCACACTTGTGTGTCTAAACAATTATGAAAAGGGATGCCGTAATCATAATGGTTAGACCTTTTTGCCACTTCTCACAAGTCCAGGTTAGTGTGCCGGTAAACCACACACGCTCCACTAACAACTTTGAGAATGCAAATACCACAATTGCTATCTAGCTAAAATCTACTTAGTGAAAGTGTTTCCTCACCATCATTTTCATGAATCGGAGAGAAACCTTCTGACACTTAGATTTAATGGTGTAAGTGTTCTTATCCATGTGAATTATCAAAACCATAGTCACAAGACAAGGATAATGACAAATCCAAACTCATATGGATTGAACTCAATCTTAATTTCTTGCCACCTAGCAGCTCAAGGGCATGCCATTGCTTCCAAGTTGTTGTGCAACAAATTGAGAACTCTAAGAACTCATATGAAAAGCCCACTTTAACTGGAATGGGCACAGAATATGTCAACACGATAGGTTATAAACCTCAATTCGTGTGCTAGTGAAGAACTTCAGGTTTTATTCTTGATTAGTTCTTGAGACTTTCAAGACTCCCACTGTCCTCTTGACCTATAAGACTCCCTTGTCAAATATCCAAGAAATAGTGTGGATTCTAATCAAGACAAACACTTCACAGAATTGGCCTAAGTTGGTCTTTGTTTTATCCAAAACATCACAACTTACCAATTTCAAATGTACAAGAGTAGAAAACTTTTACTCTTACATTTGACAAGTGTTTTAAACCTTCTTTGAGACATGTCACTCAAGTTACAATCTTGGAGTATGACTCTAAGACTTATATTGGAACGAAGTATGACTCATCTTCTTGATTTAACCATTTCAACAATTCATAGTTCCTCTTCTTAGCTATCAGAATGCATTTAGAGGATGAATTGTGATTAGGTCTCTAAATCATTAAGATGATCATTAAAACTGATACTAAAGTACTCTCCCATCTTTTCAGATTTGAGAAACTTTTATCTTTCTGCCTAATTTGATTCTTCTTATTCGCTCTGCCATACATTGAAACCTTTTTCCAATGTCTTAGAGTTACACTTAAGCTTGTAAGTATAATCATGTTTACTAAGCTTTAGTAAACTAAGACGAATAGTCTTATCGATCTTTTGTGGCGGACTTGACCAATGCACAAGAATGTGTACTCGATCCCTTAGTCCTTCACTTGAATCACACATCCATGTGACCAAGTAATTAGTCTTAATTTTCCAATACTTGAAAGTTCTCATTCATCATGCTATACAACTTGCATGATTCCAAGTTCCGGTCCAATTGAGACTTGGGTGATGAGAATCTTTCCTTATTTGGTAAATTTAGACATTACCACAAATGAAAGAATCAATTTCATATTTCCACTCTTGCTATTAATGGAATCATATAAGCAACAATTTTTCCTCAAATGCCATTGTAAGGATATTTTAAAATAAATAAAATAAAAAATTTTCTTTTATTTTAAAACTTTGCGGAAAAACTTATCCTTACAATCCATATGAAAACTTGTTGTTATCTATTCCTAAGCAATATCTCATAACTCCTAAGAAGTAGCTCAAGAATCCGATCTTCAAACCATGCGATAGAAATCCATCTACGCGATTAGATTCAACATATTCTTTCTTTAAGTTTCTTTACTTTTCTTTGATTCTTAAAACATCAACATGTGACCCAGTCACATCATGTATCAAGAATCTCATATTAGAAACTTAGCAGAGTTAGATAGTGGACTTTACCTGAAGTAGAGTCAAACTTATTGACTTCAACATCCTTAGGCAATATAAACATATGGACCCTTTGATAATGGTACACGGGACTATCACAGACTTAGCTTTTCTCTTTACCATTTGGTCAACCGAGTTGACTATGGCTGATCCCTTTCCATTGGGAAGAGAATGCTTTTCTGGATTTCCTGTGTCACTATTGTCAATGTCCATCAAGTTTTAAGGAAGTTGATCTTAACAAATAAATAAGATCATTAAGGGTCTTGTCATAGTCTGTTTCATAGGTGTCCCAAAGGAACTCACTATGTGACTTAGAAAGTGATTGAACCACCAACTTTCTCAAGACTTTGACACCCAACTCTCCCGGCTTGTCAATATGTGACTACATCTCCAAGATGTGACCACACCTAGACCTTGCCTTGCCAATAGGGCTTGAGTGACCTTAAACTTGTGGGTTAGGGAGAATAATTGGAGGAGGTGAAAGAAGTATGATTTCCATGGGACATCATCTTCATTCAGGAAAGCTTGTTTCAAGAGATTTGGGAAGATCATAAATGTCTAAACCAGACATGTTTTTGGGAGATATTCAAGATAGTTGATCTAAAGTCCTTAATATGACACCCAATATGAAATATTAAGGCTAGGACCCAACAAACTATTTTATAACTTAGAAGAGGTATGCCGTAATCCAAGCTATAAAATATTTGAAGGTAGGTGAATGACGATTCACCAATTTCCACCAAGATAAACGAAATGTATTATTAGGTTTTAATTGGTTTTGAAACTCCTAGATCTTTGAGATTCATTGAGCTGTTCAAAGGCATGTTTCAATGTCGAGTGTGCCCTTCAGGTTTTGTGACTGGGATGCCGAGGATCACAAAACAAGGTGTGAAGTAACCATGCAAATTACTTGGTACCCTTAAGTGTTTACCCCTCAATCGATGTGTCGGTTAACCACACACGCTCCATCGATACTATGATAAACATTAAGTTACCCTTTGCCTACCTTGTTAAATACGAGTTAGTGTGCCGGTTAACCACACACGCTCCACTAACCGACTAAAACAAAGTGCAAAGTGTAATTTCATGGATTAGCACCTTATTCACATTTTCCTAAGTAACTAAGATTGGGTATTATTAAGAGTTTAGTTACTTAGTATTTATCATTAATACTTTTAATGAAGGGAGAATTATAGTCCTGTCAAACCCGTTCGGCTAACGACCCTCCACCAGTCAAGCAAGCGGTGGGTGAGAGTGGACACCCATTAAGTTGCCATTTTATAGGCAACAACCTTATACCCACCTTATAGACCGGCTTCGTGAATGAGGCGTACTGGCGGTAAGACTGACTTTACTCTTATACATATATATATATATATATATATATATATATATATATATATATATATATATATATATATATATATATATATATTATTAACTTATAATATTATAAAGTATAAGGGTTGAATTTTAACTCTTTAAAATTCTAAGGGCTAACTTGGAATTAAAGTATTCATAAGAGAAAACTTTACAAATTCCAAAACTTGAGGGCAAGTTTTGAAACTATTCAAAACTAATTAATTCCATAACTTATGTGTTTAAAGTAGTTTTAATCCAAAAACTCTTCAAGTTCCATAACTTGAGGACAAGTTATGGAAGACTTTAAACTAATAAAAGAATTAACTTTTCTTTATTTTATAACTTATGAAATTAATTAAGGTTACACTTTATTTATTTATTATTTAATGAAGTGACTCTTGAACCTCCATAACTCAAGGACAAGATTCTTCATCTTTTGTAACCATTGCCAACTTTTATGAGTTTTATGAAACTTAAATGTGACTTTTCATATAAATTGAGGACAATTTACAAAAACACATTTTAGAATCAACTCTTAGATTAATTTGGATTGAAAACAACTATTTCACTCAACTTTTCAATTAATCTAAGCAACTCATAAAAACAAGATAATTCAAATCAAACTTTTCCATGTAATTAGAGTAACACTTTAAACTAATACAAAACATGAATCTATTGACAATTATCTTTAAAATTGGATTAGCATGAACATTACCACATCAAAAACAAGTTTATAAGTCCAAAACATCTTTGGGTAATGTTCCTAGTCCAATTCCAGCCAAAAAAGTCGAGTTTATGCTGTCTGGGGGTCCAACTCGTCGAGTGAATGAACCAAATCAGCGAGTTGGATCGAATTCATCACTTTTTAGGCATGGACTCGCCGAGTCTCCTGATGGACTCGTCGAGTCTAATGATCAGACAGCAAGAAATTCGATATTTTAAGCAGTTTTGCAAGTATAACAAGAAAACAAGCCTAGGCTCTGATACCACTGTTGGGTTTTGAGCATTCTAACACTCCTAAGTGTACATGCAACCCTAAATACCTTGGATCTATGTTTTCTCTATTATACATGCAAATAAGAACTTCCAAGGTATTATCCTAATCTAGCATACAAAACAATAACTATAGCAAGATAGAATACATACCTCTTTGGTGTAGAAAGTCTTCATGAAGCTTGAGTGCCTAGTGCCCCAAGTGTGACACCTCAAATGGTTCACACAATACCAAATACACTTGGAATAACTTGAGAGAATTCTACAACTCATGAAATTGGCTAGCCCTTTCACTTCACACACTAGTGCCGATTTTGGTCAAGAATAAGATGCTTAAATAGTTAGGGTTACACCATGTAAACCCTAATTGACATGGCCTTTCATTTCCATTATCCATGGGTACAAATACACCATGGAGCATCCATGGACCATCCTATGGGTTTCAGCCCAACTTGATTATCCATGGAGCATTAGCCCACAATACAAGTATGGATGATTTACACAATCAACCCATATATTTAATTAGTCTTCTTTTGATCACTTAATTAATCCTAGATTAATTCTTGATCAATACTAATTAAATAATCTTATTATTCTTATTATTAATATACTAGAACTTATAATATATTAATAACCATAAGTGTCTTATTTCTCTCATTATAGTCTATCCAAGTGCATGATGCCATGCAACCCAAATGGACCATGCCGGGTCGGGTCAAGTCTTACCAATTATAGTTATGGACTGAGACATTAATCCAACACTAATAATGTCCAAATTTGAAGTCATAGCTTCAAGGTAAGCTCAAAATCAATAATCACTGAAGAAAATGCTAAAAATGGCCATAAACTCCCTAATGGAGAGATCTAACAAACAAGTGATCAAGGTAATGGCTTTTTACCTCCAATTTGTTGCTACAACAACATAGATGTCGGATTCAAGGTCACCTTCTTGTTCCAAATCCTTGACTCTTCAAGTTCCTTCAAAGAATGCACCAAAACACACACACACACACACACACACTTAGCCTCACTCTCTCTCACAGTGGATGATAGATCGATTAGCGTTTGCCTTAGGGTGATAAGGCGATGAGGGAGGCGGGATAAAGTGCTTAAGGACCTTTAAATAGGGTGCAAACCCTAAAAATTAGGGGTTTCTCACTCAACTCCAACTCATCGACTTGGGGTCCTCCAACTCATCGAGTTGATTCTAAAATTCACACGGCCATGTCGATCTCTGCTCGACGAGTTAGGGCCTCCAACTCGTCGAGTTGCCCTGTCCAAATGTGTTGAGCATTTGAGATATTTAAACTGATTTGGCATGTTTGGTTATTTAGGGAAGCCTTTTTTGGGTTAATCATTTTATGATTCCCTACGGTGCCTTTATAGTAAAAGTGCTTAATCGAGCTCTTCTAATGCATTAGATTTATATTAAGGCATTGGTTTTATATTTATGGTATATATTTTATGTTCTCTATAAATAATCATTAGGTTAGCTTTTTATGTTAGCTTTTTACCAGATTAGCTTTTTCTTTGTACGTTCATGTCATAATCTGTAACATGCTGTTCCAGATTGTTTTGTGATTTAAGGCCCGTGGGCCTTAATCCGAGTATGAGAAGGTTTTGAGGCTTTGAAGGAGAAAGGTTTAGGCCTTTTTGGGATATGGGTAAGGTAGGTTGTGTGATAAAACAGTTCGGTTTGTGCTTTAGAGCCCAAATGTATTGTTAAAGGCACTTGTGTGGGCTTTTCATGAATTTTGGATCTGAGATTGAGTGGGCTTCAGGAGGAATAAATTTGATAGAAGTGTAGGTCTTCTCGTTACCTTTTCGTTGATATAAGGATCGTCGGAAACGGATTTATAACGAAGAAGTTATGGCCTTCAGAAGTTTTGAGGTTTGCAGGCTTAGCCAAGTATGCTGGGCGTACACAAAGCGTACATTGGGCGTAATTTTGGAGTACGCGGGGTATACTTACCAGGGTGGTCGCAAATGTTCTTCAAAGTACATTGGGCGAACCATATGAACATTGGGCGCACACCAAAGAGACCTGAACACTATTTTAGGGTCTTGGACCCTATTTAAGCTCCTTATCTCATTACCTAACCCTAATATCTTCAGCATCCATCCTTATAAACCCTGGAAATTGACCCTAAGCCTCCATTTGAGTGATTCTTGAGAATTTTGGTGATTTGGTGAGTTTTTGGTGCATATTGTGGAAGAATGTCACACCCCAAAACCGGAACGGCGGAAACATTCGGGGGTGGAGGACGTTATGTACAGTATCACAACAAGTAGTAAACAAGCAACAACATCATCCATTGCATTAATAATATAACAGAACACACTTGTATTCAATTATATGATTAATGCAATGGATGATGTTGTTGCTTGTTTACTACTATGCTTTGTTGTGATATTGTACATGACGTCCTCCACCCCGAACGTTTCCGCCGTTCCGGTTTTGGGGTGTGATAGATTGGTATCAGAGCATTGTTTATAGTGAATCGAGTGTATCAACCCATAAAAGATATACAAACTATAAACACGGCGGGATTAAAATACTCTTATCAAGAGTTTATACTTTAAATACTAAAATATTTAACCAAGTATACATACCTGCATTCATACTAAAATCAGTGTCACTAGGACAAAACAAAAGTATTACGATTGTTGAACATCACAAGTAGACTTGGGGATGTATGGTTAGTTCTGGGAGTGGCATAGCCTGATCAACTATGCTGATCTGAGAAGTGATTAGCACATGCCCGAGAATGGCTGTGATGTGGCAACAAGTCTAAATACTTACCAATACTACTACAATGCAACCTTAGAACAAAACATAAACCTAAAATACTATAGGAGTATTTTGTGTTACTATAATTCTTATCTGAGAACTACAAAGGTCTTTATTAGTAGGTTCATAGTTGCTAAGTGGATACGCTAAGATTATTCGAAGGTCTATCCTGTTTTGATTACATATAACTGGTATGCACTATACAAGTATTGAAGTAACTAATAAAGATCATCTTATAATTATCTACTTAGTACGTCTATTAAATATTTCTTTATCCCTATTCTCGCGTAGATAACATGGATGGATTCCATCCCACGGCGACCCGTACTTCCGAAACGAAGACAATGCAGGGTGGCTAGAAGAAGAGCCAGAAGATGATCATCCAATCCCTTTGGATGATCACCTCGCAAAAGGCTTTTCAGATGGTTCTTACTCCGAGCCTGAAGTTGAGAACGTACCCCTAGTGGCTCCTGTGCCAAATCCTAACCCTCGTCTGACTTTTCAAGGCCCGACGCCCCCATGGGTGGAAAGCTTGGAAACATGGAGCCAAGTGCAGGATCAACCTATGCCATTTAATGGAGATTGAAGCTTTTACGACCTGAGCAAAGGAAGTTCAGCGGACAGGGTCTTGCCAACCTTAGTCTGTAGCGTTGCCCGAAACGAAATCCAGGGCAGAACAGCTTTCCATCGCATCACGGAGGTTGATGTGACAACCTGAAATTTCCAATTGTTTTGTCTCCGCAATTAAGCAATCCAAAAATTAGCCAAATTTATTTCAAAATATTTTTTGGCTGGATTTAAGCCCGTTGGAATATTTTAAATAATATTCGTCAAGCGAACCAAAAATATAGAGGTATAATTTAAAATTTTCCGTGTTTAACGGAAGTCGCGAAAAACCCCGTTTGCGGTTGGTGTTGGGTGGACCCCCACCCAGGTCGTAAACACAACCCTATATAAGGGTTGAGTGGGTTTCATCCCAACCTTTTCACACTTTAGGAACCTCCTCTCTCTACTTTCTCTCCCTACAAATCAGGTTTTGATCAAGAATCGCCCCTTTCGAGCTTCACAACGGTAAGTAAACCTTCCTAGCTTGTTGTTTCGCTTATTATACTTGCAAATTTGTGGTTAATCACCCAAAAACCTCAAGAACAAGATTTTACGGTTTGGGAACATCCCAAAACCATAAACACCTTAGCAAGGGGTTTTCATGCCCCAAAACCCTTCCAATGCTTAGCTAATGGCCTAGTGTAACGCCCGTAGATCAGGGCTAGTCAATTTAGAGACAATAAGAGTCAAAAATGACATTTTGATAGAAGATTATTTAGGATGAATAATCCTAACTAAGTTGTGGTATATGTTACAAGGTTTCCGTACATATAAAGAATGCCAAAATCCGAGTTATAACGAAGAAGTTATGACCTGTCGAAGTTTCGCGACAGAGCCGGCACGACACAACGCGACGTAAAAAGTGAATTTACGTTAGAGCGATATTTAGCCTTAGCAATCTAAACGAGAATCGAATATCTCGTTGTTGGTATCGAAGCGATAAAAAGTTAGGCGAGAACGGACGTCAAACGAAGAAGTTATGAATTTATAACGAAGTTTTCTGTCGCGGCCTATTAAAAATAAATAATAAAAATAAAAGTCAAAATTAGCCGACGGAGTCTAAACGAAAGTTGTAGAGCGTAGTCTCACCTTCGCGTGGATATAAAGAACGTCGAAAACGGAGTTCGTATGAAGAAGATATGAATTTCTGAAGTTTATTAAACATTTTGTATTTAAATTTAAAAGGAAATTCGGAAGCATTATCCGAAGGAGTCACCGGTCTGATCCAAGGTACGCGCCGCGTACTCGAGTATGCCCCGCGTACTCCGAAGTGTCGACATTCGCAGCAAGTGGCTTCGGATGACGCACACAGTGACGTTTTTCGGACCAGTACGCCCCGCGTACTGGCGTACGCCCTGCGTACTCCGAGGCTCCAGCCTCCTATAAATAGGATGCGAGGGCAGCCGACCCAATTGCCAATTTCTTCTCTTCTCTCTCCCGTTTTGCATCTTGCGTGCCAGAAATACCCCGACGCCCCGGTATTATTCTCTAGCCCCGAGGCAAGTCCCGAGATCCCGAAGATCCCGAGAAGTGCGGTTCCCGAGCCGAAGCTCTGCCCGCGAGAAGTTCGATTTTTGTGGAGATCTTCCAGATCTGCGGTGGATTACTACTTCTGCAAGTCGTAGTGATGTCCGATCATCTTCTGATCAAGTGAGTGTATACTACCTTTCATAGACACGATAATAATACAAGTATGGTTTGAGTGTATTAAGTATATTGTTGTTTATATGTGTGGGTGTGTAGTTGCTTTCTTCTAACACATCAATATGAAGTATTTGTTATGAAATACGTGCTATGTGTTTATATGTTATTTGTCTATTTGAGATGGACATGGAAATTGGAGTTTTATACAGGTGTTAAATGATTTAAACTGTGTAAGTATTTGTATCTACAAAATTGTTGGGTAGAACAAGGGTAGATGGGATAGTTGGTGACTATGGAGTTAGCGCCTGCTGTTAGATAAACCTTGGTGACTATGGAGTTAGCGCCTGCTGTTAGATAAACCTTGGTGACTATGGAGTTAGCGCCTATTATTAGATAAACCTTGGTGACTATGGAGTTAGCGCCTATTGTATAAACCTTGGCGACGATGTGACTTCGTGCCTATTTGATGAACCTTGCCGACTATGGAGTTAGCGCTTGTTAAGTAAACCTTGGCGACTATGGAGTTAGCGCTTGTTAAGTAAACCTTGGCGACTATGGAGTTAGCGCTTGTTAAGTGAACCTTGGTGACTATGGAGTTAGCGCCGCTTAAGTAAACCCCGACGACTATGGAGTTAGCATCTGATAACTATGGATTTAGTACTCGATAGATAAACTTTGGCAGCAATGGATTTCGTGCCGATTCCTTAGGAATAAGTGAATGAAGGATAGTTGGTTCTTAGGGTGAAACCTTAAGAAGATAATGGGGATGGGTATTTGGGTTGATTGTTTGATAATTGAACATAACAAATGTATTATTGTGAGTTGAAAACCCTATATGCTCACCAGGCTCCCAAGCCTGACCCACTCAGTTTTCTTTTCATTACAGGTAATGACACAAGAGTATAAGTCGGCGGACTTGACGAGAGATTTTGGATTATAGATCAGTAGTTGAATAACTATTGTAAGGTCTATTTTATGTTGTTTATGCTTTTGGTCTGTAACGAACATGACATCCCGAGGTTTTATTATTTAATAAAAATACATTCTTTTCGAGAAATGTTTTGATAAAATGGGTATCATATTTTATTTTGGGAACAAATTCCGCAACCGTTTTCTTTAAACGATCACTCTGATTTTGAAAACAAAGCATAAACAAATCGGTCTTTTCTGGCCGTGAAATTGGGGATGTCACAGTTGGTATCAGAGCATTAGTTTAAGCGAACTAGGAATTTGTAGGATTTCTAGACTTAAACTTAGAATGCTAAGCAATGATTGCGGGTTGAGTGTGTCCATTATATTTTAGGTAGTACACCTAAATTGACACAGGCACTATTTTATTTTAGGAAAATTGCCTAAAATGCTTTTACGTGCTAAATGTTTTGTGTGATAGCTATATTGATGCTATTATTTGTTCGGATCTATGGTCTGTTGCCGACCGGATCTGGAAACCTTATGTGTATAGGATTCTAAGCGTACGTCTACGATATTAGAACTAGCATATAAACGTTTCGGAGTGATAAGGATGAAGACTTCATATTAATATATAAAGTCGGTAAAGTCTGTATCAGGAAACATAGCCTGTTAGAGGCATAGTATAGGGTGAACTTGAACTTTTGTGTAATAGTTTCAAGAATTAATATAAATCCTAGTTTTGTTATCTGATGTGTTGAATGATTATATGATTTATGTATGGTGACTTGGTTAACTGCGAGACAATACTTGGGACGAGTATGAGTAGGTGTGAATGGTAGTAGAGATCTATACTACTGGAAGCACAGGACTCAGGCTTGGATCAGGGGAAGTCACAAGGTTATCAAGAAGCTAGTAATTGATTCCGTTTTATTCAAGTATGTCATTACCATTGTTTCGGTAATGTCTAGTAAGATAGTTGTTATTCCGACCCTAGGGGTCATATCAATTGAGTCCGACTATGATGAGAGGTCATCGGGACACGACCCATCAGGGTTATTACTTAGAATGGAGAGATAACTTATGGAGTCAATATACGAATCCTATTTCGTTGATGATTCCGGGACGTAATCATCCTAAGGGGGAGATAATTGTAACGCCCGTAGATCAGGGCTAGTCAATTTAGAGACAATAAGAGTCAAAAATGACTTTTTGATAGAAGATTATTTAGGATGAATAATCCTAACTAAGTTGTGGTATATGTTACAAGGTTTCCGTACATATAAAGAACGCCAAAATCCGAGTTATAACGAAGAAGTTATGACCTGTCGAAGTTTCGCGACAGAACCGGCACGACACAGCGCGACGTAAAAAGTGAATTTACGTTAGAGCGATATTTAGCCTTAGCAATCTAAACGAGAATCGAAGATCTCGTTGTTGGTATCGAAGCGATAAAAAGTTAGGCGAGAACGGACGTCAAACGAAGAAGTTATGAATTTATAACGAAGTTTTCTGTCGCGGCCTATTAAAAATAAATAATAAAAATAAAAGTCAAAATTAGCCGATGGAGTCTAAACGAAAGTTGTTGAGTATAGTCTCACCGTCGCGTGGATATAAAGAACGTCGAAAACGGAGTTCGTATGAAGAAGATATGAATTTCCGAAGTTTATTAAACATTTTGTATTTAAATTTAAAAGGAAATTCGGAAGCATTATCCGAAGGAGTCACCGGTCTGATCCAAGGTATGCGCCGCGTACTCGAGTACGCCCCGCGTACTCCGAAGTGTCGACATTCGCAGCAAGTGGCTTCGGATGACGCACGCAGTGACGTTTTTCGGACCAGTACGCCCCGCGTACTGGCGTACGCCCCGCGTACTCCGAGGCTCCAGCCTCCTATAAATAGGATGCGAGGGCAGCCGACCCAATTGCCAATTTCTTCTCTTCTCTCTCCCGTTTTGCATCGTTTTGCGTGCCAAAAATACCCCGACGCCCCGGTATTATTCTCTAGCCCCGAGGCAAGTCCCGAGATCCCGAAGATCCCGAGAAGTGTGGTTCCCGAGCCGAAGCTCTGCCCGCGAGAAGTTCGATTTTTGTGGAGATCTTCCAGATCTGCGGAGGATTACTACTTCTGCAAGTCGTAGTGCTGTCCGATCATCTTCTGATCAAGTGAGTGTATACTACCTTTCATAGACACGATAATAATACAAGTATGGTTTGAGTGTATTAAGTATATTGTTGTTTATATGTGTGGGTGTGTAGTTGCTTTCTTCTAACACATCAATATGAAGTATTTGTTATGAAATACGTGCTATGTGTTTATATGTTATTTGTCTATTTGAGATGGACATGGAAATTGGAGTTTTATACAGGTGTTAAATGATTTAAACTGTGTAAGTATTTGTATCTACAAAATTGTTGGGTAGAACAAGGGTAGATGGGATAGTTGGTGACTATGGAGTTAGCGCCTGCTGTTAGATAAACCTTGGTGACTATGGAGTTAGCGCCTGCTGTTAGATAAACCTTGGTGACTATGGAGTTAGCGCCTATTATTAGATAAACCTTGGTGACTATGGAGTTAGCGCCTATTGTATAAACCTTGGGGACGATGTGACTTCGTGCCTCTTTGATGAACCTTGCCGACTATGGAGTTAGCGCTTGTTAAGTAAACCTTGGCGACTATGGAGTTAGCGCTTGTTAAGTAAACCTTGGCGACTATGGAGTTAGTGCTTGTTAAGTGAACCTTGGTGACTATGGAGTTAGCGCCGCTTGAGTAAACCCCGACGACTATGGAGTTAGCGTCTGATAACTATGGATTTAGTACTCGATAGATCAACTTTGGCAGCAATGGATTTCGTGTCGATTCCTTAGGAATAAGTGAATGAAGGATAGTTGGTTCTTAGGGTGAAACCTTAAGAAGATAATGGGGATGGGTATTTGGGTTGATTGTTTGATAATTGAACATAACAAATGTATTATTGTGGGTTGAAAACCCTATATGCTCACCAGGCTCCCAAGCCTGACCCACTCAGTTTTCTTTTCATTACAGGTAATGACACAAGAGTATAAGTCGGCGGACTTGACGAGAGATTTTGGATTATAGATCAGTAGTTGAATAACTATTGTAAGGTCTATTTTATGTTGTTTATGATTTTGGTCTGTAACGAACATGACATCCCGAGGTTTTATTATTTAATAAAAATACATTCTTTTCGAGAAATGTTTTGATAAAATGGTTATCATATTTTATTTTGGGAACAAATTCCGCAACCGTTTTCTTTAAACGATCACTCTGATTTTGAAAACAAAGCATAAACAAATCGGTCTTTTCTGGCCATGAAATTGGGGATGTCACAGTTGGTATCAGAGCATTAGTTTAAGCGAACTAGGAATTTGTAGGATTTCTAGACTTAAACTTAGAATGCTAAGCAATGATTGCGGGTTGAGTGTGTCCATTATATTTTAGGTAGTACACCTAAATTGACACAGGCGCTATTTTATTTAAGGAAAATTGCCTAAAATGCTTTTACGTGTTAAATGTTTTGTGTGATAGCTATATTAATGCTATTATTTGTTCGGATCTATGGTCTGTTGCCGACCGGATCTGGAAACCTTATGTGTATAGGATTCTAAGCGTACGTCTACGATATTAGAACTAGCATATAAA
This sequence comes from Lactuca sativa, assembly GCF_002870075.4. Lineage (NCBI taxonomy): Eukaryota > Viridiplantae > Streptophyta > Magnoliopsida > Asterales > Asteraceae > Lactuca > Lactuca sativa. The sequence goes on from NC_056626.2 coordinate 350,094,296, forward strand.
CGTTTCGGAGTGATAAGGATGAAGACTTCATATTAATATATAAAGTCGGTAAAGTCTGTATCAGGAAACATAGCCTGTTAGAGGCATAGTATAGGGTGAACTTGAACTTTTGTGTAATAGTTTCAAGAATTAATATAAATCCTAGTTTTGTTATCTGATGCGTTGAATGATTATATGATTTATGTATGGTGACTTGATTAACTGCGAGACAATACTTGGGACGAGTATGAGTAGGTGTGAATGGTAGTAGAGATCTATAGTACCGGAAGCACAGGACTCACGCTTGGATCAGGGGAAGTCACAAGGTTATCAAGAAGCTATTAATTGATTCCGTTTTATTCAAGTATGTCATTACCATTGTTTCGGTAATGTCTAGTAAGATAGTTGTTATTCCGACCCTAGGGGTCATATCAATTGAGTCCGACTATGATGAGAGGTCATCGGGACACGACCCATCAGGGTTATTACTTAGAATGGAGAGATAACTTATGGAGTCAATATACGAATCCTATTTCGTTGATGATTCCGGGACGTAATCATCCTAAGGGGGAGATAATTGTAACGCCCGTAGATCAGGGCTAGTCAATTTAGAGACAATAAGAGTCAAAAATGACTTTTTGATAGAAGATTATTTAGGATGAATAATCCTAACTAAGTTGTGGTATATGTTACAAGGTTTCCGTACATATAAAGAACGCCAAAATCCGAGTTATAACGAAGAAGTTATGACCTGTCGAAGTTTCACGACAGAACCGGCATGACACAGCGCGACGTAAAAAGTGAATTTACGTTAGAGCGATATTTAGCCTTAGCAATCTAAACGAGAATCGAAGATCTCGTTGTTGGTATCGAAGCGATAAAAAGTTAGGCGAGAACGGACGTCAAACGAAGAAGTTATGAATTTATAACGAAGTTTTCTGTCGCGGCCTATTAAAAATAAATAATAAAAATAAAATTTAAAATTAGCCGACGGAGTCTAAACGAAAGTTGTAGAGCGTAGTCTCACCTTCGCGTGGATATAAAGAACGTCGAAAACGGAGTTCGTATGAAGAAGATATGAATTTCCGAAGTTTATTAAACATTTTGTATTTAAATTTAAAAGGAAATTCGGAAGCATTATCCGAAGGAGTCACTGGTCTGATCCAAGGTACGCGCCGCGTACTCGAGTACGCCCCGCGTACTCCGAAGTGTCGACATTCGCAGCAAGTGCTTTCGGATGACGCACGCAGTGACGTTTTTCGGACCAGTACGCCCCGCGTACTCCGAGGCTCCAGCCTCCTATAAATAGGATGCGAGGGCAGCCGACCCAATTGCCAATTTCTTCTCTTCTCTCTCCCGTTTTGCATCGTTTTGCGTGCCAAAAATACCCCGACGCCCCGGTATTATTCTCTAGCCCCGAGGCAAGTCCCGAGATCCCGAAGATCCCGAGAAGTGCGGTTCCCGAGCCGAAGCTCTGCCCGCGAGAAGTTCGATTTTTGTGGAGATCTTCCAGATCTGCGGTGGATTACTACTTCTGCAAGTCGTAGTGCTGTCCGATCATCTTCTGATCAAGTGAGTGTATACTACCTTTCATAGACACGATAATAATACAAGTATGGTTTGAGTGTATTAAGTATATTGTTGTTTATATGTGTGGGTGTGTAGTTGCTTTCTTCTAACACATCAATATGAAGTATTTGTTATGAAATACGTGCTATGTGTTTATATGTTATTTGTCTATTTGAGATGGATATGGAAATTGGAGTTTTATACAGGTGTTAAATGATTTAAACTGTGTAAGTATTTGTATCTACAAAATTGTTGGGTAGAACAAGGGTAGATGGGATAGTTGGTGACTATGGAGTTAGCGCCTGCTGTTAGATAAACCTTGGTGACTATGGAGTTAGCGCCTATTGTATAAACCTTGGCGACGATGTGACTTCGTGCCTATTTGATGAACCTTGGCGACTATGGAGTTAGCGCTTGTTAAGTAAACATTGGCGACTATGGAGTTAGCGCTTGTTAAGTAAACCTTGGCGACTATGGAGTTAGCGCTTGTTAAGTGAACCTTGGTGACTATGGAGTTAGCGCCGCTTGAGTAAACCCCGACGACTATGGAGTTAGCGTCTGATAACTATGGATTTAGTACTCGATAGATAAACTTTGGCAGCAATGGATTTCGTGCCGATTCCTTAGGAATAAGTGAATGAAGGATAGTTGGTTCTTAGGGTGAAACCTTAAGAAGATAATGGGGATAGGTATTTGGGTGGATTGTTTGATAATTGAACATAACAAATGTATTATTGTGGGTTGAAAACCCTATATGCTCACCAGGCTCCCAAGCCTGACCCACTCAGTTTTCTTTTCATTACAGGTAATGACACAAGAGTATAAGTCGGCGGACTTGACAAGAGATTTTGGATTATAGTAAGTAGTTGAATAACTATTGTAAGGTCTATTTTATGTTGTTTATGCTTTTGGTCTGTAACGAACATGACATCCCGAGGTTTTATTATTTAATAAAAATACATTCTTTTCGAGAAATGTTTTGATAAAATGGTTATCATATTTTATTTTGGGAACAAATTCCGCAACCGTTTTCTTTAAACGATCACTATGATTTTGAAAACAAAGCATAAACAAATCGGTCTTTTCTGGCCGTGAAATTGGGGATGTCACACCTAGGGACTTGCATGAATGATCAAAGAACCCCAAAACATGAATTGAAAGGGGGATAAACATGAGTTTACGGTTTGGGGATTTCCTAAAACCGTAAACACCTCCAAAGGGTGTTTAAGTGCCCTTAACACCTTGTATGGCTTATATTTGGGCCTAGAACTTTGCATGGTTAACTTACAACCACCAAAACACATGAAAAATGGAAAAACATGAGTTTACGGCCGTAAAGTCCCCAAGGAGTGTTTCAGATACCGTAAACTCCCTAAAGTGTCCAATTTGAGCCCCAATCACTTCCTTATCCCTTAAATCAACCCTAGAACCTTTCCTTGTGAAACATGAAGCCTTAAACCACACAAATACACCCCACCCATGAGTTTACAGTCGTAAACTCATGGGGGATATGGTTCCCAAACCGTAAACACCCCTAGGTATTACCATTTGAGGAGTAAACTCGAATGTGGGACTATACTCTCCTTAGATGCAACCCTTAATACTCCTAGCACTTGAAACAAGGTGTTTTCATGCATTAGAGGGTCTTTAATTGCTTAATTAGTTATTTAATGACTAATTGGACACTTAAATGTATCATTACTTGTTAAATAGGATCCAAGTGTGTTCAAGACCTCAATTGACACATAGCATCCTATATCGCCTGACCATCCAAGTCACCCACGACAGGTGAGTTCATACCCCTTAATCAACTTCTTAAATTAATTTAAATGCTTTTATAGGGGGGGGGGGAAATACAAGTTGAACTATAGAGTTATTAGATTAATCACATGTGATTAATAACTGTATAGCAAAATAGATTTTGCTTGTCAAACTGCTTTATCCCATTGAAGGTTTTCAAATCTCGTTTTCAAATCTTGTTTTAAAGTATGAATTAATCTTTTAGATTATCAAAAGTTTTCCAAAGGTTTTCAAAGCTTGTTTTATAAACTGACATCAAGTCATAAGTTCTCATTGAAAAGTTTTCCAAAGGTTTTACCGAACTTTCTTTTATGCTTTTACATTGTAAAATGCATGCATGTATCTGTATAGTTATATAAGTAAAATTTGAAGGACTTAGGAAGGCTAGCTCTCCCTTCCTCCTTTTCCTTGTTTGGATATGGTTCTAGGGTATTGGTTATCCGTGCGAAGGTCGTTTAATTATTAGTTATATATCATGTATACATATATAGTCATAAAGGTTTCCATCAGCCAATTCATCTCCTTTATGTAGCAAAGGCATCCTTCCGTTATTAATATTTCTAGAACACTGGTAACTATTATAGGAATAGTTAGGAGATTCTATTTACACTCTCACTCACACACACTCTCTCTCTTTCTCTCTCACCCTCACTCTCTCGGTCTCTCTCTAGTACGAAGAATTACTCAGGAGTCAGTTCATTCTTGAGTCTATACTATTATTATAATACTTTAGATAGAATGTCACACAATATTTCCCGATACGACGCTTCATAGCGCCATCTCCGTGTAACCAGAGTCTCCTGGAAGGAGAGTGGACATCATGTGTACAGATCTATACGGGACAGACACTCTCGCATAATGACTGCTAGCTACAGTCTGAGCCGGTAAGGCCCATGGGTGACATAATGTTACTAACTCTACGCGTGACCTGGAGGGTCATCAAGGATTCGATCGTCTATCAGCATGGTTACATACGAATTCACATTCAACTCTTTTTTATTCACTTTTAGAATTTGCGATGTGTTCCGCCTGGATTCTATGTTTTATTCACTTTTATACTTTGCGAGGCATGCCGCCTGGAGTCTATGTTTTATTCACTTTTGGACTTTGCGAGGTGTTCCTCCTGGAGTCTATGTTTTATTCACTTTCATACTTTGCCAGGCATTCCGACTGGAGTCTATGTTTTATTCACTTTTGGTTAGCCAACAATATTACTGCTGAGGCATAATATTATTTTCCCCTATTATTTTTACTTGTGATCTCCTCACAATCCCTTTAAAGTAAAAACTATATCTTGGTAATGATAGTATTTTGGGGAAATTACTCCTTAAAACATAAAACTGTCAGGTCTTAGTAGAAGACTGCTTTTGATAATGATTACTTCTCGGTTTAAACATAGAACAGTTGAGTCTTGGTAGAATATTGTTTTTTTTAGAAAATATAGGATTTTCTGGAAAGAACTCTAACACTCTTTAGATCCTAAACTACCATCTTTCATGAGGTTATTTTGAATAAAAATGTTTATTTATACTAATGTCACCAGCACCCTTTAGACGATTGACTACATTCATCGAAGTGAATACTAGAATTCTAAGAACCACAAGATAACCTCCGCAACCCAGAATACTTGAATAAAGTAAAGTGGTATGTTGCGTTAAGACTTATAACCCAGATCATGAAGAGATTGTAGACTAGACACCATTCTAGGTGTTAGTCGATGGGTTATACAAGAACGCGCGCTTCCCACGAACTAGATAGAGCCAAAACCTTAGAGAATGAAGCATGTCTTAGAGATTCGTTGGACTACTAGGTGTTCCAAGGAATACTATCCGTACAGAGACAGTAGAACCACCTCCGGAAATAGTCCAACACTTCAGAAAATCTCTAAAGGCTAAGTTAGCCCTGATCAGAGATTGATATACGTGGAACCACGAAGCGAGTAAGATCATGATTCTTTCTAGTTTGGAATCGTACTGTGAAAGCATCTGTGAGACGATGATGAAAAAAACTAAAACTCTCTAAACAATCGTCTGGTAAAACCCTATCTCACCAACTTTGAGAGTTTCCATTAGAAACACCTCAAGAATCAGAAGTGCAGGTCCATTTTGCACTAGGTTGAGATAGACGGCCTACAGCAAATAGATACCAATAGATATCCAATTCATCCGATGATCCAGAAAACCTCTGAAAGCCAATCAGCAGGAAACACGAATCCGAAGTTAACCCGAGCCTCCTAAGAACCAACCCGGAGAACTACACCCCCGGTATGAGAGAACCTTTGGAACTTAAAAATGGCGATCACGCCAGTGATGATCTCACCATAGAATTACATTATGTTCTAAGTACTGAAAAGCTCTATCATTCCGAGAGCTTAGGACCATCCGAGATTCTTTATAAGAATTGGTCCAATCCTTGTCAGACCACGACCACTTTCGGAATTCCATAAATTCCACCCCAAATCGATCCACGTCTTAGACTTGAAAAGGTGCTTGCTCGACATAACTTTCAAAATCCGACTCGTCAAGGTCGAAACCAATGGGAACCCAACTTTCCGTAGAAGAACCTGTAGGAAATCACGAACCGAGCGATCAAGCGAACGGAACGAAATCCGCATCCCGTTAGTGAAGGTTTGCTGGAACGCCAAGCGACGACCGGAGTTCACTTGGGAGCGCGCAGACTAACCGAATAGGAAGTGCCCGCATCTCTCTGCTCGATTGTTCATGCCTACTTCCTCGCCTAAACTCTATTTTCGGGACGAAATACCCTCTAACGGGGGGATGATGTGACAACCCGAAATTTCCAATTGTTTTGTCTCCGCAATTAAGCAATCCAAAAATTAGCCAAATTTATTTCAAAATATTTTTGGCCAGATTTATGCCCGTTGGAATATTTTAAATAATATTCGTCAAGCGAACCAAAAATAAGGAGGTGTAATTTAAAATTTGTCGTGTTTAATGGAAGTCGCGAAAAACCCCGTTTGCGGCTGGTGTTGGGTGGACCCCCACCCAGGTCGTAAACTCAACCCTATATAAGGGTTGAGTGGGTTTCATCCCAACCTTTTCACACTTTAGGAACCTCCTCTCTCTACTTTCTCTCTCTATAATTCAGGTTTTGATTAAGAATCGCTCGTTTCGAGCTTCACAACGGTAAGTAAACCTTCCTAGCATGTTGTTTAGCTTAGCATACTTGCAAATTCGTGGTTTAATCACCCAAAAACCCCAAGAACAAGAGTTTACGGTTTGGGAACATCCCAAAACGATAAACACCTTAGAAGGAGGCTTTTGATGCCCCAAAACCCTTTCAAAACCCTTCCAATGGTTAGCTAATGGCCTAGGGACTTGCATGAATGATCTAAGAACCCCAAAACATGAATTGAAGGGGGTAAACATGAGTTTACGGTTTAGGGATCTCCCAAAACTGTAAACACCTCCAAAGGGTGTTTATGTTCCCTTAACACCTTGTATGGCTTATATTTGGGTCTAGAACTTTGCATGCTTAACCTACAACCACCGAAACACATGAAAAATGGACCAAAATGAGTTTAAGGCCGTAAAATCATGTGTTTACGACCGTAAACTACCCAAGGAGTGGTTCAGAAACCGTAAACTCCTTAAAGTGTCCAATTTGAGCCCTAATCACTTCCATAACCCTTAAATCAACCCTAGAACCTTTCCTTGTGAAGCATGAAGCCTTAAAGCACACAAATACACCCCACCCATGAGTTTACTTCCATAAACTCATGGGGGATATGGTTCCAAAACCGTAAACACCCCTAGGTATTACCATTTTAGGAGTAAACTCCAAAGTGGGACTATACTTTCCTGATATGCAACCCTTAACACTCCTAGCACTTGAAACAAGGTGTTTTCATGCATTAGAGGGTATGTACTTGATTAATTAGTTATTTAATGACTAATTCGATACTTAAATCTATCATTACTTGCTAAATAGGATCCAAGTGTGTGTTCAAGACCTCAATTGACACATAGCATCCTATATCGTCCGACCATCTGAGTCACCCATGACAGGTGAGTTCATATCCCTGAATCACCCTTTTAAATGATTTTAAATGCTTTTATGGGGGGGGGGATACAAGCTAAACTATAGAGTTATTAGATCAATCACATGTTATTAATAACTGTATAGCTAAATAGATTTTGCTTGTCAAACTGCTTTATCCCATTGAAGGTTTTCAAATCTCGTTTTCAAATCTTGTTTTAAAGTATGAATTAATCTTTTAGATTATCAAAAGTTTTCCAAAGGTTTTCAAAGCTTGTTTTATAAACTGACATCAAGTCATAACGTCTCATTCAAAAGTTTTCCAAAGGTTTTACCGAACTTTCTTTTATGCTTTTACATTGTAAAACGGATGCTTGTATCTGTATAGTTATATAAGTAATATTTGAAGGACTTAGGAAGGCTAGCTCGCCCTTCCTCCTTTTCCTTGTTTGGATGTGGTTCTAGGGTATTGGTTATCCGTGCGAAGGTCGTTTAATTATTAGTTATATAACATGTATACATATATAGTCATAAAGGTTTCCATCAGCCAATTCATCTCCTTTATGTAGCAAAGGCATCCTTTCGTTATTAATATTTCTAGAACACTGGTAACTATTATAGGAATAGTTAGGAGATTCTATTTACACTCTCACTTACACACACTCTCTCTCTCACCCTCACTCTCTCGGTCTCTCTCTAATAAGAAGAATTACTCAGGAGTCAGTTCATTCTTGAGTCTATACTATTGTTATAATACTTTAGATAGAATGCGACACACTATTTCCCGATACGACGCTTCATAGCGCCACCGCCGTGTAACCAGAGTCTCCTAGAAGGACAGTGGACATCATGTGTACAGATCTATACAGGACAGGCACTCTCGCATAATGACGGCTAGCTACAGTCTGAGCCGGTAAGGCCCATGGGTGACATAATGTTACTAACTCTACGCGTGACCTGGAGGGTCATCAAGGATTCGATCGTCAACATGGTTACATACGAGTTCACATTCAACTCTTTTTTATTCACTTTTAGACTTTGCGAGGCGTTCCGCCTGGAGTCTATGTTTTATTCACTTTTATACTTTGCGAGGCGTTCCGCCTGGAGTCTATGTTTTATTCACTTTTGGACTTTGCGAGGAGTTCCTCCTGGAGTCTATATTTTATTCACTTTCAGACTTTGCGAGGCGTTCCGCCTGGAATCTATGTTTTATTCACTTTTGGTTAGCCAGCAGTATTACTGCTGAGGCATAATATTATTTTCCCCTATTATTTTTACTTGTGATTTCCTCACAATCCCTTTAAAGTAAAAACTATATTTTGGTAATGATAGTATTTTGGGGAAATTACTCCTTAAAACATAAAACTGTCGAGTCTTAGTAGAAGACTGCTTTTGATAATGATTACTTCTCGGTTTAAACATAGAACGGTTGAGTCTTGGTAGTAGATTGTTTTATTTAGAAAATATAGGATTTTCTGGAAAGAACTCTAACACTCTTTAGATCCTAAACTACCATCTTTCATGAGGTTATTTTGAATAAAAATGTGTATTTATACTAATGTCATTAAATACTTATGAACTCACCAGCATTATAAAAATGCTGATAATCGCTTTCAAAATAACTTGTATTCTCAGGTCATCGATAGACAGGTACACCTCGGGAGCTTTTGCGAAGTCAACCTAGAACCTAGCTGCATCTATGTTATGTTCTATATTTACTTTGATGTTGCTATGAAATGTAACCTATGTAAAATCATTACTATTAATGCAATGGTTGTTGTACTTTGATTACTATACGGCATATGTTGTGATACTTGACATGACGTCCTTCACCCCAGAACGTATTCCACCGTTCTCTGTTTTGGGGTGTGACAGATTGGTATCAGAGCATTGTTTATAGTGAGCTCAGTATATCTGATCATAAAAGATATACAACCTATAAATACATTTGGGATAAAACACTCTGACCAAGAATTATACTTTAAAATATAACCATATTTTACAAAAGTATATGAACATCCAGAATCTAAATACCCGAGCAAAGTATCACAAGAAGAACCAGAATAAAAGTCTTTAGATGTTGACCATTACCATCAAACCTGGGCAGTTATGTAATCGTAAGCTGGAATAAATGTAACCTAATCAACTACATTTATTCGAGATGCGACTAACGTGTGTTTGGGAGTGATGGTGGTGTTGCAACAAATTTGAAACTTACCAAATAAAGATGCTAGAGCCAAACATAAAGATTAAAAATACTATGGGAGTATTTTAGGATACTAAAAGGCTCACATTAATCCCATAATCATATTCAGAAGTTAAGAATCAAACAATAATTAAAATACCATAGGGGTATTTTAGGAACCATAAATAACCCTGTGTGAAGAACTAAAAAGATCCTTATTGATATACCTACGATTACAAAGTGTGTACTCCTAAGGTTATATATAGTGAAAATCTCATAGGCTAAGAATGTGTGGTTTCGCTCTACTTCCTTTTCCTTGTTTGGATGTGGATATAGAGTGGTATCATATATTCGAAGGCCTATCAGATCTAAGTTATATATGATTTGTATACACTATGGAATTGTAGCAGGACTTGATATGGATCACCCAATGAAATGTTTTAATAATCTTTTAGGATTCTTTAGACATTTCCATTCTCGCACGAAACCTTTTAGAGAACCTTATCCACTTCAGTGTTCGACAGAAGAGTTTATTCAGACCTAGAAAAGGTTCATTGAGAAGATTTTCAGTTCGGAAATAACTTAACTAGGACGAGACTATTGAAACCACCAAGTACCTATACCTTTTAGGGACATCGGTGGGAAATTCTCCTAAACTTCCGAGATTTCCAGTCATCCATCATGAAGCGATGACACTCAGGGTCAGGATCAGAAGTAAGGCTGAGATGACACTCAGGTTCAGGATCAAAAGTAAGGCAGTGATGACACTCAGAGTCGGAATCAGAAGTAAGACGGAGTAGAAATTCAATATGTCTACACGAGAAGAGAACCCTAGGTAACTACCCAAGAAAACCAACGCCGGTCCCAGAGGAAGACAGAGGGAGCCAATGCATGGAACCCGAGAAGCGCCTTTTCCTCCGTATCGTCACGCTAATAAATCCGTAAAATAATACAATTTAGTGACTTAGTGATTACACTACTCACACTATGTGCTAGGCAAACCGTCTTTCCCGTCGCAATTAGTACGAATAGGCCGGATCTCAAAACCTCGATTGAGGGTGTTTAGCCATAAGTTTTCATGTGCCCTTTTTCTTCTGTGATCTTCATTCCGAACTTCCCTCAAATCTTTCCAAGCCGGAGAGTGAACCTTTCCAGTATAAAGATAACCTAGTAGGAACGACTCCCATCTTATGGCTTTCCGATACACTCACTCCTACCCTGTTCCCCGGACTGCATCATAGGGATGTAGGTCGACACTCAGATAACCATAACTCGGGGTACGGGAAAATTTTCTGCCTATCGTAGTAAAGAAAGATACGTCTAGGGTTAACCTTCGTCTCTCATCAGCTTGTTTTCCTTTTCGTGTAGGAAAAACCATGCATCCAAAGAAACGTAACCCACCTGTTAGTAAGACACCAGTCCTTCTATTCGATGAAGCTATGTTTCAAGCTGCAGTCTCAGCAGCCGTAGCAGCTGTCATGGCTCACCTGAATGCTAACAACGCCAATGCTAGTAGGAGCCCTATCGGGATCTCCGATCAAATCAGTGAACAGCAGCAACCAGCACCAGTGTGTACAGCCACCCAAGAACCTCAACCAAATCCACAGAAGAGAAAGTTTAAGAATGATGAAGGAAGTACCTCGACTCAAGGACCTCCCAAAGAGCAATGAGCTGAGGTAGTCAATACCCCTGGGAACCCTTCTGTCCCAACTCCAAGAAGACCATATCTAGGGAACCTCCCCCATTGTAGCAAGTGTAGCTACTATCATCATGGTATCTGTCGAGAACTCCTTTGTGTTAGGTGTAACATGAAGGGGCATACCGCTCGCGTCTGCAGAACCCCGGTTGAGTTCATTACATCAATCACCAATGTGGAGACCAGTCCAGTATGCCACCTATGTGGTGAAATTGGGCACTTCAGGAAGGACTGCCCAACTGAAAGAAATGACAAAGGCGCAGGAGAGGGTTGATCCTAATGCCTAGGAGAAGCATCAATGAACCCGGTAGAATTTTAGTATGTCTCTCAATCCTAAATAATTAACAAACAACATTAAATGATTAATCCTAATTGTAATTACTCTCTCGTTAAAGCGAAAGTCGCAGCACTGTTGTAAAATTCAAAAATCCATCAGGTAAAGCTATGATGGCTTGGTATATTCGTTAAGGCCATTTATAATTAAGATTGATAGACCTCGAGTGAGTGAAGCTGCCTTATCTCTTGTTCCTTGTTTGGTTGTGGATTTAGGGCGGAATCGCTCAGTCAACAGTCCTTGTAATCTTAATTATGCATGAATACTATTTACTAGGCGGTTATAGAAAGGTCTTGAGAGAAATCCATTCATGAAAAGTACACTATTCCAAAACATCAGGACCGCTAGAGTTCCGCGTCAGTTCTATCAGTCCAAGTATCTGCGATAGTGATACCATGGACGAAACCTGAGACGCCAAGAACTTGTGTGCTCTGTTCAGCACATGGTCCTATCAATCTTCATTCCATATCGTGTCGATGCCTGTTAAATTCGACAATGCCATCAATCATGGTTCCACTTAGTGCAACCATGTGTAAATTCCTAGTGCTGTGTAAAGAGAACTTTCACCATAGCCAATTCAAAAAAATATAAATTCTTCCGAAACTAATAATAAAATCTAATTCGAACCGTCAGTCATCTCTCTTATCCAAACCTTCCAAAATACCCAGGAGAAGGGTATCCTGCGCTGTTAACCAACCCGTCCTTAGACAGATAGAACCCGAAGCAAAAGGCACCGCAGGTATCCCAGAAGACAAAAACCGCCCGAGACCTACTTAGTAGATCCCCTAGAAAGACCCTTAGCACCTCACAATCAGATTCGTGAATCAAGAGAAGGAACTCATGGAATTAACTTACTACCACTGAGTATATGCATTAGAGTGGTATATAATATAGATCAATAAGATTTAAGATGTGTGCTTCCTCCCTACTTCCTATTCCTCGTTGGGTTGTGGGTCTCGGGTGGGGCCACACAACTGATCATCCCGTCGATCTCAATTATATATGACTTGAATGCACCGAGTATTAGTGATTAAGCCAAGTATGAGCTCTACCACGAACCGTATAATACAACCCTTCATCCTTACCTCTGTAGAAAAGGAGCTGGAGTCAAGAAAACTGCAGTGGGTTGAGCTACTAAAATGACCACAAATTCGAAATTTGTCGTCATCCCAGTTGAGCCAACATAGTAGCTAACACCATCGGTTACGAAAAGTAACTTGAGTCATAAGAGTCAAACATTGACTACGACCATCCATTCACGTGTAATCCCACAAATTAAGCATCTCAGCAGAGAACCCGGAAACCTGAAAGCTATGACAGGTTAAACTCTGAGAAGAGTGAATGAGGAAATTAGAAGTCCCGAGTGACAAAACCCTATACCCTCTAGATTTGATCTAGATCGAGGAAACTCTGAAACACCGGAAGAGTGGTTTCAAAAGATACTCGTACTACTAAGGCACTTCGTCCACCCCGTCACCGACGAGTAGTGTCTAGGACAAACCGCCTCCTCATGCGAGGGAAGTCACCAGCACCCTTTAGACGATTGACTGCATTCATCGAAGTGAATACTAGAACGCTAAGAACCACAAGATAACCTCCGCAACCCAGAATACTTGAATAAAGTAAAGTGGTATGTTGCGTTAAGCCTTATAACCCAGATCATGAAGAGATTGTAGACTAGACACAATCCTAGGTGTTAGTCGATGGGTTATACGAGAACGCGCGCTTCCCACGAACTGGAAAGAGCCAAAACCTTAGAGAATGAAGAATGTCTTAGAGATTCGTTGGACTACTAGGTGTTCCAAGGAATACTATCCCTACAGAGACAGTAGAACCACCTTCGGAAATAGTCCAACACTTCAGAAAATCTCTAAAGGCTAAGTTAGCCCTGATCAGAGATTGATATACATGGAACAGCAAAGCGAGTAAGAGCATGATTCTTTCCAGTTTGGAATCGTACTGTGAAAGCATCTGTGAGACGATGATGAAAAAAAACTAAAACTCTCTAAACAATCGTCTGGTAAAACCCTATCTCACCAACTTTGAGAGTTTCCATTAGAAACACCTCAAGAATCAGATGTGCAGGTCCATTTTGCACTAGGTTGAGATAGACGCCCTATAGCAAATAGATACCAGTAGATATCCAATTCATCCGATGATCCAGAAAACCTCTGAAAGCCAATCAACAGGAAACACGAATCCGAAGTTAACCCGAGCCTCTTAAGAACCAACCCGGAGAACTACACCCCCGGTATGAGAGAACCTTTGGAACTTAAGAATGGCGATCACGCCAGTGATGATCTCACCATAGAATTACGTTATGTTCTAAGTACTGAAAAGCTCTATCATTTCGAGAGCTTAGGACCATCCGAGATTCTTTATAAGAATTGGTCCAATCCTTGTCAGACCACGACCACTTTCGGAATTCCATAAATTCCACCCCAAATCGATCCACGTCTTAGACTTGAAAAGGTGCTTGCTCGACATAACTTTCAAAATCCGACTCGTCAAGGTCGAAACCAATGGGAACCCAACATTCCGTAGAAGAACCTGTAGGAAATCACGAACCGAGCGATCAAGCGAACGAAACGAAATCCGCATCCCGTTAGTGAAGGTTTGCTGGAACGCCAAGCGACGACCGGAGTTCACTTGGGAGCGCGCGGACTAACCGAATAGGAAGTGCCCTCATCTCTCTGCTCGATTGTTCATGCCTACTTCCTCGCCTAAACTCTATTTTCGGGACGAAATACCCTTTAACGGGGGGATGATGTGACAACCCGAAATTTCCAATTGTTTTGTCTCCGCAATTAAGCAATCCAAAAATTAGCCAAATTTATTTCAAAATATTTTTGGCCAGATTTATGCCCGTTGGAATATTTTAAATAATATTCGTCAAGCGAACCAAAAATGAGGAGGTATAATTTAAAATTTGTCGTGTTTAATGGAAGTCGCGAAAAACCCCGTTTGCGGCTGGTGTTGGGTGGACCCCCACCCAGGTCGTAAACTCAACCCTATATAAGGGTTGAGTGGGTTTCATCCCAACCTTTTCACACTTTAGGAACCTCCTCTCTCTACTTTCTCTCTCTATGATTCAGGTTTTGATTAAGAATCGCCTGTTTCGAGCCTCACAACGGTAAGTAAACCTTCCTAGCTTGTTGTTTAGCTTAGCATACTTGCAAATTCGTGGTTTAATCACCCAAAAACCCCAAGAACAAGAGTTTACGGTTTGGGAACATCCCAAAACGATAAACACCTTAGAAGGAGGTTTTTGATGCCCCAAAACCCTTTCAAAACCCTTCCAATGCTTAGTTAATGGCCTAGGGACTTGCATGAATGATCTAAGAACCCCAAAACATGAATTGAAGGGGGTAATTATGAGTTTACAGTTTAGGGATCTCCCAAAACCGTAAACACCTCCAAAGGGTGTTTAAGTTCCCTTAACACCTTGTATGGCTTATATTTGGGTCTAGAACTTTGCATGCTTAACCTACAACCACCAAAACACATGAAAAATGGACGAAAATGAGTTTACGACCGTAAACTCATGTGTTTACGACCGTAAACTACCCAAGGAGTGGTTCAGAAACCGTAAACTCCCTAAAGTGTCCAATTTGAGCCCTAATCACTTCCATAACCCTTAAATCAACCCTAGAACCTTTCCTTGTGAAGCATGAAGTCTTAAAGCACACAAATACACCCCACCCAGGTGTTTACTTCCATAAACTCATGGGGGATATGGTTCCAAAACCGTAAACACCCCTAGATATTACCATTTTAGGAGTAAACTCCAAAGTGGGACTATACTCTCCTTATATGCAACCCTTAACACTCCTAGCACTTGAAACAAGGTGTTTTCATGCATTAGAGGGTATGTACTTGATTAATTAGTTGTTTAATGACTAATTCGATACTTAAATCTATCATTACTTGCTAAATAGGATCCAAGTGTGTGTTCAAGACCTCAATTGACACATAGCATCCTATATCGTCCGACCATCCGAGTCACCCATGACAGGTGAGTTCATACCCATGAATCAACCTTTTAAATTATTTTAAATGCTTTTATGGGGGGGGGGGGGGGGAATATAAGCTAAACTATAGAGTTATTAGATCAATCACATGTGATTAATAACTGTATAGCAAAATAGATTTTGCTTGTCAAACTGCTTTATCCCATTGAAGGTTTTCAAATCTCGTTTTCAAATCTTGTTTTAAAGTATGAATTAATCTTTTAGATTATCAAAAGTTTTCCAAAGGTTTTCAAAGCTTGTTTTATAAACTGACAACAACTCATAACTTCTCATTCAAAAGTTTTCCAAAGGTTTTACCGAACTTTCTTTTATGCTTTTACATTGTAAAATGCATGCTTGTATCTGTATAGTTATATAAGTAATATTTGAAGGACTTAAGAAGGCTAGCTCGCCCTTCCTCCTTTTCCTTGTTTGGATGTGGTTCTAGGGTATTGGTTATCCGTGCGAAGGTCGTTTAATTATTAGTTATATATCATGTATACATATATAGTCATAAAGGTTTCCATCAGCCAATTCATCTCCTTTATGTAGCAAAGGCATCCTTCTGTTATTCATATTTCTAGAACACTGGTAACTATTATAGGAATAGTTAGGAGATTCTATTTACACTCTCACTCACTCTGTCTCTCTCTCTCTCACCCTCACTCTCTCTGTATCTCTCTCTAGTACGAAGAATTACTCAAGAGTGAGTTCATTCGTGAGTCTATACTATTATTATAATACTTTAGATAGAATGTGACACACTATTTCCTGATACGACGCTTCATAGAGCCATCGCCGTGTAACCAGTGTCTCCTGGAAGGAGAGCGGACATCATGTGTATAGATCTATACGAGACAAACACTCCCGCATCCTGACTGCTAGCTAGAGTCCTAGCCGGTAAGCCCCATAACTGACATAATGTTACTAACTCTATGCGTGACCTGGAGGGTCATCAAGCTTCGATCGTCTATCAGCATGGTTACATACGAGTTCACATTCAACTCTTTTTTATTAATTTTTAGACTTCGCGAGGCGTTCCGCCTGGAGTCTATGTTTTATTCACTTTTAGACTTTACGAGGCGTTCCGCCTGGAGTTTATTTTTTATTCATTTTTAGACTTTGCGAGGCGTTCCGCCTGGAGTCTATGTTTTATTCACTTTTAGACTTTGTGAGGCGTTCCGTATGGAGTCTATGTTTTATTCAGTTTTGGTTAGCCAGCAGTATTATTGTCGAGGCATAATATTATTTTCCCCTATTATTTTTACTTGTGAGTTCCTCACAATCCCTTTAAAGTAAAAACTATATTTTGGTAATGATAGTATTTTCGGGAAATTACTCCTTAAAACATAAAACTGTTGGGTCTTAGTAGAAGACTACTTTTGATAATGATTACTTCTCGTTTTAAAAATAGAACGGTTTAGTCATGGTAGAAGACTGCTTTTATTTAGAAAATATAGGATTTTCTGGAAAGAACTCTAACACTCTGTAGATCCTAAACTACCATCTTTCATGAGGTTATTTTGAATAAAAATGTGTATTTATACTAATGTCATTAAATACTTATGAACTCACCAGCATTATAAAAATGCTGATACTCGCTTTCAAAATAACTTGTATTCTCAGGTCATCGATAGATAGGTACACCCCGAGAGCTTTTGCGAAGTCAGCCTAGAACCTAGTTGCATCTATGTTATGTTCTATATTTACTTTGATGTTTCTATGAAATGTAACCTATGTAAAATTATTACTATTAATGAAATGTTTGTTGTACTTTGATTACTATACTGCATATGTTGTGATAGTTGACATGACGTCCTCCACCCCAGAATGTATTCTGCCGTTCTCGGTTTTGGGGTGTCACGGTTGATGCCAATGCAGGAATGCATACCATCTGCACCATTCATCTTGAAGATGCTCGTGAGAGGTCTAGGAGAGACCATGAGGCCCTGCTACAAGCACTAGCTGAAACTTGAGCCGAAGTCATAGAGCTCCGAGTACGCCAGAGGGTGTATGAAAGACACCTGGTTAATATGGAGCACCAGCTGGCTGAACTAAGGGTTCACCCGAGGGATACCCATTTCCAGTAGGAGATACTCTACATTTCTTTATTAGGTATAAGGAGTTGTCTTCCTATCTATGCTCCAAGTAGCACTTTTCTATGTAACTATTCTTGTACTATAGGTACTACTTCACTTTGACTTCATTCTATCAAAATTTTCCCTTCTCCTAAAATGTTGTAAGACCTACTCCAAGGTCATTTTCCCCGAACTTATTACATCTTAAATATCAATGATATTGATAGTCGGCTATTTCCTGTGTCAATCCTTGTTCAAATACTTTCATTCTACTATCAATAGAATTCTATCTAAACCTCACTTTCGTCAAATTATTGAGCTGTGGTAAATTAGCTCAAGGATCGCTTCCAATTCTTGTCAAAGATTAGATCGTATTATCCAACAACCAACGATAGCCTAGTTCGAAATATCAATCGGCTAGTAACCATTCTATGAACTTACTTCAACTCTTTATCAGTAATACATCATAAGGATGTAGGTCAAACCGTCGAGAACAGTTTAACAAAACGAGAAATTTACATTTACGTGAAAGAGTAGAATGCATCTAGTGCCGACCAAAATCACTCACAAACTCCTTTTCTTTCGTATAATAGAATCATGTTTTCATCCAGAAATAGTCAGCCGAACAACGAAATCCCGATCCTCCATATAGATGCCGCTACATTCCAAGTTGTGGTAATAGCTGTTATGACCGCTTTCATGGAACAATTCCAATCCAACAGACCGAACGAAATTAAACGCAATATCAACCCCTCATGCTGATGTAACATCCAAGGAAACCAATGAATGCCAACCCAGGTGGACATCCTAACCCACAAACCGAAGAGCAAGAAATGAATATTATGGGATAAGAAGAAGGGTAAAACATCTCAAAAGGTATCCAAGAGACAACAATCAAGGCCAACCTCTGCAGCCACGACGTTTATTACCCCTACCACCGTTCCGACTAGTATCCCAGTTACCCCTATCCCTGCAAAGCATTATGCCGGGAATCTACCCAAACGCACAAAATGTAATTTTCATCATCACGAAGTTTGTTGTGGCTTACAATGCAACAATTGCAACCGAATGGAAGACACTACTCATGTCTGTAGAGTGCCGGCACGAACCACCTCCCAAGCCACTACATCGGGGCCAACCCCGCTTGCTATGGTTGTGGTCAAACCGGACACTATAAAAGGAATTGTCAAAAAGGGAGGAACAATGAAAGCACTCATGGCCACATCACTTCGACCCAACACATCACTTCCACCACCGATGTTGGTGCAAGCCAGATATGTCACATATGCGGTGAGATAGGACATCTCATGAAGGATTGTCCAATAACAAAGAACCCTGACGTAGACGGGAAGATACTAAGGATCACTGCTGCAGAAGAGACTAATCCGGGCCCATGTTTAAATACTATGGCGTTTCGTTATAGTAGACTTACAAACTGGTAAAAACTAGTGCAACTTGAGTCTTGTCTTTTTGCGAGATCCCGTCAGTCCAGGGACTCTCGTTCTGTGTATACTTGCTTTTTGTAGTATACCTTGTTCGCAGCAGTAGTCTTGTAGATAAACTAAAGTACTAAAACTCTGTCAAAGTTGCACCGTTATGTTGTTGTAATACCTTTATGAACTAGTCTAACGCCTTTTATTCCGAGTAGTCCAACATTATCATTTAACTTGAGTCAATTCGATCCTCACAATGCTAGTTTCGTGTGAAAATTCTTTTCCCAGTAATCGCCTTTCTAGCAAAGCCGTCATTCCATAACTCCGAGATACTCATGCGTAGAGTATCTTCTGGTTCGTATTCTTCTCGAAGAAACCTCCTTGAAATACCATTCGTACAATACGTCAAGTTCAATCCGAAGACCCATACGCTTAATCTATCGCTGAGTAATATATAAGCAAGGGTGGTATATAATCAAGGTTATACAGGCTTAGAAATTGATGATTCATTGTTATATATACTATGGAATTTACGTCCACCATGAATTTACGACCGTAAACTCAACGGTCTTGGCTGTAAACTCCTCTTTTGAGGGTTTATGGCTATTTTGATGGTCTATAACTTCAGTTGTCACTTCCTTTCACACATTCCTTTGGTGTACCAAGCTCAAAATGCATAATTAGACTCTATATAGTGCTAAAAGTTATCAGAAACAAGTCTGACTTTGATTGAAGTGAATAGTGTATACAAGATAGAAATTTCGGGTTATCACAAAGAAAGAGTTCCTTGAGGAAGCATTTCTTGGCTTGGAGCTTATGGATCCAAGCCCTAATCATGTTGATCTAGATCCAGAAAGCATAATGTTTGAATCTTGGTGGCTTTATCATGTGGATCTAGTGGGGTGATCACTAGTTATGTTTGGCTTTTGAAGAAGAAGGAGCTTTGAAAAAGGATAGCTTGAGCACCTAGCTTTTGGATCTATGTTCTTCTCTTGTTGGTGCATCTTCCAGAGGTATCAAGTTTTGAACTTGCTTATTATTGTGCTAGTTTTTGTTTTGGGTCCATTTTAGGGATTTTGGTCCCAAAGCTTGAAGCTTTACGAGTTGTTGAACTCTAGAGCATAATATATGTCCCTTTGAGTATATTTAGTGGTGTTATGTCAGAAAAATCCAATCTTAGATGTTGCAATCAAGTCATGCATGAGATAGGAGGTTTTTGAAATAAGGAAGTTAGTGTTTTGGGTGTTTGTGACCTTTCTACCCAAGCAAAGGCTTAAAGTCACTAACTTTATGGAGTAAGTGCCATTAGGGAGTCCAGATCTGGGGATTGAGGTAATGTCTTAACTGTTTAAGACCAAATGAGTAGAAAGAGTGAATCTAGGGAGTACACTGAGCGTAATTCCTGTACGCCCTAAGTACTACCCCAGTGTCCCTAATGGCCAATATGGATTCGTGAGTACGCTGAGCGTACCAAGTGAGGTACGCCCTGCGTAACCTCACTGTGGACTTTTGGGCTTAGTCTCATTTTGGGCCTTGAGTGTTTGGCCAAGAGTTTAGACTCGTTGCAATAGAGTCTTGGACCAGAGGGTTATATATATGTGCTTTGGGCCCTTGAGTTGGGCTTGCCATTAGATGTGAGAGAGTTGGGCCTCGAGAGAGCCCATTTATTATTGGGCCTTGGTGGGCCAATGGGTTTTAGGTCATTGATGGGCTGGTTAGTGGACTACCTGTAGACCTAATGAGCGAGAGTTGGGAATTAGTTCCTAAATGGGATAATTGTGGGTTGGACACAGAGTTAGAGGATGGTGCGTAACAGCAGCGTTTATAAGGGTTGTTCATCGTCCAAGGTGAATCTTTCTCACTATACCTTACCTAAAGTGGTGATTATGTGTGACGGGAAGGTTTTATGTGCTTGTAAGTGTTATGTGATATATGTCTATGTGATATGTATATGTTTGTATGGTTCAGACCGGAAGGTCAACAAAGTTAGGACCGGAAGGTCATCATGGGTAGAACCGGAAGGTTTACCCAAGTTGTGGGACCGGAAGGTCCCACTGAGACACAGTGACCGGAAGGTCTTGTAGCCTAAGGTGGCTAGTATGTGTATGTGGTATTTTGGGGAACTCACTAAGCTTCGTGCTTACCGTGTTATGTGTTATGTGTTTCAGGTTCTTATCAAGATCGTGGGAAGGCGGCGGCTCGATTGTACACACAAGAGAAAAGAGTCATGAATAAGGATCCTGAATTTTGATAATTACTTTTCAAAACAATTTTGAAATATGTTATGACATCGACACTTGAGATTTTGAGAATTATTATATATGATGTTGGTAATTGTAGAGGTTATGAATTGTAAAAGTCGAAATGTTTGTTTCTTTAGTTTCGCATTTTTAGTTATTTTACTAAGTCACAGTTTCATGCGAAGCGTATTGTAATAGACTTAGTATATTTTTTGTACACTCATGTTTCCTATAAATAGGGACTGAGGATAGAAGTAGAAAGGACTTTTGAAAACTCGAGTATTCTTTCTGCTTAAAAGCTTTGTAATCAGTCTTCATCAATATAAGATCTGATTAATATTTACTCGTTGTGTTCTTACTTTTCAATCATTCAATCATAATTGTTTTCTTAATCTAGATAACAATTTTCTTCAATTGGTATCAGAGCAGGATTCAAACCGCATTTTGGTTTTGAAAATCACATTTGATCTTCATATTTGAATTGATTCTGTCTTTGAATTGTTTATTCGAGTGATCTATTAGTAATTTGTGATCATTTCAGTTGATCAATTCTCAAATTCATCAAGTTTTTCAAGCTTTCTGAAAATTTCCGTGTTCATCAGTGGCGAACTTCAACATGAATACAATGACTTCTTTCTCTCACTTGCTTGGTTCCTCAACCAAAATTCCGATGTTAATCCCTGAATATTATGATTAGTGGGCTGATATAATTGAGGATTACTTAAATGGAATTGATGAAGAACTTTGGAATTGTATTGATGGAACAGTGCAAGCTCCTACTAATGTTCAACCAATTGGACAGTCTACTACTTCTGCTGAAGTTGCTGAACAACAAAAACGTTTGAAGAATAATGAAAAGAGATGCATGAGGGAACTAAGAGGTGCTCTACCTCCTGTGGTTTATAATTACATTCGTAGTTGTAAAACAGCCAAGGAGATCTGGAACACTCTAAAAGAGATGTATCAAGGTAGCGAAAAGACGAAAATCAACTCTGTGAAGCAATGTCTTGTTGAACTGAAGGAATTCAGACAAAAGGATTCTGAAACTCTTGAAAGTTATTATGATCGTCTGGACGAGCTTGTGTATCGCTGCAATAGGTATGGAATCCCTAGGTCTCTCATGGAGTTCAATTTAACATTCATCATGGGTCTTCGCAAGGAATGGCGAAGTGTGAGTATGATAATTAAGAATCAACAGAGTTTTGATACAACCAGCTTGAATGATCTCTACAATCAGCTGAAAACACATGAAAGTGAAGTTTCAGAAATGTAAGAAGAATCAAAAAAAGTATAGGAGGACCTTTGGCTCTTGTTTCAAAGGTATCAAAAGTCGAAATTAATGAAGCAGATGGTTCAGACAATGAAGGCTTCTTAATGAACTCTGATGATGAAGCTGTGGCATTCTACTCAAACAACAGAGTTAAGAAATTTTTCAAAAAGCCTTTTAATCCAAAAGGAAAGGCAAATGATGCGAAGAGTGGAGTCTCAAAAGCTGGAGGAGAGGAGAAGAAGAAAATGGAAAAAGTAGATGAAAAGCAAAAAGATGCTAAAGATGCGAAGAAATTGAAAGGTGATTTTTGAATTTACTGTCACTACTGCAATGGTGCAAATCACTACGCAGCTGATTGCATGTTGTGAAAGAAAGAGGAGAAAAAGAACAAAGTTAAAGATGAAGCTTACTATTCAGAAAAGATTGAAGAGTTGCGTGCAAAGACAAAAGGAATGTCACTAGTTGCGAAGGGTGAGTCTGATGAGGAAGAAAGTGGAACATATCAGATCTGGTCTTCAGGATCTGATGACGAAGAAATGAGACATCCAACTCATGGAGCTATGTTCGCAAGCTTTGAAGAAAATTGCGAAGCGGATGTTTCAGGACTGTGCTTCGTATCCAAATCAACATAAAAATCACCTATGACCACCAAGGTACGTGCTATTCTTGAATCTTTTAATATTCCTTTATCTGCTTATGATACTGAAATTACTTCTTTTGATGATACTGTTGCTTATTTTGATTCTGCTATTGTCTCTGCTAGTACTGAAGCTCAAAATTTAAATATGCAACTAGTTGAGACACGAAGAGAGTGAGAAATAAAACGAAGCAGAGTAGACAAACTTGAATTGCAAATCAAAAATGTAAACTGTGATAGGGACAATCTTGGAAATGAAGTTAGGTTGTTCCTAGCATAAAGAAATATATACTGTAACTGTTGGGATTAAAACCCTAATTGTGATTTGATGAACAAGATGCGGAAAATAAGAACAAACACAATAATGAAGATTATGTCGAATGATCACTCGATTTATTGAATTGTGAGGAACAAGTTACACTTAAGAAATAAGAATCTAACTCTACAAGAAACCTCACGTGGCGGCTACATTTTGCCTCACTCTTAACCCTAATTATGAATAATACATGACTATTTATAGGGAAAAGACAAGTCTTGGGCTTTTAACCTAGAATTCATCAAAGGGGCCCATTGCCATCATCCATGGAGTGCTTTGAAACCCTACAATCTCCCCCTCAAAGTATGGAATGGATGACAATGCTTTAACTTCCAATACAAGCATCTAGCAAATAAAAAGATCTGCAACGAGGAATATATGAAGGAATCCACGAATCTTGATTCTTCAATGGTCTTCAAACACGGGCTCTAGGATATATAAATCAAGCACTGAAGTAATGTCTTTAAACTTCATTTTCGAATGTAATCCCAAAGAATCTTCATGAAAACCAAACCCGCCATAAAACCCATTTCAGAACAAAGAAACTGAATCACTTCTTGTCTTTGAAGAGCTCCCCCTCCAAGTCACAACGATCTTCAAATAAGCTAATGATATAAGCCATCAAAAAATATCATGTAACAACCCAAACTTTAAGATTCGTAACGCCACTTGATCGAGAAAATACAAGAAGTCGGAGATATAACAAGTCCTTAGCAGAGCTCGATGAAGAACTCTTGCTGTAAAGGATACTTCTCTGTAAAAACCTTAGTAGAGCTCGATGAAGAACTTCTGTAAAAAAGCTACCTTCATAATTTTCCCACAAGCTTTATCAAAAATCTTCGACTTTGAAAAGTCACAAATCCAATTTCGAATGGCCATACCAAATTCTCCCCCGATTTATAATCAAAAACATGATTATAAAGCCTTCAAATGGTCATGAGAATGATCTTGAATGGATAAAAAAAATTACTAAGCTCCCCCGCGACAAAACGATATACACAATGAAGTATAAAATCCGAAAAAGTCGTGAAAAATTTGATGATATCACGAAAAACGACCTTCCGAACCACCAAGACTTGATGGAATCATTATTTTGCTGTTAAAAAAAAATATGAGCGTTAAAGAATCCAAAGCTGTTCACCGGCCCTCAATGTAGTAATTTTCTGAAAATTGGGCCGAAACTGTCACTTTCTGAAAGACAGGGGCTGGAATGGTAATTCAGCATCAACAAACCCTTTTATATGTAACAAAATCTGCAAATGGTCCAAAACTGCCAAGGCATGAAAAGTATAGGGACCGGAATTGACAAATCGTAGGTGTTGCAGGGACAAAAAAAGAAACTTTAAGTCATCTTACCCAAATTAAAGAACACGACTGGAAGGTGATTTCAAGCGAACGGGAATTTGAGCCACTATCGTTTCAACCACAAGCAACCGAACCAAGGTTCGTTTCAAGATCGCCACATAATCACGCGAACCGAACGTTCGGTTCGTTTCAAATCAAGCATTATCAGGCGAAACTACTTTCGCTTTTGGTTCATCCTTCGATCGCTCCAACCATTAACAACCGAACCCAGCTTAAACACGCGGATTCAAGATTGAGGTTCGTTCCAATAGCTACCAAAGCGAATCTCCCCCCTGTCGTTCAAGTGCTAACAAATGACCCCAAGATTATTTCACGTTCGTTTCGAGCATAAGCCTTCATACCGAGCCCTATGTTCTGAACACCAAGAATCTCACCCAAAGCGAACCAATTTCAAACACGAACCCAATGTCAGATCGAGGTTCGTTCCAATTCCGTTGATTATACCCCAAGGCGAGTCTCCATTCCCAGGTTCGCTTACTGTCATCCCTTCTTTCGTTCCTAATCAATCCATCACAAACACGACGCGAATCAAAACCACATCCAATCACAAGTTCTCAGTCGATCAATCGTGGGAGAAGAATGAGCGCGAACACAGAATCACAATCACCGAACCCTTAATCTTTCTCTCATGTTCACCCGATTGAGATACGATTCAGATCTCATACATTCTCAGGTAACGCCTTTTCTAACCAGTTTAGACTTGACAAAGCGAACTCAATTTCATTTGAACCAATTAATTAAGCCCCAAAGGTAAGACCCATTTGGCGATTAAGAACCTGATTCCAATTTGATTCCAGATCAACAACCCACAGTTCTTCGTTTGTATGAGTCGATTTTGACTTTTGAGGTTTGACTCACAAGAACATCTGCTCAATCCAATCAAGATTTTACCAACAGGGAATCGGTTTCTAGTTCCGATTGCTTCCAAAAGAAATACCGAATCAAGATCGACACTCGTTCGCATTCCAATTTTGACTTATTGCATAGGCCAATGTTCATCCCGATTAACACTCGTTCGCAGGTAAGGAATCCATTCACAAAATTGACTTTGCAGATTCGTTTTAACCTTTTGATCTGATTTTGACTTCCAGATTTAACTATTCAAATTGATCATCAAAAAAAATCAAGATCAACATTTCTCATATCGATTTCAAGATCGTTTATCATCATCAGTTCTTGACTTCACAGAACGATAAAAGAACCGATATTTGATAAAAACTTGAATGAACAAATTGATTTGGTTCAAACAAAAAATCAATTGATAGGATTAGAATCGATTTTGATAACAGGTGATTCGATTAGCGACAAACGATTTCATGGAATGATAGATCAATGAACAGAAATCGATCTTGGTTGGTCCAAAAACGCACAAACAGCAATCGAAACAATGGATTTAGGGAATGGATCATGAATAGTAATAGACCAATTATTTGGGCCAGATTAAAACAGTAGAATCGTTGTTGGAATTAGACGAATTAACAAACGGATCCAATCATGAATACAAACACTAAAACGAATCAGAGAAAAAAATACCAGATAAACAGTGATAGATCTCCATGAACAGTAACATGAATAAAAATCTTGATTCCATACCGCCAAAACACCAATAATCTTCAATATATGTGTAGAAAATCACCAAATCAAGAACCGATACATCAAAAATCAATAGATTTTCAAAGACCCGCTCTGATACCACTTGATGGGATTAAAACAACTTTTAATCTAAGAAGATCGATTAGATCTTGAACAAGTATATGAATTTAAAACAGTAAAAACGCAATAATAAGAACAAACAGCTTGAATCAAACGTGTCGAATGATTAAATAAAATCCTTAGAAGAGCTCGATTAAGAACATCAACTGTAAAGGATTGGAAGATTACAAGAACGATTATTGAAAAATATTGTACTCTTGATCAATCGCTATATCGATAACCTCTAGAATCTTAACCTAATATGCATGCAAGCATTAACTTAAATACTATACATAAAAGGCTCTCGGTTGGACAGGCCCAAACCGGAGAATAAAAAGCTAATCTAACGAGCCCAAAAGACGCAACATCAAAACTCTTTTCAGCCCAAGACTGAGTATTTTTACTAATTATTCATGAAACGAACGGATAAAAGGGAATGATTTCTAGAATACCGGGATAGCAAAGGAACAACCAACACCTTGGATTGGTGTTCATGGCCAAACAAGAGGGAGTTTGGGCCGTGAACTCTCACATGGCCGTGAACTCATGCCTTAGGCATGAGTTTACTCCCTAAATCCCTCATTTCTCACTTTCACCCTCAAGTTTACTCCCCATTCTCACTCAACTAGCATATCGTTCTTCCCCGATCTTCCGAAAACGTAAGTGTTTCTCGACTTGATTTGTTGTTATAACCTAACATCTAGTAGTTATACATCATTTCATCCATTCATTCTTACTTTTCAACTAGATCTTCAAGTGTTCTTCAAAACACCAAGAACACCAAGAACACACACTAGTGTTCTTTGACCTTAAACACCCAAACAAGCTTCTATCTTGTAAGTAC
Organism: Lactuca sativa; assembly: GCF_002870075.4. Lineage (NCBI taxonomy): Eukaryota > Viridiplantae > Streptophyta > Magnoliopsida > Asterales > Asteraceae > Lactuca > Lactuca sativa. The sequence continues at coordinate 350,121,743 of NC_056626.2, forward strand.
ACTTTCCCTAGCTTCTTGTGTGCTTAATATGAACTTGATAACACTTGAAAATCATCAATAATCATAAGAACAAAGGAGTTTACAACCAAGGATGTTATTGGACTTGAAAAACCCTCTTAAGGTGGTAAAATGGACCTTAGTCCCTTTCTAAGCCTTGGATGCCAACCTTGATCCTTCCTAGAAGTGTTTAAGACCTTAAACAACAATCAAAACAAGTCCCCGTGAGAGTTTACGACCATGAACACATAAGCATATGGTCCTTTGGCTGTAAACTCCACAAAATGGTCTTAATGTGCCCATAATGCTTTCCTAAGGCTTGGACTTATCATTGGATGTGCAATCATGATTTATATGTCACACCCCAAAACCGGAACGGCGGAAACGTTCTGGGGTGGATGACGTCATGTCAAGTATCACAACATATGCAGTATAGTAATCAAAGTACAACAACCAGTGCATTAATAGTAATAATTTTACATAGTTTACATTTCATAGCAACATTAAAGTAATACAAGGAATAATATAGATGCAGCTCGGTACTAGGTTGTCCTCACAAAAGCTCTCGGAATGTACCTGTCTATCGCTGACATGAGAATACAAGTCATTTTGAAAGCGAGTATCAGCATTTTATAATGCTGGTGAGTCCATAAGTATTTAGTGCCATTTGTATAAATATGCATTTTTATTCAAAATAACTTTATGAAAGATAGTAGTTTAGAATCTACGGTGTATTAGCGTCCATTCCAGAAAATCCTATATTTTCTAAATAAAAGCAGTCTTCTACCAAGACCCGACCGATTTATGTTTTAAGGAGTAGTTTTCCCCAAATTACTATCATCACCAAATACAGAATTGACTTTAAAAGAGTAACGAGAAAATCACAAGTGAAAATACTAGGGGCAAATAATATATATACCTTGGCAGTAACACTACTGACTAAAAAAAAGAAAACATAGACTCCAGGAGAGTATCGATTGAATGATACGCCTGGCTCAGTCTAACAAAAGGAAGCACAAACTCCATAAAGTATGGAATGAACGATACAACTAGCAAACTCTAAAACAAAGGGTGAATGTGAAATCGTATGTAACCATGCTGATCGACGATAGAGTATTCGATGACCCTCCAGGTCACGCATAGAGGTAGTGGCATTGGAGGTAGTGGCATTATGTCACCCATGGGCCTTACTGGCGCGGACTGTAGCTAGTAGTCTGGGTGTGGGAATGTCAGTCCCGTATAGACCTATACACCTGATGTTCGCTCTCCTTCCCGGAGACTCTAGTTACACGGCATTGGCGCAATGAAGCGTCTTAGAGGGAAATAGTGTGTCACATTCTAAAGTAAAAGAGAGAGAGAGAGAGAGAGGGAGAGGGAGAGATAGACAGAGACATATAGAGAGAGAGATAGAGTCTCCTAACTATGCCTATAATAGTTACTAGGGTTCCAGGAACATTAACAATCGAGGGATGCCTGTACTACTGAAGGCGATGAATTGAGTAAGAGAGAGAGAGAGAGCTTTTATGTCCATACATGTATACATGATATATAATTAATGTTTAAACGACCTTCGGATGGATAACCGATACCCACCAGACCACATCCCAACGAGGAAAAGGAAATAGGGCGAACTAGCCTTCCTAAGTCCTTTAAAGATTATTTATATAACTATACAAATATAGGCATGCATTTGACGAAATAAACGCATAGAAGAAAACTTTGGTAAAACATTTGGAAAACCTTTACATTTAAGAAATTTACGACTTGATGTCCCTTTGTAAAACAAGTTTTGAAAACCTTTGGGAATCCTTTGGAAAACCTTTCACAAACAGCTTTGAAAATGATTTTTATGAAACAATTTAAGTGAAGAAAACCTTTGGAAATCCTTTTAATAAGAAATTACAACTGGATGTCTCTTTAGTAAAAAAACTTTGGAAAACATTGGATAACCTTTAATGATCTACAAAGGGATATTCGTACTTTAACAAGATTCGAAAACATGATTTGGAAATCTTAAGTTGGATAAAACAGTTTAACATGCAAAATCTAATTTCCTATACAGTTATTAATCACATGTGATTTATCGAATAACTGTACAGTTCAACTTGTATCCCCCCCTATAAAAGCAGTTAAAATCATTTAAAAGGTTATTTCAGGGGTATGAACTCACCTGTTGCGAGTGGATCGGATGGAGGTGTCGGTTGAGTGCTCGGTGTCAAGTAAAGACTTGAACACAACTTAATGACCTAGTAACATATGAAGACATATTTTTACATATAATTAGTGACTATAACACTAATTAAACACGTATATGCATCCTAATGTGCGGAAAAACACTTTGGTCAAGTGCTAGGAGGCTATTGGGTTGCAATAAGGGAGTGTATGGCCTAGTTAGGGAGTTTACTCTTCAAGAGTAAACTCTTTATGGAGATTTCGGCCCAAAGACCATATCCCCATGATTTTACGACCGTAAACTCATAGGTGGTGTGTTTTTGGATGCTATAAGGTCTTACAACACTTGTAGAATTAGGCTAGGTTCAATTCTAGAGCATGGGAAGTGGTTAAGTTCTCAAATGGACCATTCATGGGAGTTTACGGCCGTAAACTCTTACTAGTCCCTTCCTTTTGTGTTTTGATGGTTCTAGATTAAGCATACTTGTTTCTAGTCAATTATACAAGTCATAAGGGGTGTTAGGGGCATCATATGACCATTTTATGGAGTTTACGGCCCAAGGGCCATTTCCTTAGGGGTTTACGGCCGTAAACTCTATGAGGTATAGTTTCTTTGGTGCTTAAGGTTCCTACTTTGATGGTGTTTGGTTCCAGACATTATTCCAAGCCATAGGAGGTGTTTAAAGGAAATTTTAACACCTTAATTGGTGTTCACGGCCCATGAAGAGTGGTTTATGGTCCAAGAGTGTTCTTGGGCCGTAAAATCATGTTTACTCCTCAAAAGACAAGGTTTTAGTGTGCTAAGCTCGTACATGCAAGTCCCCAAGTCATACCTAAGCCCTAGGAGTGATTTGGAAGGGTTTGGGGGCTTCAAAACCCCATTTTTGAGTAATTTCGGTCCAAGAGTCTTCTTGGGCTGTAAACACATGATTATGAGGGTTTTGGGTGATTTAAACACGAATTTGAAGGTATATCAAGCTAAACAACAAGGTAGGATAGATTACTTACGATTTTGGAGCTCGAAATGGGCATTTTTGGATCGAAAGTAACTTGTAGAGAGAGAGAGAGAGAGTAGAGAGAGAGAGTGAAAAGGGTGTAAATGAGGTTTACTCACCCTTATATAGGGGTTTGAGTTTGTGGCCCGGAGGAAATCTACCTGATACCGACGTTAAATGGGGCTCATGGTCGTACCCGATTAAGTGGTCGTAACTCGACGTGGTCGTAACTCGATGTGGTCGTAAACTAAAACTTTTCAATTTAAATAACCTAATCCAAATGTTAACGGAAAAGTTTAACAAAGCGATTTTTATTAGTGGAAAAGGGTTTACTGTGACGGGATAAATTTCTGGTTGTCACATCATCCCGTAGTCGGTGAGATAGGGTTTTACCAGACGAGTGTTTAGAAAGTTTTTAACCTTTTCATCATCATCTAGTTGACGCCTTCACAATATGATTCCTATCGGGAAAAAAATCATGCTCTTACTTGCTTTGCCATTTCATAAATAGCAAGCTCTGCTCATGGCTAACTCAATCCTTAGAGATTTTCTGAAGTGTTGGACTATCTCGGGAGGTGGTTCTACTATTTCTGTGTGAGATAGTATTCTTGGAACACCTAGTAGTCCAATGAATCTCTAAGATATGCCCTATTCTCTAAGGCGTCGATTTATTTCAGTAGCAGAAAGCGCGTGTGTTGAAACATAAAAGTGACCCTCTTGAACTAAGGTACCACAATCATCTATCAACTGCAACTGTTCACCATCAGCAATCATCTTAGCATCCGGAGTCAAGACGTCTTCAACATCCGCAGTCTTTGTTATTTCCTTTACTTATCTTTATGTAATATACTCTATTATCCAGCATGCCTTGCACAGCTTCTTTTAGAGTACTTGTTTATTTCTGAGACTCTATAAATAGAGACTCTTTCTAATGTATTCAATACAACTCTTAACTTCTTAATACACAAGATTTCTTCCTCAACCATCTTTCATATCACTCGATGACTTGTGAATTATTCTGAATATATTTCTCCAAGTTATCTTCTTCATTTCTCTATCTTACTACTCTTCACACTCTAAATTGTTACTGAAACATAACCTCTCTTCGGAGCAAGTCTTCTAGATTTAATCACTAAACTTGATCTTCCTTACTAACTCGGAGTGAAGGCATTCCTTGTTATGAATCAGTTTAAGTGTATTCTTGATATAACAATTGTTGTCATTTATATTTCTTTACTTTCCGCAACTAGCTATCTAACTATCTAACTATATTATTGTTGAGCTTTTAGATCCTTTGAGATTAACTATTCCGCAATATACTTCTTCTAACGTTTGTTCAAGTGTGTCTCCAAGTTTTTCTCTCAACAATTGGTATTAGAGCCAAAGTGGCTGAGTTTTGAATATCGGAACTCTGATTTCCTCATTAAGCCTTCTATACCACTAAAGCTCATTTCTCAAAAAAAAAAAAAATGGCACAATCGTTATCTCTGAATGTCTCCAATAGTGTTGGTGGTTCTAATAGAGCTCCAATACTGGTAGCAAATGAATATCATCACTGGTCACAAAGAATGGAGAGGTACTTAAGAAGACTGGGTAGCGATGTATGGCGATCCGTGGAAGAAGGACCACACGTTCCAGTCGTCACACCAGTCCAAACTGACGGCGCGGCAACCAGGCTAGGAGGAGGTCAACCAACCATGAGCCGTCCCACCAAGGATGATCTCGATAAAATGGAAAATGATGCTATTGCTTTTTATGAAATTTCTTGTGGTGTTGCTCCTGACAACTTTGATATAATCATAAACTGCAAATCAACAAAAGAGATCTGGGATGTACTCAAAAACTTGTACGAAGGCTCAAAACAAGCACAAGATAAGAAGCTCACTACCGCACTCAACGACTTCAAGAACTTCAAAGCTCATGCAAGTGGAAGTTTGGAAGACTCCTTCAAGAGAGTCAACCTAATAGTCACAAAGTTATCAAATGCTAGTACCATCCGTAGCAACCATGAAACCAATCTCCAGTTCCTTAATGGCTTAGGACGACATTGGACTACGACTAAGATGATAGTCCAAGGTGACAGGAAGATTCACTCTTTATCACTCGACAAAAACTATGGAGAGCTCCAAGCACAAAAATCCACTGTACTCAAAGACTGTGCTGACTTCGGAGGACCAGTTGCTCTCATAGCACAAGCTCCACCGCAGTCACCCTACTCTTCATCGTATGATACTCCACCACAGTCATACGAAGGCTATTGCTCTGGTTAGCCAACAGTTCAACCGCATACCACCTTCTTCTTTCTGTAAGAATCAACAATTCAACAAACCTCCATTCAACTGTAACTTTGGTCCTCAGAACAACCATTCTCGATATCCTAAAGGCTCTCAGAACAATCAACCAAAGGAGGTACCGCAGTCTCCTCAGAACAATGACTCTGGTACTCAATCAGAAGACAAGACTGATGTTGTGATTTGTCACAAATGCAATTAAGAGAATCACTTCGCAAAAGACTGTAAGGCCAATATAGTCAAGGACATAGCATTCTATCTTAGAATGGCTCAAGAGTTGGAAGAAAAAGAAAAGGCAAGGGCATATGTGGCTCAAGTTAAAAGAGACCATCAAGTTTGGTCATCAGGAGATGAAGAAGAGGCTATTAGCAGTGTTAAAGGAAAAGGGAAAATCTGCATGCTGGCCACTACGAATGATGATGGGTCAGCAATGTTGAACAAAAACTACTGCTACAAGGCAAAGGATGGGACTCCAAGCATCGTTGAACAGGTAAAACTCATGATCCAAACTTTAAATTATAGTATGCATGACTGTCAACCCTACATAGATGATCTTAATGACACTTGTGCTGCCGTCCTTACAGACTATAACAAAGCCCTAAATGAGAAGAACATTGCGTCCCAAGAGATGTTCCATGTGAGAGGAAGACCGGCTAACAAAAGACTTAAGATGGAAATGTTAGAGAAGGATCTAGAGTTAGAGAAAGATGCTAGAATGTTAAGTGAAACCCATTTAGAGATAGCTTTGAACCAGAGAGATTTAGCTCAGAGAGAAATTGTACGTTTAAATCGCTTAATTGAAAAATTGTTTAATGAAAGTGAGGCTATTGAAAATTTGGTAAACAATGGAACCGTGGACAATACATATAGTTAGGGTTGGTCAAATGGGTATCCTACTGCAATGGATTCCTCACCCCGGTTCAATAAAGACAGAGTGTATGTCCCTCCTGATAGAGAATTTCATTTCCCTGTCAATGACAAGACTTTTCCCGAAGATATCAAAACTCACTTCGGTAGATTACACAATTTGAGCAATAATTGTGTCATTGAGGAAATTGTGCCAAAGGATTCTAGTCACACGTGTGATCAAATTCCCATCTGCGGCACCACTCATTCAAATTCTAAAACTTCATCCATAGTTGATGAAGAAATTGTTGTTGAAGGCCCCGAAGTCTCAAAGGAATTTCCATCCTTGTCCTCAGACCACAGTGTTCCATACAGTAGTCAAATGTCCTAGAAGTGTCCCACCGCAGTTTCATCTAAAACCTACTCTGTGGTAGCCAAATCATCTTTACCAAAATCATCAGTTCAAGGAACTACAACTCTTCAGCCGATTTTTCATGAATTACCTATAGAAAATTTTGAAGTAGGTCAATGCTCTCAAATTCCAGAATCCTCAAGTTCTGATGATTCTAGCCCACGTTTTCAAAATCGTTTAAAAAGTTCCAGGGAACCGCAGTTGAATAACAATGACTGCGGTTCACCAAAATCTTTGGCAAAAAGAGCTTTCAAAGAAGAAATTAGATCTTGAAACAAAAGCAGACAAAGTTTTCCAAAAAATAAGAAACATCTAAGAATTCCAAAATCCAAGAGTCCAGAAAAATTTGTTTTCACAAATTACATTTCAAAAAACTCTTCTTTTGATGAAAACAAGCAAAAAGGGAAGTTCAGTTTCCAAAGTCATTCCTGCTACTTCTAACATAATCCAAAAAGGTGTCAAACTTGTAAGAAACTACGTTTTTCAGGTTTATTCCTCAAATGACCCTAATTGGAAAGGAATTTTAACCACTCCAACACCTTTAAAATCACATCAAAGCAAGTGGAAAGGTATCTTACCAAATCCACCTAAAGGGACTCAAAGATTTACACGTGCTAAACCTGGTTCAAAACAAACTTTTTAGAAATCAAATGTCAAATCTTTCAGAAGTTATTCACCTATAAACAGCTGACCAAGCACAATGTCAGATTCAATGAAAAACCCTCTTTTTGTAAATGTCAGTGCAGCTGTCAAAAGTTTTTATCTCATGTCAAGTAAAATCAAAGTCAGAAACCTTGTACTTTTCAGAAACCTTGTAACAATCCAAATCTGAACAAACACCCAGGACTAGGTCTAAAAGTTGACAAAAGATCTGTCCATGCAACCTCGGACCATGCATCATTTAAGAATACATCAATCGTCCCTGGCTCCAAACTTGTTTGGATGCCTAAACTTACCGTGTAATTCTTAGGCTTTATGCAAGGAGGAACAAGAAGAAGAATGGTTAATTAACAGTGCCTTCTCCTTGCACATGACCAGAAGGTTAGAGAACCTTCGGGATTTCAGGCCTATATGAAACGGTGGAAATGTCATGTTTGGCAACAATGCAAACGGTGTCATCCGAGGTTACGGTGTTCTCACTACGGGGAACTTTTCCATTCAGAAGGTTGCTTATGTAGAAAGCCTTAAACACAATCTTATCAGTGTTGGCCAACTATGTAAAGCAGGACATCGCGTTGAATTTGACGATTAATTCTGTTACATAATGACGAGTGATCGAAGCACTTGCTTAATCAAATCTCGCTCCGAAGGCACGATGTATCCTCTGGATGTTTGTCTCATCATTGGAAAACTGCAGCTGTGCTTTCTGTCCAAAGCTATATCCGAAGCCTGCTGGCTATGGCATCGCAAGCTAGCTCATCTCAACTTTCGGTACATCAAAAATGTCGTCACTGGAGAACTAGTCCGTGGTCTCCCCATTCTCAAATTCAGCAACGATACCCTTTGTCCAGCGTGTGAATGCGGTAAACAATCAAAAGCAAGCCATCCTCTGATAATGGATTCTTCTATCTCTGAACCACTGGAGCTATTACACATTGATCTCTGCGGTTCCTCAAAAGTAGTTAGTCTTCACCATAAAAAGTATATACTGGTTGTTGTTGATGACTATACACGCTTCACATGGGTCTTCTTTCTCATACTCAAATCAGAGACACCACAAATCTTCGTTAACTTCATCAAAGAAATCAAACTTCAGATCAAGCTTCCAGTCAGACGCATCCGTAATGATAATGGAACGGAGTTCACTAATCATCTTCTCAACAGTTTCCTAGTTTCCAAAGGCATCTCTCACAACTTTTTAGCACCCTATCCACCGCAACAAAATGGTGTAGTAGAAAGAAGGAACCACACACTCGTTGAAGCAGCCAGATCCATGCTTAGCTTCGCCCAAATTCCTCTCTACTTCTGGGCTGAAGCAGTAGCAACCGCATGCTTTGTTCAAAACCGAAGTATCGTGTGCAAGCTTCTCAATAAAACATCATATGAAGGTCTCAACAATCGTAAAGCCAATGTTCGTTTCTTTCATATCTTTGGATGTAGATGCTTCGTGATCAACAAGGTCGCATATCGAGTGCTCATCAGAAGAACAAGGTTGATCATTGAAAGCTTTGATGTGAAGTTTGATGACTCTCACATCCGCATTGCACCTCCGTCCACCAAAACCATTGCAATCATGGAAAGTGACATTCCAGCCGCTTCCGGACCTATGAATCTAGTTGAAATCAACTATGATGATCTTTTTTATCCCATTGATACGGAGAAACTATCCGAAGTTCTAGTGTCACCCACAGCTCAACAACAACATGCCGACGTATCTGGACCATCTCTATCTGAAGTAGTATCACTCAATACTTCCACCTCTCCGGTTGAGGGGGAAAGAACTACTGCGGATCTTATCACAACCGTTGAGGTTTCAGTACCTAATGCTGCTTACAATCCTGCCCGCAGTGAAGCTTCACCATCAGACGAACCTTCAGAGGACTCAGATGATGAATTCATAGAGAGTATTGACATGAGAACCGATCCAAGAATTGTCACTCTTCCATCTGCATTCCAGGGGGAAACTTCTCAGGTTCTAGAGGAACTCCCATCAGCAATCCAGGGGGAACCTCAACCTCTGCCGATTCCTCAAGTAAATTCTTCTCCAATGGATCAAGATGATTCAGCAGGATGTTCTCAAATCTATGGGGAACTGCCATCCCCAACCGTAGATTCCTCTGACATCCAAGATATCCGTTCTACCGCAGCTGCTGATCATCTAATGCCACGTCTTCATGTATGGACAAAAGACCACCCACCAGGTCAAATTATTGGCAACCCATCCGCAGGTATCTAGACTCGGTCTTCCAAGGAATTATCTGATCACTGCCATTATGCAGCATTTATGTCTTCGGTTGAACCTAGAACGATCAAAGAAGCATTACTTGAACCAGACTGGATAGCTGCAATGCAAGAAGAATTAGAAGAATTTGAAAGAAATAGAGTATGGCAACTTGTTCCTCTTCCGAAAGGTCATACTATTGTTGGTACAAGATGGGTTTTCAAAAATAAGCTAGATGAATTTGGCTCTGTCATCAGAAACAAGGTAAGACTTGTTGCCAAGGGCTACAATCAACTAGAAGGCATTGACTACGATGAAACGTATGCTCCGGTAGCACGCATGGAAGCCATCCGGATCTTTCTAGCATACGCAGCCCACAAAAATGTCAAGGTACACCAAATGGATGTTAAGAGTGCTTTTCTCAATGGTGAACTAAAAGAAGAGGTTTATCTTCAGCAACCACTAGGATTTGAAAATATTGAATTTCCAGACCACTGCTAGAAGCCTGAAAAAGTTGTCTATGGTCTGAAACAAGCCCTAAGAGCTTGGTATGAGACACTCTCTGAATTCCTTGTCTAATCCGGGTACAAAAGAGGAGTTAATGATCCCACATTATTCAGAAAAGCAAATGGTGACCACCTTATGATGGTATAAATATATGTGGATGATATCATTTTAGGGTCTACTGATCAAGGCATGGTAGATGAATTTGCTAAGCTCATGACTAACAAATTCAAAATGAGCATGAATAGAGAGATTAATTTCTTTCTAGGTCTTCAAGTCAAACAAATTCAGCAAGGAATTTTCATTCATCAAGAGAAATACACCACCGAACTTCTGAAGAAATATTCAATGGACAACTGCTCTTCTGCTAAGGTCCCTATGGCCTTCGGTTATAAGATCTCTGCTGATCCCTCTGGTGAATCTGTGGATCACAAGACTTATAGAGGTATCATTGGTTCACTAATGTAGCTCACCGCAAGTAGACCTGACATTGTCTTCGCAACTGGTGTATGTGCAAGATACCAGACTGATCCAAAAGTGTCTCACATGACCGTAGTGAAACAATTTCTTCGGTATCTTAAAGGAAGCAAATCAATGGGTTTATGGTATCCCGCAGGCAACGACTTCAGTCTTCAATCCTTCACTGATGCGGATCATGCAGGTTGCAAGCTCGATAGAAAATGTACATCAGGTGGATGCCAATTCCTAGGAGGAAGACTTGTAAGCTGGTCTTCAAGAAAACAAACGTATGTATCCCTATCTACTACAGAAGCCGAGTATGTGGCCGCAGCCAGCTGCTGTTCCCAAGTTCTTTGGATGAAGACACAATTGCTAGACTACGAGTACAGACTGTTGCGGATACCAATCTACTGTGACTCTGAAGGTGCTATAGCGATCTCTCATAATCCTATTCAGCACTCCAAGACAAAGCATATTGAGTTATGGTATCATTTCATCAAAGATCATATTCTGAAAGGTAATATTGAACTCATCTTTGTTCGTACTCATGAAGAGATTGCTGATGTTTTTACAAAAAGATCTTGACTCTACAAAACTCAATGCATTCTTACAAATGTTGGGAGTGATGAATCCGGACCCACAATTCTTTCTGAAGTGTTATGTACCTCAGACCATCATTGGTCCCCATTGCAGTTCTAACTGAGAATTACATATGATAGATGGTTTTGGTACCGCAATCTAGGTACCGCAACCATATGTCATACGTACCTCTCATGGGTTTTAATGATCTTTTATTTCTAACCTTTGTATAAGTGTTTTCTCACAAATTCACTCTGAAATCATTCTTTGCTCATCTGCGATGAAGTTTCTCAACCGCAATAATGATTTCATCCGCAATCGTCTTAAATAAATTCCAACATATTCATTAACTCTCGAATCTTTGTGTGCTATTTAATGATACTTCATTAAACAAAATACAAACATTCCCTTTAGAAACTGTCACATTCCCTTTCTGAATAAACCCCATATCAGGCCTATTTTAGGGATGATGACAAAAAGAACGATTCCCAAATAAATCCATCCTCAACTTGTCCTTCCTCTCCCAACCACGTCCCATCAGTTACAACTTTCTCTCTCATCACCCCATGTTTACCTGACGTATCTCCATGCGTCTAATCCGCCATTAAATACAAACCCCTTTTTAAGATCTCTCAAAATCTTTCCAAAAACCCGTTTCATCTTCGTGTGGCTGAGATTGAATCCCAGAATCATTGATTCCCCCCAAAAACCCCCTACTCAACTTCTTACCCTCTTCTATCTTTTACCTAGGGTTATAATCCTGTTTACCTCCTTTATAAACCCATCTTCTTCCCTAAAATCATTTATTCTCTCTGTTTAATCAATTGTTCTCTCTCAACTCTCCCAAACTCCCATAAACTCTCAAGAACTCCAATTTCTCATATATCAATGGCAAAATCAGGTGCATCAAAGAAGCAATCCAAGGCTTTAGGCTCCATGAATCCAACCGGTTCCACATCTCCAACGATTGCTTCAAGCAACTTCAGAGCAGTTTTTGAAGATCATCAATCGTACAATGTACCAACAAAGCTCATGATCAAGTATCTCAAGAACCAGAACTTATTTGGCCCATTTGACGCATTCACTGATGTTGTCCCTGTTTCTACACTCTTCAAGTGTGCTCTTTCTGCATACAGACCATTGGAAAACCCACAAGAAGTGCGTCTTAACCTCATCGATGATTATTTGGTCATCTTGACCAAAGAGAATTTCTTGTCCGCCATAAATCTCTTGATTCATCCCTCCATCAAGATCTTCACCCCATCCTTATCTGACATAACCACCGCACTCTACCAAATGGGTTATCAGAAACCGATATGAGGGATTGGTGAATTTAAGAAGAACCAACTGCCTGCGGTTTGGCAGTTCGTATGCCATTTCGTCATCCGCTGTCTGTCTGGCAGGACCGGAGGCATCGACAACATGGGTTTAAAGCTCCTTGAACTAGTGTGGAGCATCTACACGGGCCACGATGTCATTTATGGCCAGATTCTTTGGGATGATTTCCTCCAATACATCCCCAAAGAGCACCCCAGGGAGAACCCAACCGAGCTCACCTTTGCTCGATTCTGGTCTTTGGGCATATCTGATCTACATGCGGATGTTGGTATCAACATGGGCAGTGACATCAACTTCTTTGTCACTAAAGATCTAAAAACGTACAATCCCTTTTCCGATCAAAATTTATTTAGACCTATCCGCAAGCTCCCTGTTCATATTCTTACCTTGCTTGGTCTTGAGACTGCTGATGTCTCAGATCATATAGACGCCACGGAGGGTATTATCCCATACCCTTCTACCCCAACTCTTCCTTCTATAACCATTCTTCCTGAGGGTACCGCAGCCCCCTCTGCTACTACACTATCTAACCCTTCTCAATGGAGAAAAACGGTGGCATCTGAAAAGAAAACTAGCACACCTAAGAAGAATGCCCCAAAACGAACCGCACCCTCAAAGAAACGAAAAACCAAACCCACCACTGTATCAAGCAGTGACTCTGAGGAAGATAGGCAACCAATATCTATCCTCAAGAAAAGAAAAATAACCGCAACCTCTGGCCAAATGCGTGACCGGACTGATACTGTAGCCTCTCAACAGGCTCCGGTAGTCCTTGGGATGGCCGCACATCCATTCAATACCACACTCGAATACCAGTCAACCTCATCATGTGAGATTGTTTCATCCTCTTCATCATCCGAACGTGGAGACAACCCCCGAGTTATATTTCAAGTAGATAAATCTGGACATCGCCCTAAGGTATTCAGGGCTACCCGACTGCATACTTTTTCTTTTGAGGAGTTAGACTCCATCCTTTTGCATGTATCCCAAACACTTCATACACCACTCCATCCGTAGGGCATCTCTTTCGCCCATGCCAGAAATGGGCCGAGGCCAGACTTTACCACGGGTCAAGGAGACCAAGGAAGCCCAGGAAATCATACTCTGCTTCCATTCCTTTCAGGTGGTTTAGGCATGGTGAGCACTCATGTGCAAGGATCCGTGAACCCAAGGGACACCTTGGTGCGAACACAACGAATTGACGACAATGATTCAAGTGACTCTTGGAGTCGGTATCAGCCAACTACTGATGCCGAAATCAAGAAATATGTTGCTTTTAAAAGAGCATTCCAAGCCCGCAAGGAGCAACAGGTCAAAAAACAACAACAGAAGGAACAAGAAATACTGTCTGTAGCCAAGTACTGGGCAAATGCCATCAGCAATGCCCATACTGCTGCCACAATCCAATGGGTTCAAACCTTGATGGATCAAATGCCAGAAACTATGTTGAAAGCTCAAGCTTCAGCCGCAGCTGCAACTACCTGAAAGGTTCCTCCTACTCTAACTCCGGTTCCATCTCCCGCAGTCAATCCATCTCAAGACGAAGAGCCGACAATTGAACTCAGCTCAGCCCCTACCTTCGGTTTTGATGATGAAGACATCCAAGAGGTCAACAAACCAAATCCTTCAGACGACGACCTTATGATGTTCGAAGAAGAAGAAGATTCCAGCGGTTCTCAACATTGCACTTCTAAGCCCAAGGAAAAGAAAAAGAAGAAGAAGAAGGATGATGTCACCAGGAAGGAATTCCTCAATCTCCAAGCCAAAGTTGATCAAATTTTGGCTGCGTTTAAACCCACCCAACCTCCATCTGAAGATATTCCAGGACTGCAATCCTTAATTGAACGAGTTGAAAGACTTGAAATGAGAGAGTGTATGGCTGCTGAGCGCATCTCTCTCAAAGTCGAAATGGGGATCAGATCTCTTGACAACAACCGCAGGGCCGATCATCAAGACTTTATGGCTACAGCGGAACACCTCATTACTGAGGTAACCTCAATCAAACAAGATCTTCAAACAGTCATTGCGGACCAAGCTTCTCTATCTCAGAAAGTGATAGATGAGACTCATACTGCCTATGAGTCCACTATCTCTGTTCTTCATGCCACAATCAACATAATGCAGAAATCCCTCACTTCTGACTTCCATGGCCCTGAGATCCTCCAACTTACCAAGGAAATACACAAGCTGCTCTTCAACTCCTCCACCCCAAACAACTCACAGCTGGCCGAAACCATGAAATCTCACTTTGCAGAAGTCTGTGCCAAAGTGGATGTCCTTAAACAATGGCTTGAGGAAGCACCTCCGTTGCATCCCTCAAGAGGGGGAAGTGATGAAGAAGCACACCACTCAGATACCTCCATCCATCAGAGTCCTCCCATCACCACAAAGAAAATTCCCACACCGCAGCCCTCACCTCCACCATCCCACAATATTCCATCTCCTCACTCTTCACCTAAAAACAACACTCTCAATAGGCCTGAGACTCCTCCTCACCTCAAAAATCTTGAGGAAAATATGTCATCAGCAAGTTCCATAGACTCTCCTGCCACAGCCGAAAGGAAACACGATTGGAAAGCGGCCAAGCTTGCTGAACTCATATGGAGAGAATGCGGATTTGATACAATGAAAGATAAGTCGCTGATTAACTCATGGGTCAATCCGCTCCGTAGGCTACTGGATGAAGACTACACTCCACATCTCACGTATGCTGAACCTCCCTCCGATGGTTATTGGGATATTCCAATTTCTCCCAATGCTAAGTGTTTTGCAGTTTTTGAGTCCTTTGACTGTAGTCTCCCTGATCACAAATGATTGCCTATGGAATTTGAAAGACTCAATCGCTTTTATGCGAAGCATGGCTCATCTGTGGAAAACATATGGTCTAACGATAGACCATCCGCAGTTAAAAATTACAAGATGCGGAAATTCATGAAGGCTGACTTTGTTCAGTACACTCTTACCAGAAGAGAGCATGACTACTTACGAACTCAGGCAGATTTTCCAAGCATGAATCCGGAAGAAATATTCCTCATTGCCAGAGTATTCCAAAACAAGGCAGAGAAGCATCCGAAGATGCAAATGGCGCTTGACAAATCCAAATCCTTTCTAAGGGACACACTTTGTGACTTCTCCAAGATCGATGCGAATATCCACCCCACCATCATCAGGAAGTTTGATCTCCCCCCACTTGAACCTGTGCCAATGCCCACCAAAGGCTTTGAAGAAAGATCATTAGGCGCAACAAACTTTCCTGAACTTGGGATCATTTTCAAACAGAAGGCGGACAACGTTAAATACTTCATTCCGATGAATGTTATGCACCGCCTGCCCAAGAAACAACTTGACATCTGGAAGACCACAGTAGAAAGATCAAAGCACACTACTGCTGAAGTCAAGTTTGAAATTTCTAGAAGAATCACTTGGCTTGAAAATGTCAGAAAATTCTGGTGGATTTTGATCAAGGTCCTCAAACTTGACACCTGAACCGAAGTTAAAGAGGTCACTTAGGGGGAAATTGTTGAAACATAAAAGTGACCCTGTTGAACTAAGGTACCGCAATCATCTATCAACCGCAACTGTTCACCATCAACAATCATCTCAATATCCGGAGTCAACACGTCTTCAGCATCCGCAGTCTTTGTTATTTCCTTTACTTATCTTTATGTAATGTACTCTATTATCGAGCATGCCTTGCACGGCTGCTTATAGAGTAGTTGTTTATTACTAAGACTCTATAAATAGGGACTCTTTCTAATGTATTCAATACAACTCTTAACTTCTTAATACAAAATATTTCTTCCTCAACCATCTTTCTTATTACTCGATGACTTGTCAATTATTCTAAATATATTTCTCCAGGTTATCTTCTTTATTTCTCTATCTTACTACTCTTTACACTCTAAATTGTTACCGAAACATAACCTCTCTTCGAAGCAAGTCTTCTAGACTTAATCACTAAACTTGATCTTCCTTACTAACTCGGAGTGAATGCATTCCCTGTTATGAATCCGTTTAAGTGTATTCTTGATATAACAATTGTTGTCATTTATATTTCTTTACTTTCCGCAACTAACTATCTAACTATCTAACTATATTATTGTTGAGCTTTTAGATCCTTTGAGATTAACTATTCCGCAATATACTTGTTCTAACGTTTGTTCAAGTGTGTCTAAATGTTTTTCTCTCAACAGCATGCTCTTGTATAACCCATCGATTTACACCTAGACTGGTGTCAAGTCTATAATCTCTTCGGGATCTGGGTTATAAGGCTTAACGCCACCTACTTTCGTACCTTATTCAAGTATCCTTGGCTGCAAAGGTTATCCTATGGTTCTTCACATTTTAGTGTTCACTTCGGAGAATGCAGTCTATCATCTACAGGGCGACGATGACTTCTTCTACGTGAGGAGGCGGAGTGTCCTAGGCACTACTCGTCAGCAGCAGGGTGGACGAAGTGCCTGAGTAGTGCGAGCATCTTCTGCAACTACTCTTCTAGTGGTTCCGAGTTTCCTTGATTTAGATTAGGTCTAGAAGTATAGGGTTCTGTCACTCCGAACTTCTAATTTCCTCATCCACTCTTCTCAGAGCTTATCTTATCGCAGCTTCCAGGTTCCGGGATATTTGCTGAGATGCTTAATTCGTGGGATTAAGCATTAATGGATGGTCGTAGTCAATGTCCTTGACTCTGACGACTAAGATTTCTTTACCAACTGATAGTGTTAGCTACTATGTTGGCTTAACCGGGATAACAACAAATTTTGGATTTGTGGTCATTTTAGTAGCTCAACCCGCAGTGGCTCTCTTGACTCTAGTTCCTATTCTATGGGATAGGATGAAGGGTTTTACTATGAGGGTCGTGGTAGAGCTCATACTTGGCTTAACCACTAATACTTGGTGTATGGAAGCCGAATATAATATAGGTCGACATGATGTTCAGTTGTGCGAATCCACCCCAGACCCACAACCCAACGAGGAATAGGGAGTAGGGAGGAAGCACACATATTAAATCTTCTTGATCTCAATTATATACCACTCTTATGCATATACTCCGTTAATAGTAGACAATCCCATGAGTTCTTTCCTCTTGATTCACGAACTTGATTGTGAGGTGCTAAGGGTCTCTCCGGGGGATCTATGGAGTAGGTTTCGGGTGGTTATCACATTCTGGAATACCTGTAGTGTCTTCCGCTTCGGTTTTTATCTGTCTAAGAAGGGGTTGGTTAACAGCACGCGATACCCTAATCCCGGGTATTTCGGAAGATTTTAGATAAGAGCGACGACCGACAGATTGCATTAGGTTTTATTATTAATTTTTGAAGGACTTTTATTTGCCGAAATGGCTATGGTGAAAGTTCTTTTTACACAGCACTAGGAATTTACACATGGTTGTACTATGTCGAACCATGATTGATAGAGGCGTCGAAGTTGGCATACATCGACATGACATAGAATGAGGGTCGATAGGGCCATGTGCTGAATGGGCACACAAGTTCTTGGCGTCTCAGGTTTCGTCCCGTTTATCACTGTCGCGGATACTTGGACCGATAGAGTCGACGCGGAACTATAGAGGATCCTGAGTGTTTCGGAATAGTGTGATTTTCATGAATGGATTCTTACGAGGCCTTTCTATAATCGCCTAACATACACTAGTCATGTATAGTTAAGGTGGGAATGACTATTGACTGAGCGACTCCGCCCTAAATCCACAACCAAACGAGGAACAGGAAATAAGGCAGCATCACTCACTCGAGGTCTATCCATCTTAATTATACATGGCTTTAACGTGTATATTAAGCCATATAGCTTTACCTGATGAAAATTTTTAATCTTACAACAGTGCTGCGACTTTCGACTTAACAAGAGAGTAATTACATTTAGAATAAGCCTTTTAATGTTTTCGATTAATGTTTTCGGTTAGTTATCTGAGATTGAGAGACGTACCAAAATTTTACCGGGTTCATTCACGCTTCTCCTAGGTATTAGGGTTAGGCTCCTCCTGTGCCCTTGTCGTTTCTTTTAGTTGGGCAGGCCTTCTTGAAGTGCCCAATCTCACCACATAGGTGGCATATTGGACTGGTCCCAACATTGGTGGTCAATGTAATGAGCTCAACCGGGGTTCTGTAGACGCGAGCGGTATGCCCCTTCATGTTGCACCTAACATAAAGGAGGTCTCGACAGGTACCATGATGATGGTAGCTACATTTGCTGCAACGGGGGAGGCTTCCTAAGTATGGTCTTCTAGGTGTCGGGATGGAAGGGTTGGTAGGGATATTGACTGCCTCAGCTCGTTGCCCTTCGGAAGGTCCTTGAGCCGAGGTACCTCCCTCCTCATTCTTGAACTTTCTCTTCAATGGCTTCGGTTGGGGCTCTTGGGTGGCTGAGTATGCAGGTGTTGGTTGTTGTTGTCCATCGTTAGAATCAGAAATCTTGATAGGGCTCCTGCTAACACTGGCGTTGTTAGCATTCAGATGAGCCATGACAGCTGCTACGGATGCCGAGACTGCAGCTTGAAACGTAGCTTTATCGAATAGGAGAGTCGGTTTCTTGTCAGCGGATTGGTTACGTTTCTTCGGAGGCATGGTTTTTCCTACACGGAAAGGAACACAAGCTGATGAGAGACGATGGTTAACCCTGGACGTATCTATCTTTCCTATAATAGGCAATAATTTTTCCCACGCCTTGGATATTGGTTATCTGAGTGTTGTCCTACATCCCTATGATGTAGTTCGGGTATTCAAAGTAGAAGTAAGAGTATCGGGAAGCCATAAGATGGGAGTCATTACTACTAAGTCATCTTTATGCTGGAAAGGTTCACTCTCCGGCTTGGAAAGATTTGAGGACAATTCGGAACAAAGACTGTAGGAAGAAAGGCTCATGAAGAATTATAGCTAAACATTCTCAATCGAGGTTTTGAAATCAGATCTAATCGTATTACTAGCGATGGGAAAAGGCGATTTTACCTAACACATAGTGTGAGTAGTGTAATCAGTAACTCAATAATTGTATTATTTTATGGGTGTATTAGCGCGACTATAAAGACGAAAAGACACTTCTCTGGTTCCATGTACTGGCTCCCTCTGCCTGCCTCTTATCCTTGTCTGGGATCGGCATTGGTTTTCTTTGGGTAGTTACGTAGGGTTTTCTTCTCGTGTAGACATATTGAATTTCTACTCCGTCTTACTTCCGATTCTGACTCTGAGTGTCAGCGCTGTCTTACTTCTGATCCTACCCCTAAATGTCATCGCTCCATGATGGATGACTGAAAATCTCGAAAGTTCAGGCGGATTTCCCACCGATGTCCCTAAAAGGTGTAGGCACTTGGTGGTTTCAATAGTCTCCTCCTAGTTCATTTATTTCTGAACTGGAAATCTTCTCAATGAACCACTTCTAGGTCTGAATCATTTCTTCTGTCGAACACTGAAGTGGGTAAGGTTTTCTACAGCGTTCGTGCGAGAATGGAAATGTATAGAGAATCCTAAGAGATTATTAACATTTCACTGGGTGATCCATATCGAGTCTTGCTAAAATTACATAGGGTACACAAATAATATATATAACCTAGATCCGATAAGCCTTCGAATATGTGATAATACTCTATATCCACATCCCAACGAGGAAAAGGAAGTAGCGCGAAACCACACATTCTTAGTCTATGTAATCCTTATTATATATAACCTTGGGAGTATACCCTTTGTAATCATAGGTATGTCAATAAGGATCTTTTTAGTTTTTCACACAAGGTTATCTATGGATCCTAAAATACCCCTATGGTATTTTAATTTCTTGTTTGATTCTTAACTTCTGAATATGGTTCTGGGATTAATGTGAGTCTTTTAGTATTCCAAAATACTCCCATAGTATTTTAAACTTTATTTTTGGCTCTAGCATTCCTAGTTGGTAAGTTTCAGACTCGTTGCAACACCACCATCACTCCCAAGCACACGTTGGTTGCATCTCGAATAAATGTAGTTGATCAGGTTACATTTATTCCAGCTTACGATTACATAACTGCTCAGGTTTGACGGTAGTGGTCAACATCCAAAGACTTTTATTTTGTTCTTCTTGTGATACTTTTATTTGAGTGTTTAGATTCTGGATGTTCTTATACTTTGGTAAAATATGGTTATATTTTAAAGTATAATTCTTGGTCAGAGTGTTTTATCCCAAGGTATTTGTAGGCTATATATCTTTTATGAATTGATATACTGAGCTCACTATAAATAATGCTCTGATACCAATACGACAGCAACGTTCTGGGGTGGATGACGTCATGTCAAGTATCACAACATATGCAGTATAGTAATCAAAGTACAACAACCATTGCATTAATACTAATAATTTTACATAGTTTACATTTCATAGCAACTTCAAAGTAATACAAGTAATAATATAGATGCAGCTCGGTACTAGGCTGTCTACACAAAAGCTCCCGAGATGTACATGTCTATCGCTGACCTGAAAATACAAGTTATTTTGAAAGCGAGTATAAGCATTTTATAATGCTGGCGAGTCCATAAGTATTTAGTTTCATTTGTATAAATACGCATTTTTATTCAAAATAACTTTATGAAAGATAGTAGTTTATAATCTACAGTGTATTAGCGTCCTTTCCAGAAAATCCTATATTTTCTAAATAAAAGCAGTCTTCTACCAAGACCCGACTGATTTATGTTTTAAGGAGTAGTTTTCCCCAAATTACTATCATTACCAAATACATAATTGAATTTAAAAGAGTAATGAGAAAATCACAAGTGAAAATACTAGGGGAAAATAATATATATACCTCAGCAGTAACACTGCTGACTAAAACAAAACAAAACATAGACTCCAGGAGAGTATCGAATGAATGCTACACCTAGCTCAGTCTAACAAAAGGAAGCACAGACTCCAGACAGTATCGAATGAACGATACAGCTAGCAAAGTCTAAAACAAAGGGTGAATGTGAACTCGTATGTAACCATGCTGATCGACGATAGAGTATCCGATGACCCTCCAGGTCACATGTAGAGGTAGTGGCATTATGTCACCCATGGGCCTTACCCGCATACACTGTAGCTACTATTCTGGGTGTGGGAGTGTCAGTCCCGTATAGATCTATACACATGATGTTCGCTCTCCTTCCCGGAGACTCTGGTTACACGACGTTGGCGCAATGAAACGTCGTAGAGGGAAATAGTGTGTAACATTCTAAAGTAAAAGAGAGAGAGAGAGAGAGAGAGAGAGAGAGAGATGGAGAGAGAGATAGAGGAAGAGATAGAGAGAGTGAGAGAGATAAAGAGAGAGATAAAGAGAGATAGAGTCTCTTAACCATTCCTATAATAGTTATTAGGGTTCCAGAAACATGAATAATAGAGGGATGCCTGTACTACTCAAGGCGATGAATTGACTGAGAGAGGGAGCTTTTATGTCCATACATGTATACATGATATATAATTGATGATTAAACGACCTTCGGACAGACTACTGATACCCACCAGACCACATCCTAACGAGGAAAAGGAAATAGGGCGAACTAGCCTTCCTAACTCCTTTAAACATTATTTATATAACTATACAAATATAGGCATGCATTTGACAAAATAAAAGCATAGAAGAAAACTTTGGTAAAACCTTGGGATAACCTTTACACTTAAGAAATTTACGACTTGATGTCCCTTTGTAAAACAAGTTTTGAAAGCCTTTGGGAATCCTTTGAAAAACCTTTCACAAACAGCTTTGAAAATGATTTTTATGAAACAGTTTAAGTGAAGAAAACCTTTGGAAATCCTTTTAATAAGAAATTACGATTGGATGTCTCTTTAGTAAACAAACTTTGGAAAACTTTGGATAACCTTTAATGATCTAGAAAGGGATATTCGTACTTTAACAAGATTTGAAAACATGATTTGGAAATCTTAAGCTGGATAAAACAGTTTAACATGCAAAATCTAATTTCCTATACAGTTATTAATCACATGTGATTTATCTAATAATTGTACAGTTCAACTTGTATTCCCCCCCTATGAAAGCAGTTAAAATCATTTAAAAGGTTATATCAGGGGTATGAACTCACCTGCTGCGAGTGGATCGGATGGAGGTGTCAGTTGAGTGCTCGGTGTCAAGTAAAGACTTGAACACAACTTAATGACCTAGTAACATATGAAGACATATGTTTACATATAATTAGTGACTATAACACTAATTAAACACGTATAAGCATCCTAATGTGCGGAAAAACACTTTGGTCAAGTGCTAGGAGGCTATTGGGTTGCAATAAGGGAGTGTATGGCCTAGTTAGGGAGTTTACTCTTCAAGAGTAAACTCTTTATGGAGATTTCGGCCCAAAGACCATATCCCCATGATTTTACGACCGTAAACTCATGGGTGGTGTGTTTTTGGATGCTAAAAGGTCTTACAACACCTGTAGAATTAGGCTAGGTTCAATTCTAGAGCATGGGAAGTGGTTAAGTCCTCAAATGGACCATTCATGGGAGTTTACGGCCGTAAACTCTTACTAGTCCCTTCCTTTTGTGTTTTGATGGTTCTAGATTAAGCATACTTGTTTCTAGTCAATTATACAAGTCATAAGGGGTGTTAGGGGCATCATATGACCATTTTATGGAGTTTACGGCACAAGGACCATTTCCTTAGGGGTTTACAACCATAAACTCTATGAGGGTATGGTTTCTTTGGTGTTTATGGTTCCTACTTCGATGGTGGTTGGTTCTAGACATTATTCCAAGCCATAGGAGGTGTTTAAGGGAAATTTTAACACCTTAAATGGTGTTCACGGCCCATGAAGAGGGGTTTACGATCCAAGAGTGTTCTTGGGCTGTAAACTCACGTTTACTCCTCAAAACACAAGGTTTTGGTGTTCTAAGCTTGTACATGGAAGTCCCTAAGTCATACCTAAGCCCTATGAGGGATTTGGAAGGGTTTTGGGGCTTCAAAACCCCATTTATGAGTGTTTGCGGTCCAAGAGTGTTCTTGGGCCGTAAACACATGATTATGAGGGTTTTGGGTGATTTAAACACGAATTTGGAGGTATATCAAGCTAAACAACAAGGTAGGATAGATTACTTATGATTTTGGAGCTCGAAATGGGCGTTTTTGGATCGAAAGTTACATGTAGAGAGAGAGTGAAAAGGGTGTAAATGAGGTTTACTCACCCTTGTATAGGGGTTTGAGTTTGTGGCCTGGAGGAAATCTACCCGATACCGACGTTAAACGGGGCTTATGGTCGTACCCGATTAAGTGGTCGTAACTTGACGTGGTCGTAAACTAAAACTTTTCAATTTAAATAACCTAATCCAAATGTTAACGGAAAAGTTTAATAAAGCGAGTTTTATTAGTGGAAAAGGGTTTACTGTGACGGGATAAATTTCCGGTTGTCACATTATTAGACCTCAAAACACAAAATGGCACTTAGTACCATGAGTTTACGGCCATAAACTCATGGGGAAATGGTCATGGGCCGTAAAATCCATAAGTAATGGTCCTTGGGCCATAAACTCCAATGCCATGCCATACAACCCTTTAGATGCAACCCGTTTGTACCTATAACACTCGAATCAAAGTATTTCCATGTCCTAGGGTGTTTTAACTTGATTAATTAGTTGTTAATTGACTAATTAGATACATATATGTTTTATTATATGTTAACTAGGATCATTGAGTGCCCAAGTCCTCACTTGACACTTAGGATCCTTTACCGATCCTACTATCGCATCACTCATTTCAGGTGAGTTTATACCCTTTAAACAACCTTTTAAATGCTCTTGCTTGCTTTTAAATACTTTTATGGGGGGTGGGGGGGGGGGAATGCAAGTTGAATATCATAATTATTATATCAATCATATGTGATTAATAACTACCAAACAGATGGATTTACTATACTTTCAAACTGTTTTATCAAACAAACTACTTTTGAATCGCTTTACCAACTAACATCAAGTCATGATTATTTTTTTGTTTCAAACCCTTTAAATGTATTACAAAACCTCTCTTTCCCTTATGTATTCATAGAAACCATATCTATACACTTATGTAGTAAGTATATATACTTACATGGACACTTCAAAGTTGTATAGCAAAGGTGTATAAACTTACATGGACACTTCAAACTACATTACTAGCAAACTATAATAGGTATAGTTTGGGAAATAATACCTACTATTCTCAGTACAAATGGAACATACATGAGTCAGTACATTCATGAGTCTATACAATTGTGTTACATACTATATGAAGAGATACAATTACATACTATAGGAAGAGATACGATTACATACTATATGATGAGTTACTATTACATATTATATGAGTAGATACTGTTATATAAGTACGGGACTAATAATTCTACACCCAGCTGTTAGCTACAGAGGGAAAATGCACATCGATGGATGTCTACGGTTAATACTATTCGGCAAGTTACTCTGCCATGTTTATCCTAGTACCAAAGGATAATACTTACATGTTTATATAATGTTCCCTATTACTTTTACTTTGTGACACATTCAAATAAACGATGAAGTAGACTATATTTTGATAAAAATAGTTACACATGGGAAAATTACACACTTTTACAAGAAACAAACATACAAAACAGTCGGGTCTTGGTAGAAGACTACATTTTATACTAGTAGGAAATATAGGATTTCCTAGGGTTTTCACACTTATATGAATTGTATCATTAAAGATTTACAAGTCTCTTTCTTATGGATTTACAAATCAAAGACATTAAAATACTTATGAATTCACCAACTTAAATGCTAATCTATGCTTTCAAAATAACTTGTATTCTTAGGTCATCAGTAGACAGGTACTGGTGACAAGTTTTTGAGAAGACGGAGCACAGACAAGACTCGTCTTTTATCATTCATTTTTGGTGTCTATTACATTACAAAGAACACACATGTATTAAAATTTTATATTTAATGCAATGGATGATGTTTGTTTACTTATTTACTATTACTGTGTTGTGATAGTATACATGACGTCCTCCGCCCCAGAACGTTTCCGCCGTTCTCGGTTTTGGGGCGTGATAGATTGGTATCAAAGCATTGTTTATAGTGAATCAAGTATATCAACCCATAAAAGATATACTAACTATAAACAAAATGGGATTAAAACACTCTGACCAAGAGTTTATAAGTACTTTTAAATAATAAAATATTTAACTAAGTATACATACCTGCATTCATACTAAAATCAGTGTCATAATGACAAATACAAAAGTATTATGATTGTTGAATATCACAAGTAAGCTCGGGGATGTATGGTCAGTCCTGGGAGTGGCATAGCCTGATCAACTATGTTGGTCCGAGGAGTGATTAGCATATGCCCAAGAATGGTTGTGATGTGGCAACAAGTCTAAAAACTTACCAACACTACTACAATGAGAACCTTAGAACAAAACATAACTTAAAATACTATAGGAGTATTTCGTGTTACCAAAAATATCTTAGCTAGTTCGTCTCTTAAACTAATTCTCTTACCCCTATTTCTCGCGTAGATAACATGGCTGGATTCCATCATCACGGAGACCCGTACTTTCCACCCCACGGCAATGTTGGATGGCTTGAAGAAGAGCCTGAAGATGAGCATCCAATCCCTTTGGATAACCACCTCGCAGAAGGCTTCTCGGATGGATGTGACTACGAGCCCGAAGTCAACAACCTACCCCAAGTAGGTCAAGCCGCGTGTAACAACCCCCGAACCGCGTTTCAAGGTCCCACACCCTTGTGGGCAACTAACTTGAATCGCTGGAGCGATGAGCAAGGTCAAACCTTACCCTACAATGGGGACCGAAGCTTTTACAACGTAAGCGAGGGTGGCTCGGCTGACCGAGCGCTACCTATCATCGTCCGCAGGATTGCTTGGAATGTTGAACAAGGTCGAGCAGCCATTGGCCAAGTAGTGGAGATTGATGCCAACTCTGGTGTCAACACGGTCCACATTGGCCATCTCGAAGAAGCAATGGAAAGAACCAGGATGACCAATGAGACTCTTCAGCAACAACTAGCTGCCTCCCAAGCTGAAGTCATAGAACTTCGAGTTCGCCAGAGGGCTCATGAACGACACCATCAAGTAGTGCTTCGTCAGATGGAAGACCTTAGGGTTCGCCCGAGGAATTCCCATTGCTGTTAGAAGATGTCTAGCACATCTTTTTCTTTTTATTAAGGAATAGCCTTTCTTATCCATGCTCTATGAAGCATTTGTCTGTAAAATATTCCTGTCTTTCAAGTACTTTATTAGACTTCTTAACTGCCAATATTTTCCCCTATGGTCTGATGTAAAACCTTCATTTAGGTCATTTTCCCGAACTTGATTACATCATTAATACCTGTTATTTTGGCATGTTATCTAATCTATTTAGAAACTCATACTATCACCTGTTGTTGAACTATGGCGATTTAGTTCATGAGACACATTCATTTTCTATACTATTGAATTCTTAACATTGTTTTTATCTTTTCAACTTATAGTTCAAAAATGCCGCCTCGTAGAAATCCCAGGCGTAACAATGCTGAGGAATCACCAATACCACCACCACCGCCTCCACCTCCTCAGTTTGACGTTGCTATGTTCCAAGCGGCTGTCACTGCGGCAGTAGCGGCTGCCATGTCACAAATCAATACTCCTGTCCCTAGTGGATCAGGAATTGGAACACCACTTTCTAACCATGGCGAGAGTCATGGGCACCTCAGGGAGTGCAACTACAAGGATTTTACGAATTCCAAACCCCAAAATTTCAATGGAACAGGAGGGGTGATGGTTTTGAGGTAGTGGATAGAAAAGACCGAAGCAGTCTTTGAAATCTGCGCCTGCCCGGAGAATTATACAGTCAAGTTTGCTACTTGCACCTTTTCTGAAAGGGCCTTAACTTGGTGGAATGGCTACGTTAAGTCACTGACTCTGGTGGTGGCAAACTCAATAAGCTGGGAGAACCTGAAAGCCATGCCGATGAGAGAATACTGTCCTTGAAGGGAAGTTCAAAAGCTCGAATAGGAACTCTAAGGTCTTAAAATGGTTGATTCTGATGTATCAAACTATGCCAATAGATTCTGTGATCTGGCAATTCTTTGCCCAGATATGGTTGCTCCTGAGAGCAAGAAAATAGAGCGATTCATTTTTGGTCTGTCGCCTCAGATACAAGCATGTGTGCTAGATTCCAAGCCTGCTACTTCTGACAGTGCTAAAGAACTGGCACAATCTATTATCAACCACGAAAACTACCAGAACACAACAACTGCTTCACCTAATCAACAAACGGGAAGCAACAACAACAGGAGGAAATGATGGAACAAAAGGAAAGGACGGTCTTCACAAGAATCCTCAAAGAAACAACAGCTAGTTACAATAAATGTTGCTGTTGTACCTACTGCTTTTCCTACTAACCCCTACCCAGAAAAGCCTTAGGTGGGTAACCTTCTGAAGTGCAACAAATGCAACTTCCACCACACCGGACCTTTTCGGGAAATGCATTCCTCCAACTGCAACAGAAAGGGGCATACTACCCGTTTCTGCAAAGCTCCCGCAAAGCCAAGCACTCAAGTTCCAAATGCTGGGGTGGGCCAAACTTGCTACAGCTGTGGCGAGGCGGGTCACTTCAAAAGGAACTGCCCGATGGCAGCAAATACCGTCGGAGTGGGACAAGTTCTGGCTATGGGTCACGAGGAAGCCGTAGCTTATCCTACGATAGTTACTGGTACGTTTCGCCTCGATAATTCATATGCATGCATAATATTCGATAGCGGAGCGGAGAGAAGCTTCGTAAGTCAGAAATTTGTTCACTTGCTTAAACAAAAACCACGTACATTAGAGGAATCATTCACTGTAGAAATGGCAAACGGGAAAACGAAAAATACAAACTGTATATGCGTAGGATGTACTCTAACTTTACATGGTCATTCTTTCCAAATAAACCTCATGACGGTGTCAATTAAAAGTTTCGACATATTGTTTCCAATCCTTGGATACATAGGTTATACCTATCGCTTTACCAACAGACATCAAGTCATGATTATTTTATTGTTTCAAACCCTTTAAATGTATTTCAAAACCTCTTTTTCCCTTATGTATCCATAGAAACCGTATCTATACACTTATGTAGTAAGTATAAATATATATATATATATATATATATATATATATATATATATATATATATATATATATATATATATGGATTTGATAGGATGGCTGTGACTTCAGCTCCAACACCTTGTATAGCAAAGGTGTATAAACTTACATGGACACTTCAAACTACATTACTAGCAAACTATAATAGGTATAGTTTGGGAAATACTACCTACTATTCTCAATACAAATGGAACATACATGAGTCAGTTCATTCCTAAGTCTATACAATTGTATTACATACTATATGAAGAGATACAATTACATACTATAGGAAGAGATATGATTGCATACTATATGATGAGTTGCTATTCGGCAAGTTACTCGGTGGTGATTATCCTAGTACCAAAGGATAATACTTACATGTTTATATAATGTTACCTATTACTTTTACTTTGTGACACATTCACATAAACGATGAAGTAGACTATATTTTGATAATAATAGTTACACATGGGAAAATTACACACTTTTACAAGAAAAAAACATACAAAACAGTCTGGTCTTGGTAGAAGACTACATTTTATACTAGTAGGAAATATAGGATTTCCTAGGGTTTTCACACTTATACGAACTGTATCATCAAACATTTATAAGTCTTTTCCTTACAGTTTTACAAATAAAAGACATTAAAATACTTATGAATTCACCTGCTTAAATGTTGATCTATGCTTTCAAAATAACTTGTATTCTCAGGTCATCAGTAGACAGGTACCGGTGACAGGTTTTTGAGAAGACGGAGCACAGAGAAGACTCGTCTTTCATCATTCATTTTTGGTGTCTATTACATTACAAAGAACACACATGTATTAAAATTATATATTTAATGCAATGGATGATGTATGTTTACTTATTTACTATTACTGTGTTGTGATACTATACATGACGTCCTCCGCCCTAAAACGTTTCCGCCGTTCTCGGTTTTGGGGCGTGACAGTGTACGATCAGCCGGAGCTCGCGGATAGACCCCAAAATGCCATCCAGTATTTGATTATGTGATATGTTAGAATAACATGCTAGTACTAGGCTAGGGATCTTCAGGAATTGCATGATAAAATGGCCTGACTTCATGATGCCTGCTATCCTAGGGTTTTCCTTACATGAGATTGACATCATTACTGTAGTTACTTGTGTGTATCACGTTCATAGATAATTAAGATCTTATAGCCTGATAATGTTTGATTTAGCCTTATGTTCTGTTCTTGTCTGATTGGGAGCTTAGAGTAGGACTGGATATTCAAAAGTCTACAGGGTCCAACATTATGTATGGATAGCACATGCTAATGTTGCAGGGTTGGTGGAAGTTTCATGGGTAGATAGGTTGTTTGGGATGAGTCCGCTGAATTTGAGGCATTTAGCCTTCCTTTGGGAGTGAGGCTTGAGTGCTTGCTATGATTATGTGTATTGTTAGGGCGTTGTGGTGATACTTGGGACAAATAGGGGTAGGTGTGGAAAGTAGTATGGACTAGTACTATTAAAAGCACAGGACCCATACGCATAGCAGGAAGTCACAACCCCTAGGGTTTTGTCGGGAGTTGGTTCCCAGTTATTTGTATGAATTATTTGATACCCTGTGTTATGTTTCAGAATGGTGATGACCAGGCGCTTTGTGACTGGATCCGGTTCGGGATCAAGATCCGGTTCAGGAGAGGGCGGACAAGGGGCGCCGACAGCGCCTGAGACTATCAGCCAAATGAGGCCAGATGAGATGGATGACAGGATCTAAGAGATTCTACACGATAAAGTTGTTGCATTGTTCCGGGCCGAATTGTCAGAAATGTTCGGGTCTATTATGACCACTATGGTGGATTTTTTTCGATGATCGTTACTTAGCCCTCACTAAGGCGGCCGCCGCAGCAGCTGTATCCGTGGTAGGGTTGGGAGCCGGTCGGGCATTTAAGTATCGGGACTTCGATAACACGAAGCCTCCTACTTTTGATGGGGCTCAGGACCCCATCAAAGCCATGAAGTGGTTGTCTGAAGTGAAGCGTTGTTTCTTCACATATGTATGTCCTGCTGACAAGAGGGTCAGATATGCCCTGAGCTTGCTAAGGTCCGGGGCAAAGGACTGATGGAGGTTGGTGATTGCGTCGTATTCAGACGAGTAGAGGGCTGTTGTGTCATGGTAGCAATTCTGGGATATGTTCCGTGCTCACTACATTCCTTGAGTCGAGCGAGAACGGTTAGCTCAGGAGTTCTTGGAGCTGAAGTTAGATCGGGAGACGTTGACGGAGATCACTGGTATGTCTACTGAGAGGGCGATATTCTACCTGGAGTTTGCTTATGAGTAGGCTTAGATGACCCAACGTTGTGATACACTTTTGGAGCTACAAGATTTCGCTAGGCGGCGGGAGCTTGAGATTGAGTTACAGCTGAGAGAGCAGGGTCAAGTCCTGGTACAGTCACAGCTGGTGCCAAAGCGATCTAAGACCGTTGATTCCAGGCAAGGGAGATAGCAGGGCCGCACTTGTGGCAAGTGCGGAAAGGGGCATTCGGGTGCTTGTAGGTCGGGTAGCGGATGCCGCAAATGCGGCCTGGAGGGGCATTTTGCGAGGGATTGTCATTAGACAGCCCCAGTTCAGGATATGAGGATCTACTACCATTGTCATGAAGTTGGTCATGTGAAGACCAACTATCCGCAGCTCACAGCCAGGTCGGCGCAGGCTCTAGCGCCGATGACATTGAGGATTACTGATGGGAGACCAGTTAGGGCAGAGCCTCTGAAGGCTCAGGGGCATGCCTTCCAACTTACCGCAGAGGAGGCCAGAGCAGCACCAGATGTGGTTGTGGGTATGTTTCTATCTTTATCTCATTTATTACATATGTTTTATGCTTATTAGTTGTACTTGTGCTTAGGTACGTACTTAGTGAATTCCCTGCCTGCTTTGGTTTTATTTGACTTGGGGGCAAGTTGGTCTTTCGTATCTCAGACTTATATTAGGGAGTTTGGTGTGCCAGTGGGCGAGCTAGAGTGTTTGTTGCGAGTCTCTATCGCCAACGGACACGAAGTTTCAGCTTCTTTGATCTATCGAGGGTCCGAGTTGGAGATCTTCGGAGTGACCTTTCTGATTGATCTGATACCGATTCCCATGGGGGAAGTGTGTGTAATCATAGGGATGGATTGGCTTAGCCACTTCGGTGCCATGATAGATTACGAGGGTCAACGAGTTTTAGTTCGAAACCCAAGTGGGGGAGAACTAATTATTTATTGTGAGAGCACCAGAGTGGGATCATGGTTTTGTTTAGCTGCCAGGGCTCGGCAATACATTAAGTACGGGTGTGCGGGATTTTTAGCGTATGTGGTGGATACGCGATTCAGGGATCAGACTCCAGTTTCAGAGGTTCCGGTGGTTAGGTAGTTTGTCGATGTGTTCCCAGAGTAGTTACCCGGAGTGCCTCCGGAGAGGTAGGTCGAGTTCAGAATCGACTTAGTGCCACGTGCGGCCCATATCGCCAAGGCGCCATACCGATTGGCACCACCAGAGGTGCAGGAGTTGTCATCACAGCTGCAGGAGCTGCTGGGAAAGCAGTTCATTCGTCCGAGCAGTTCTCCATGGGGAGCACCGATACTCTTCATCAGGAAGAAGGACGGTTCGCACATGATGTGCATTGATTATCGGGAATTAAACAAGTTAACGTTGAAGAACCGTTATCCACTCCTGAGGATAGATGATCTTTTCGATCAATTACAGGGTGAGTCATGGTTTTCCAAGATAGACTTGAGGTCTAGATATCATCAGGTCAGGGTCAGAGAGGAGAACGTGGAGAAGACCACGTTTCGGACTCGTTATGGTCATTACGAGTTCGTGGTGATGCCGTTTGGGCTCACCAATGCACCAACACTATTCATGGACCTGATGAATCGGGTCTGTAGACCGATGCTGGATCGCTCGGTCATCGTGTTCATAGATGATATCTTGGTGTATTCCAAGACTCGAGAGTAGCACGAGGAGAATTTGCGGGATTTATTGGGAATTTTGAGGGGAGAACGGCTTTATGCCAATTTATCGAAATGCGATTTTTGGGTACGAGAGGTCCAGTTCCTGGGACACCTCGTTAACCAGGATGGGATTTTGGTCGACCTGGCCAAAATCGAGGCAGTCATGTAGTGGGAGCGTCCGAAATCTCCCTCAGACATCAGGAGCTTTTTAGGATTGGCAGGGTACTACCGGAGGTTCATTCAGGATTTCTCCAGGATTGAGGTACCCCTCACTCGTCTGACAAGGAAGGGGGTGGATTTCCGGTGGGGCCCTGCGTAGTAGAGGGCGTTCGAGACCCTCCGGAAGCAATTGTGCGAGGCCCCAGTCTTGACACTCCCGGAGGTAGTTGAGGATTTTGTAGTGTTCTGTGATGCATCCATCACAGATTTGGGGTGGTCCTCATGCAGAGAGGATGAGTGGTAGCTTATGCGTCGCGACAATTGAAGCCGCGTGAGAAGAGATACCCTACGCATGACTTGGAGTTGGGGTCGGTGGTGTTCGCCCTCAAGATATGGAGGCATCACCTTTATGGGGTCCGGTGTACCATATACACGGATCACAAGAGCTTGAGGCATATCATGGATAAGCCGAACTTGAACATGAGGCAGCACAGGTGGCTGGATATAGTCAAGGACTACGATTGTGAGATCCTTTACCACCCTGGTAAAGCGAATGTGGTTGTGGATGCTTTGAGCCGCAAATCAGCTGGGTCTTCCACCCTAGCGGTATGTATGAGGATAGAGGTGGATTCTCTGCTGGTGAGTTTGATCAGAGATGCTCAGGTGGAGGGCATGCGACCAGAGAACTGGAAACTGGAGAGGATCAAGGGCAAGAACGCCCAGTTTGTGTAGGATAGTCGGGGCTTGTTGACCCGATGCATATGGGTATGGGTTCCGATGTCTGGTGGAGTTAGACAGACAGTCATGGAGGAGGCTCATAAGTCTCACTTCTTTATTCACCCAATGACCACCAAAATGTACCGGGATTTGAGTTTGAGCTACTGGTGGCCGTGCATGAAGCAAGAAATCGCTTGGTATGTCGAGAGGTGCTTGACCTGTAGGATGGTTAAGGTCAAGCATCAGAGGCCGCATGGCAAGTTGTATCCCCTGTAGATTCCCATGTGCAAATGGGAACATATCACAATGGACTTTATTACCAAGCTGTCGAGGACGGCGAAGGGGTTTGATGCCATTTGGGTCATCGTGGATCGATTGACCAAGAGTGCACATTTCTTGGCTATATGGGAGAGTTCATCGGCCGAGAAGTTGGCCGATGTATACATCCGCGAGATTGTTGCTCGCCATGGGGTTTCGATATCCATTATCTCCGACCGGGATGTTAGATTTACCTCCCGTTTCTGGCAGAAGTTCAACAAGGAACTGGGCACGCGATTACACTTCAATACAACATTTCATCCCCAGACAGACGGACAGAGTGAGCGGACCATTCAGACCCTCAAGGACATGTTGAGGTCTTGTGTCATTGACTTCGGTGGGAGATGGGCTTCCCACCTACCGCTTGCAGAGTTCGCCAACAACAACATCTATCATGCTAGCATCGGCGCTCCGCCTTTTGAGATGTTGTATGGCCGGAAATTCCGCACACCAATTTGTTGGGGTGAGGTCGGACACGGGGTGATGGGACGGACGGAAGTAGTCCTGCAGACTACCGAGAAAATTCAGCATATTAGGCAGCGATTGCAGACCGCTCAGAGTCGGCAGAAGAGTTACGCCAACAAACGCCGATCTGAGTTAGAGTTTCAGGTGGGGATATGGTTCTCCTGAAGGTCTCACCTTGGAAGGGTGTGATTCGCTTCAGGAAGAGAAGGAAATTGGGTCCCCGTTACATTGGGCCGTTTAGGATCATTTCCAAAGTTAGCAAGGTGGCTTATAGGTTAGAGCTGCCGAAAGAGCTTAGTTGGATCAACAACACTTTCCACGTTTCACAGCTGCGAAAGTGTGTCATGGATCAGGAGGCGGTAGTATCACTGGATGATGTTCAGGTCGATGAGTGCCTGAATTACGTGGAGAGGCCTGTGGCCATTTTGGAGAAGAAGAAGAAGATTTTGCGGAACAAAGAAATACCTTTGGTGAAGGTGCATTGGGAGCATCGGAGGGGGTCCGAATGGACATGGGAGCCGGAGGTGGAGATGCGTGAGCATTACCCGGAGTTATTCACTGCAGCAGACTTTGAGGATGACGTCTACTTCAAGTGGGGGAGAATTGTAACGCCCCAATTCTCAGGTATGGAATTAGATGAAATCTTATTTGGTTGAAAGATCTACTCGATGAGTTGGCTGGCCTACACATCAAGTAGCAGCGAGGTGGGATCGCACATTTAGTGGTCTACTCGCCGAGTCCATAAAGGGACTTGACGAGTAGGAGCTGACAGATGAAACCCTAAATTTCGGGGTATTTCACCCTATTTAAAGGATCATTGGCCTTCCCCAGCCTCCCCATCATTGCTTCTTTTCCCTTTAAAGCCCTAATCATGTGTTTGTGCTCATTTTGTGCATTCTTAAGCTTGGAGGAGGATTTTCTTGGAGAAAAGAGCTTGGAGATCAAGCATTCAGAAGCAAGGAGCTTGAAGGACCTGAAATCTATTGTATTTAGCATCTTCTGGAAAGTATAAATCGTTACCCTAACCTCATTCATTCTAGATACCCTCTTTGGTCATATTCTAGGGTTTTCATAGTGTGATTGGAAGCTATTCTTCTTTGCAATCTCATATCTGAAGTTGTAACTTCAGAACAGAGCTCCTTTGGGCTTCTTAGTACATAAAGTTTCTACCTTGTGCAAGAATGAGACTCTCCCAAGGTGTAAGGCTCCATTGGAAGCATAGATTGGTCATTTAGGGCCTTTAGAACCTTGCATGTGCATAAAGTTTGCAACTTTACGTGATAAAAATGCCTTAGAAGCTTGGATCTGTAATCTGAAGCCTTGGCATGGCTTAAAAAGCGTCTGCATGGATGAAGGTCTGTGAGGACTCGGCGAGTTGAATGAACAACTCGGCGAGCCCGATGAAGATGGCCATGAACTCGACGAGTTGGATGAACAACTCGGCAAATCCGTTGATCTTTGCCTTGAACTCGGTGACTCGTTAGAAGACTCAACGAGTTGACTGGGGTTTCTCTCAATTCTTGGACACGTATGAACTTGGCGAGTTAAATTAGAACTCAACGAGCCAATCTAGGATTTCACGATTTCTAGAGTTCAGGAAGGACTCGACGAGTAGGTGAACTGCACTCGACGAGTGGAGTCAACATGGACTGTTGACTTTAACTGTGGACTTTGATTTTGACCATGAGTTGACCAGTTGACTTTTGAGGGTATTCTAGTAATTTGGAGATTTATGAAAGGGGATTTTATGGTATCTATAGGTAATGAAGTCCGTGTTGGTGATCCGGGAGTCGAAGCTTTCTAGTTTTAGACGTCAGTTGCGAGGTGAGCTCTCCTCATTATATCAACAGGGTCTACGACACCAAGGCCGGCCCTTTATGAATTATATCCTGGTTTAGGATGGTTGCTATGCTAGATTACATCCTAGTTTAGGTTGGTTGCTATTCTAGTAATTTTTTTGATTGATATCCTGGTTGTAGGAAGGCGTCTACGCTAGAGATCGGTTAGATCTGTATGACTCTTTGTTATTTCATGCTAGCGTACGATAATTATGTGCACATGTTTATTGGTATACGGAAGGGTTGAGGCAGGTCCTGCTGTGTGTTGTAGTGCTAAGACACCCCGGGTGGACCAGGTAGATTGCAGGCCCGAACCGGACAAATCTAGTCAGGCCGAAGGCCCAGCGAGCGGTCCGGATAGGCTGAAGGCCCCGAGGGGGGGGGGGGGTCCAGACATGCCGATGGCTCAGAGAGCGGTCCAGATAGGCTGAGGACCGGGAGTCGGTCCAGTCAGACTGATAGTTCATTATCAATGTTGTTTTCTATTTTCTTATATCTTTATACGATATGGTTATATCTGTATTGCATTGGTATTTTGGGGAAACTGACTAAGCTTCGGGCTTACCATTGTTGATTTTGTTTCAGGTACTTCTGATGACCGCGGGAAGGCAAAGGCGTGATCGTACAACTCCTCATGCTTTACCTATGTGTCTGGGAAAACTCTGATATTATACATTTTGAGAACAAAGCTGTAATGGTTTTTTTAATGGTTTGAAATGTTTTAAAATTTTTAAATTGGTGTGAATTTTTGGAATGTTACAAATTCGTACCATTTGATGCTCACAATCAATTACTAACCCATTGGGGCCTCACTAGTCCATCCTTATAATAATTGTGCTCATGCGCAAAGGAATGGGAACCAAATCAATTGGATACTGCTCGTTGGACATCTCCAGAATACAACCTCGATGAACCCTCGATACCTGGACAAATCGATCATCCACAATATTAACCTCTAATTGACAATCCAGCTCCCTCGGAGCACCGAAAAACCTCTTGTTGAGCGCAAGAGATACAAAAGATCCGGTAGTCCCCGAATCAAACAATACGAAGGCAGAGACACCGTTCACAAAGAATGATCCTAAAAAAACACACAAATATAAGGAAAACAATCAACATAAATAACGAGATGAGGAGAATATACATATTCGTCACCATATCAGGTGTTGCGCGAGCCTCCTCGACCGTCAGTTGAAAATCCCTGATCCTTACAATATGCGCATCCGCCTTGCCTTGGCGGTCATTAGTAATCTACAGAGTCATTGGAGCGGGTGCTACCACTGGTCCCGCTTCTATCAAACTCGGGAAATTGGCCTTCTTATGGCCCCTCTGATTTTAATGGAAGCAAATCAGATCTAATGTCTGGGTGGTGGTGGTGGTGGCAGTGCAATCCCTATTGAAATGACCTATCGTGCCGCACTCAAAGCAGCCAGAACCACCCGACTTGAACGCCCCATCGTGCATCTTGCCGCACTTGCCACCGCGGCTCCGACCTTGTTGGTCTATCGATTTCGAATAAAAAACCTTGGGCCTCTTTATTGAACTCCGTAAATCCTAAACCTGATCTAGTTTCCTCTTCCTATCTATCTCCAAATCAATCTCTCTCTCTTTCTCTCTCTCTCTCATTCTAACATTCTCTCTGTGACTCTCGCAATCATATCCTCAAGTGTCCTGTAACTGGATTGGCTCATAAACTACCGGATATCACTACTCAACAACTCATGGTATCTCGCCTTCTTCATCTCCTCATCCACCACATACTGTTGAACCAATAATGACCTCTCGCGGAACATAGTGGTGATCTCAGACACCGTCTCAGTAGTGTGGCGAAGGTCCTAGAACTCCCTCACCAACCGCTGCACGTCAATCATTGGCGCAAAATCAGCTCAAAATCTAATTAAAAATTCATCCCATGACATCGAATCAACTGTCTCATCCATTACCATGTCTCCATCCTCCTCTCACTAATCTCGAGCTCCGTCTTTCAGAAAACAGGAAGCAAGTATAACCTTTACCCCCCATCAAGACAACTGCTAGTGTGGAAGGCATTAACGACATCTGCTAACTAATGTTTGCTACTGATCGGGTCCTTCTCCCTGAGGAACTCTAGAGCCTCATATGCCAGGAACTCCCTGAAAGTCAACGTGCGAGCTCCAATAAATGCCACCATCTTAGAATGAAAAGCATTCAAGCGCTCATCAAAAATCTCCAGAATTCCCTCCTTGACCGTACCAAAAATCACAGGAGTCTGATCAAATATGATGCGGGTGATCTCAGATGAAATGAACTCCCACATCTGCTCATCCAACTATCCAGCTCCAGAGGCCAAACCTGAACCACTGCCAGAACCTTATCATGTGGCCACCATACTGAAAATAGAACAAACAAAACATCATAACACACACACACACACACACACACATATATATATATATATATATATATATATATATATATATATATATATATATATATATATATATATATATATATATATATACACATCAAGGAGTCTCATACTCTATAATATTCCTAGTATCATTGCAACTTTCCTTGACTCGAGTACAGATCCTCTACTTCCAGTAGTATAGGCCTATACTACCTTCCACATCTATCCGTACTTTCCTCGAGGATTGCTCCGAATCATCCAAGTTACTCCTTTATCCATACATACAACCCTCAACATGACAAGGCTCCCAACACTAAATCTCTTCCTAGGTTTTCCTAGGGTAATCACCACACCACTCTTCGCCATCAGCTGCAGAAGGAACTCCCTCTAACACCCTCTAACTTGCTAATGAGTACAATTGCATATCACTGACGCCAGATAATTCTTAGAATGTGTAATGTCCCAAAAATCATAGGATAAAATTTTCATTTTTAATATAATCAAAACACTCATTTATTCTTTATTCAAACATTTAGTAGTTTTTCAAATAAAACAATTATCAGAGTACATTCCCAAAATCACAAGTTACAAAAAACACGAGTGTGTGTGCTGCGATCAAGATGGGCCCTTCCCTTTCAAACCGAAAGTACCTGAAACCATAATCCACAAACTGTAACCACAAAGCTTAGTGAGTTCCCTAAAATACCACATATCATACATAACATATGAGCCATACATATCATACATATCAAACATGCGATAAGAGATGCTATGTGCCTACCATAGTCTTGCCATTATGCCACGAGCCGTATCATGGTTGTCCTTGCCAGGCCGGGGGCCAAAACCTTGCATCTTACAGACAAGTTCCAGGAGCCACTTCCTGTTCTTCCATGCAAGCATCACAAAGACAACTAGCATACAATCTACAACTACTTATATACTTCACTGCTAGAGTCCACACTCTGGTCTTGCATACAGATTTGCAAAGAGCCACATCTGGGTGTTTCATACAAATGTCAGGGGTCACCCCTGGTCTTCCTACAATACATAAACCACTAGGGCCGGCATTGGAATCAAATATGAGAGTTTACGTGATAAGTCATCCATAGGAATCAGATCTGATAGTTTGGAGCAAGGACTTAAGTGGTTAAGTGTTTAATGGAGAAGATTAGGGTTTAGGGGAGTACGTTAGGCGTACCCATCTGGTGCGCTGAACATACTGGCCTCAAAGGGTGTATGTTGGGCATACCAGCTGAGTACACGGGGCGTACTCGGCCTGTTTGACTTCTCTTGTTTTTTTGACTTGTTGCTATGAACCTTTGCCCAGGGTTGAATTTTGGATATTTTGGGCCTTTTAGGATATTGGGCCTTCTTGGTTTAGGTCCATGATGGGTTTGTTCCCAATTTGGATAATTGGGCCATATTTGGGCTTTGGGAAATTAATGAGATTTTGGGCTTTCGGATTTTGGGTTATCAAGTCAAATTTTGATTTGAAATGTGTATTTTGTTATTTGGTGCAAGGATTATCCGGTTTGGCGGTGCGAGTAGTCATTGGAGTATTAGTGGGTTGAGGTGAGTTTTCCTCGCTGTATTTTTGGGTTGAAGGCACAAAGGCTGGCCCATCAGTTTGATATAATCTTATCCTTTGATATGCTGAGTATGGATTGGATATGCATGATTATGCTAGTTGTCGATATGCTGGTCTGGTAGATCTGCAGGACTACCTGTGACTTTGTCTGTATGATTTTTGGTATATGTATGGGTATTGTGTTGGGTTAACGATGTCTGTAGCATTCTAGATATGAGTTGGGGGTCGGGTAGGGCAAACCAGACTCATACTGAGGGCTCACTAGCATTCCATATATGAGCTCAGGGCCGGGTAGGGAAAATCAGACTCGTACTGAGGGCTCAGTGGCATTCCAGATGCGAGCTGAGGGTCGGGTAGGGAAAGCCAGACTCACACTGAGGGCCCAATGACATTATAGATATGAGTTGAGGACCGGGTAGTATGCCATATTCATACTGAGGGCTCAACATTGGTATTCCAGTCCGATGGCTGAAGGAGTAAGCCAAACATACACTGTGGGCCTCGAGGGCAAGCGATACTTATGTTGTGGGCTTGGGAGCAAGCCATATATAAGTTGTGAGCCCGACAGGTAAGCCAGACTCATACTATGGGCTTAAGGGTAATCCAGTCTTTTAAATGGGGACCCATTTCATGTTTTTATTGCGTATATTTTATCTGTTTTTTTGTTGGTACTTTGGGGGAACTCACTAAACTCTATGCTTATAGTATTGGTTATGGTTTTGGGTACTTCATAGAATCGTGGCAAGGCGATGGCGTGACCGTACACATCCTGATTTTATGTCGTTGATCTCGGGAGACACTAATTTTAAATAATATTTTTGGAAGCAATGTATTTGTATACAATTTTATTAGTAAAGGGGTTGTATTGAAAAACTTTAATTGCTTGAAATTTTTGGGATGTTACTATTGGTTCCTTCGACCCACAGAATAGTGAGGAGATTCACCTCGTACTGCTGGATCACACTGATAATCTCCGATAGCTGGTTTAACAATCCCCCAAACAATCAATAACCAATAATACCCAATTAACAATTAGAGTGAAATCTATATCCTCCATTCATACTTAGGGTAAAAGACCATTTACCCCTTATATAGCCTGGCCCAAGACAGAGGCCCAAATAAAATCCAAAATGCCCAACATGGCCCAACATATCCCATGGTTAACCCTGATCAAACTTCTGGTCAAAGTTAAAGTCAACAGCCCATGTTGACCAAACACGTCGTGTTGCCCCTTGGACACGTTGTGTTCTTCCATCATCTAGATAATCATGAAAACCCCAGCCAAGACGCCATGTTGGCATGCAAACACGCTGTATTTGCCCGAGATTCAACGGCTTAATAAAATAAGTTGTTTTCTTCGATTCCAAGAGCTCCAAAGCTCAGATCTAGTCCATAACATGGTCCAGAAGGATAAAGTTTCCTACTTTATCCATTTAGACTACCCAAAAAGGTTCAAACCAAATCCATAAATCTTAATAGTGCAAGAGCTTAACCAAAAAGCACTTAATCCATAAAAACATAGCTCCAAAACATAGATCTAACTTCCTTAAGTTGGAAAACAATGTAAAGTTGCCAACTTTACGTTCATGCATGTCTAAATGAAGTTCTTAAGCTTTAAAAGGACTTAATAAGTGACTTAATGCATGCATGACACCAAACTCTCATAAATCTTGCACGTTTATGCTCAAGGATACCAAAACAAACTCAAATCTAAAAGAATAAGCCCTTAAACGACCTAACTCATCCATTAACACAAAATGGACCAAAAGCACAACTAAATATGAAGAGATCTAAACATATACAAGACAAGATGCAAACTTGATACCTCAAAAAGCTTCCCCACAAGATGATGATTATGGACCCTGATGAGAATTAATTTTATAAGATCAATAGATTCAGCTGATATCAATAAAACGATAACAATCAATGACAAGTAATTAGACAACAAGATGAATCAAACATATGTCGAATGATTAGTATGCTCCACCTCAGAAGAATTCAATGAGAATTGCTACTGTAGAGGTGTGCTAGGGTTACAATACTTAATGTGGAAAAATAATCAAAAGTGTTAACAGTATAATGCATGCATGCACTATATGTAAGCAAACCCTAAAACTAAACATGGTTGGACAGGCCCAAACCACGAGTAAAAAATGGACTGAACCACTAAAGCCCAATGGCGAAACCCTTAAACTCAACAATCTCCCCCTTTGCGCCAACTGAGGCGAGAGATCACTTCGGTTGAGTGGGAGCAGATGACTTCACGGTCTTGAACAGCTTCGGTATTAATGCAAGCAAATTTTGTCGAAAGTGCATATACCATCGAAGCATGTCCGTAAATAACTTCTTATCTACTTCACTGTTATGATCACACCGGTATATGATTTCAAGAATATGTTCTAAGCACGTGGTGGATAACAAGTGTTTATCAGCCAAAGTGAACATACATCTTTGACATTCGCCCCTCGTGAACAAAACTGTGTAAAATCATGGATCAATTTTACCTTTAATCATCATCGTCATGTCACTTGCCTTCTCGATTGGCTTTACAATAGGCTTCTTTCTGATTGCAGAGGCGACCTCCTGATCCTAGTTTCGCCACCTCAAGAATATAGCAGACAAGCATCCGCTTGATATGATTAATAATAGGCCCATATTCTTTTTGATTGGTCAGCAAATGTTGTTCAAAACAATCCAATCATGGGGTTTTAAGTTCGGCATATCAGCAAGGGTGATGTCATGAATCGAGCCACTTGAGCCTCGTGTCACCTTGAATGTGAAATTTATAAATTTCCCAGCCGATGTAGGTTTCAATACCTTCACTGTTGTGATCTTCTGATTGCTCCAAGTGAGGTATTGCGGTTGCGAGAAGGAAAGATAATATTTGAGCAAATATCGATCATCCTTTGGATCAGGAGAGTGGATTGGAACAGTTGAATCAAAGCAATGAAATACAAATGCTTTTTGGGTGATGGGCATATCAAACTGAGCATCCTTTGAATTTTCCAGCCCCAAAGAGAGGAACGGCTCCAGCCAATGCATGCTCGGAGCTTCAATAGCCTCTCTCAGAAGACTTTCCATTGACCATAAAGGAAACAAAGACTTATTTCGTTCCAGGGCCTCGTAAGCTTCTTGTTCCTTCTTTTTTCTTTCAATATCTTCATCAGCCTATTTAATCTTCTCGGTGAGATCTTGTTTACTATGTTTGAGTTTTGGATTTGCAGGTTTAGTGGCTTCACCTTGAACAACATCTTCAAAAATTACATCATCTTCAGCAACAACTTTGTTCTTCTGTTTATCCTTTAAACTAACCGAAGCTACATTAACCTTCGGTTCAACTATGACTTTGTGTCCCTTATCTCCCCCTTGTTTTGAAGGGACACCAGTCTCCGAAACACCCTCTATCCGGCTAAGGATGTCCAAAGCTGGTCACAGTTTCTCAGCCAGGTGACGACGAGTAGTTATTGTGAGAACCGGATCATGGGCGTCTAGCAGATGTAACAGAATAGAATGGACAATACCAACATTGCTTTGAAAAACAACTCGCTCTGATTTGAGATTATCATTTTCTGTTTGAAGGTGGGTGATCTGGTGAACTTGAGTTTGAACTTGAGATGTGCTGAGAGCCAGCTCATCTCGAAGTTTGTTTTCCAGGGCGATATTATGTTGCAGTTTGTCAAAATGAGAAGAGATGGTGGACAGAAGTTTAGCCTGATCGGCCTTTAGAGAATCACGCACCACTTCAAACTTTTGTTGCTCGCCCTGAAGAGACTGTGAAAGAGAGTCAATTGCTGAATTGACCTTGGTAGCATTTGTTTCAACAGCCCCTTTTAGAGAATCCAGAAAGATTTGAGCTTCATCAATAACATGAGCGACATTGTCTGATGCAATTTTGCAGGACAAGGTTGAGGCATCCACCGCCTTAGTCACTTGTTTGATCAACTCATCATGCTGCTTGATGGATGTTTCAATAACTGCTTTGACAGCAGCATCTGTATAAGCAGATGATGAGGAAGAAGAGTCTGAAGCAACCAATGTGTCAAGTTTGGTGTTAAGGTCCTTGAAGTCTCTGGTAGTAAGAGGGGCATCTTCATCTTCATCGCTCTGAACCTGATATGGACTGAAATATATGGAGTCAAATTCCATATCGGCTCCATGAAGAACTGGATCTGATTCTATTGAGTGATGTAGGGATAAAGGTTTTGAAGTGACAGGGCTAGAGAGACCTCCGGTAGTTTCCTCGGTATCATATACGTTGACAATAACCTGAGGTTCGGTTGTAGTGGTTGTGGTGGTTGCTTGTGTAATGATCGGAGGTGGAAGTAGAATACTTGTAACAGTTGGTGGTGTGGAAATAGATTGAGAAGCAACCGATGGTGAAAGTGGTGCAATCACAACAGGCACAGTTGTATGAGGTTGTGAAGGAGGAGGAGTTGGAACAGTTTCGGTTACATGTACCTCAGGAGATGGGGACCAAGGAGGTGAATTTCCTCTTGGTGAGATTTCAATATGAACGATTTCGGCTTCAGGGACTTCGGTTGATCTTGATCGGACGAAACATAATCTGAATTAGTGTAAGAGGCAACCTTCGGCTTCTTGGCCATCTTCATAATCGTTCGCTTTTTATGTGCAGGAGAAGATTATTTTTCGTGT
This sequence comes from Lactuca sativa, assembly GCF_002870075.4. Lineage (NCBI taxonomy): Eukaryota > Viridiplantae > Streptophyta > Magnoliopsida > Asterales > Asteraceae > Lactuca > Lactuca sativa. The sequence goes on from NC_056626.2 coordinate 350,166,407, forward strand.
TTTTGCTTTTTAGGTGTGGACACTTGGGCCGATGGACCATCGGCTTCTTTCTTCTTTGGTTCTAGTTTCTTTCCCCTCTTTGCCAGTTTCTCAACAACCTCCAAGGCACTCTGCATTTCTGGAGTAAGTTGTCTTGGCCCTGAAGGTGTCAATTTTTTGTACTCATCCATAACATGGCTTTCGCTTGAAACACATCGGGACATCGTTACAAGAATTCACCCGATGAACAAGAACTTCGTGGGGTAAGAAACGATGATTTTGGTTGTGTGGAAAGTGGTGATTGAAGACTGCATTGCATCCGACATGATGGGAATCTGAAAATGCTCAATTACTCTGGGATTCACCAGCATCCATAAGCGTCAACAAGAGATTACAGAGTGTTTGTACGATGAGTTGAGGCTCTGCACCAGTTGGGATCAAATAAGGGAGCTATAATCCGAACTAATTCCGTGATAGAGCCCATATAAAATGGTCATGAAGCCCTTGTTGGCACCATCCGACCCAACAACCCTTTCAGCCAATCCCTTGAAGATGATGCTGAAAAGACCATTCCATTGAGGTGGTAAGCAGGATTTCTTGAACTTTGTCACTGTTGTAAGGACATCAATATACCCCATGTCATGGAACATAGTGAAGAGTTGGGTAGTGGTGATGAAATCAGGAGAGATGACAGAGGCATCTGAAGCAAACCCTAGCAGACCAAATAAGAGAGCTTTTGAGACAAGGGTCTTGTGATTGAAGCTGTCGAAAAATATCCGTTCCTTGCGTTTATTGTAAGAGGCAGATGAGTATACCTGTGAGAGCAGGGACATGGGAACAGATTCAACTTGCGTGAGCACAATCACCAGCGGGGAATACTTGAGACATTCGACCACATGAAGCACGTAGGAATCATAGACAAAGGGATTCAGTTCGATAACCAAATTTTGATTTGGTTTGATGGTCAGAAGGGATGAAGTAGCATTTTGTTCTTGAAGGGATGACGATTCTGCCATTGTTGTAGAAAGGAAGAAGATGAACAGTTGAAATCGCCTGTTGTATTCTTGAGAGAGTTTTGGACGTGGTAAGGAGGTACAGGAGGTGTGAGAAACCCTTTTATACCATTGCCAAGAGAGAGAAAAAATCTATTCTGATGATGATACGATGCCTAAAACGGCACCTGAAAAAGCACGATTTGATAGCTTGGTTTCCCAAGATATACATCACCAGGCGTGGGTTTCGGTACCGTTTCAAATTCACGCGCCCGTTGCCATTCTTATCCAATGAGTCGGCTTGAAATCTAATCAAGTTACCGCTTTATCATTTCCAAGAACGATTCAAATTTTGTTTCCAGTGGACAATGACCCTTTCTCTTCAAAAATGTGTCGAGGTCCGCTCCTTAATTTAGTGTACCTTCAGAGAGCGACAACCGAACCATCAATTCTGCAATTTTTCTATTAGTACCATGAACAAGAATTGAGAAAATCATAACGATCTTCGTGCAATAGCATGCCAACAAAAAAAGAAATAAAGCAAATTATTTGTGGGATTTAAGTGATGTCTATATAGACATGAAACTATGGATCCCAGGCATGAATTGCTTCCTTCAAGGTCAAGAGAGACCTAGAAGTGTCTGTGTTGTTTCCCGTTGAATTACAATCAATTGTTTATTAAGATACATTGAAATTCTTCTTTTTAAATTTTGGCTACAAGGGGTGGCGGAGCTTCAACCGAACTTCAGCACTTGACATAAGACCGAAAGTTGGTTGACGTACCTGTGAGACCGATGTGGTCTGTTAACCAAGTAGGTTTGAATAATTTTCAGTGATATGGGATTTTTGAAGAAATCTCAAAAACAAAACAAGCTGGATCTTTTGGGAAGAAAAGTCTTGGTATTTAGAAAAATTAATAAAGATCTCTCAAAAATGAAAAACGAGATTTCTTGGTACATTCCAAGTTTCCAACAAAAGGAATTCATTAAAACTAGGGTGAAAAACTAGAACATTTTATTGTTCACCGTCAATGCATTATTGGTGTTGGATTTTGGTTCTCACTAAGCACGTGGTAAACGTAACGAAGATCATCAACACAGATGTTGTGTAACCATAAACCTCAGTGGTAAAGGCTGAGAGTCTCAGGGGTTACTATAATGAAACGAAATGAGATGGAGAATGGTGAAGAGATTGCTAAAGAACCAAAAGTACCTCTGCTATGTGAAAATGACCAAGCAGTAAACTCTTTACTCAAATGAGAAGAGTAAGGTAGTTCGTGTCTTAAGTGAGTTTGACAGCGTTATTGGGAAGAGACGATTGGTGTATATCGAATTATTAAGGCTTCACTTGAAATCCGTGAGGCTTCGGTCAACATGCAGCAACATGATTCTAGGGACAGCTAGCTAGTCTAAAGGAGAGAAAAATAGCTGCCCAACTCCATCATGAGAGAACATCTGTGATACTTGACAATGATTTTTTTTGGATTTTAATTTTTATGAAAAAGAATAAAAAATAGAAAAGAAAAATATTTTTGGAATTTTGATTTTTCTAGAAAATAAGAAAAACAGAAATGGAATATATTTTTGGAATTTTTGATTTTTCTGAAAAATAAAAAACAGAAAAGAAAAATGTTTTTGTAATTTTAAGGGAAACAGAAAGTATAGTAAGATAAAGACGTACTTAGTGTACAAAGGATATATAAGAACCAACCCACAAGTTGAAACAATCGCTTGCTTTGAAAAGTTAAAAGAGGCGAATTAGACCGAGCCTTCGGTTCATTTCGGTTCTCGAAAAATCAGGAGCCGAAATAGACCGAGCGTTCGGTTAATTTCGGTTTTAAAGAAAATTTAAGAAAAAAAAGAGAAAGTTATACTTAACGAAATGAGAGTGGTTTTGGAACTGACTCAGCTTCCATCATTCCTAAGCCTTGTAGAATCTTATTAAATGATGCTTCAGGTAACGCCTTAGTGAAGATGTCTGACAATTGATCTGAGGACCGAACAAAGTGAATTTCGACATTTTCATCTTCTACATGATCCTTGATGATGTGATATCTCAGTGCTATGTGTTTTATCTTGGAATGTTGCATTGGATTGTGGCAAATTCTGATGGCGCTTTCGGAATCGCAATAGAGAGGAATTTTCTTCATATTCAACCCATAATCTCTTAATTGGCTTTTGATCCATATGACCTAAGACGTACAAGATGTTGTAGCAATATATTCGGCTTCGACTGTGGAGAGAGAAACACATGTTTGTTTCTTGGACTACCAGCTAACGAGTTTCCTATCAAGGAATTGACAATCGCCAGTGGTGCTCTTTCGGTCCAATCCACATCCTCTAAGATCAGCATCTGAGAATGCTTGCACGAAGAAACCTGATTTTTTCCGGATACCAAAGACCGAGAGATGAGGTTCGCTTCAAGTATCTAAAAATGTTTTTCAAAGACACCATGTGAGGTTCGCGTGGATTAGCTTGAAATCTGGCACAATAACAAACAGAGAACATAATATCGGGTCTACTGGCTATTAGATACATAAGAGATCCTATCATTTGACGATAGAGTGTCACACCAACAACCGATTTCTCCAAAGATGGTGTCAGCTTCGTTCCAAATTCCATAGGAACTTTCACTTCAGAATCTCCCATCATGCCAAACTTGGTTAGCAAGGTCTTTGTGTAAGCTTCCTGATTGATAAATATACCTTCGGGTTGCTGTCTAATATTCAAGCCAAGGAAAAAGTTAGTTGGACCCATTGAGCTCATTTCAAACTTAGTCTCCATCAACTTCCTGAATTCATCAGTTAAGCTAGGATTCGTGGAACTGAAGATGATATCATCAACATAAATTTGAATGATCATTAAGTCGCAACCCTTTTTCTTGAGAAAGAAGGTTGGGTCAACCGAACCTTGTTTAAATTTGGACATTTTTAGAAAGAGAGTAAGAGTTTCATACCATGCTCTAGGAGCTTGTTTCAGACCATAGACTGCTTTATCAAGAATATAGCAGTGATCAGGATACCTTTCGTTCACGGAACTTGGTGGTTGCTCAACATATATTGTTTCCTCTAGTTCTCCATGTAATAATGCATACTTGACATCCATTGAAACACTTCAAAGCTTTTGTGTGCAGCATATGCCAGAAAGATTCGAACCGATTCCAGTCTTGCTACTGGGGTGAAAGTCTCTTCGTAGTCAATTCCCTCTTCCTGAAAATTTCCCTTTACCACTAACCGAGCCTTGTTGCGAATAACATTTCCCTCTTTTTCCATCTTGTTTATGAAAAGCCATTTTAATCCAACAATAGATGGATCTTTTGGTGTGGGAATTAGTTTCCAAACTCACTTTCGCTCAAATTCATTAAGTTCGTCTTGCATGGCTTGAACCCAATCAAAATGGTCAAGTGCAATATTAACCATTTTCGGTTCTATTTTTGAGATAAACAAATTAAACATGCAAAAATCTACTTGAGAGAATAGAGAAGTTTGCTTCGCTTTTATTTGAAACCGAGTTAGAACACCCTGAGATGATTTGCCAATTACCTAGGTTTTTGGATGATCCCTTATCTATTTAGAGAGAGGAGGATAGTTTGGATCACAGGAAGGATCTAATTCTGCATTTATCTCTTTCTCAAATTCTGATCGAGAGACATCGTCATTTGTATGATTATTCTCCCCTTCAAATGGCGAGACTATTTTAGCATCTGGTTCAGAATGCTCCCCCTCGGTTGGATGTTCATTGTTTGAAGTTGGATTATCCCCTTCGAATGATGAAACGGTTTCATCCTCAGGGTTAGATTGCTCCCCCTCGAATGGTAGGTCATGGATATTTTCTGGTGAAGAATTTTCTTCCTGGAAATTAGGACATTCTTTTGGAGGTTCGCTAGAAACTGGTTGTTCGGTTGGTTCCTTGTGTTCGCTTGACATTTCATTTGCTGCTTCATCGATAATGATCTTCAAGTTGTCGATCTTGTTGTCAGCAGCCTTCATCTCAGAGTGAATTGCTTGTTCTGGATCATCAAAAACCAACATGTATTCATCAAATAGATTGGAAAATAGGACCGAAACATGAATTGATTTAGGAAAGATTTCCTCCGATTGATTAATGATTGATTGAAGCTTCTTTACCTAACTATCATTAAAGGTGACATAATAGGTTTCCTCAATTCTCTTTGAGTGTTTATTTAGGACCCTATATGCCTTTGAGGTTAAAAAGCAACCGAGAAAGATACCTTCATCAGCCTTTACGTCGAACTTGTTTCGGTTCTCTTTGGAATTGAAAATAAAGCATCTTGAACCGAACACATGGAAGAACTTGACATTCGGTTTTTGATTATTCAGGATTTCATATGGGGTAATGAAGAAACGCTTCTTAAGAAAGATCGGTTATGGTTATAACAGGCAACAGCGATCGCATCGGCCCTGAAGTACAAAGGTAAGGAAGTGAAGTTGAGCATTGTTCGGGCTGCTTCACACAGAGAGTGGTTTTTCCTTTCAACGATGTCGTTCTGTTATGGAGTGTAGGGATCAGAGAAGTTGTGAGACACTCCTTTATCAACAAAAATTCTTCAAGTTGTTGATTCTTGAATTCCAATCCATTGTCGCTTCTTATATTCCTTACCATCTTTCACAGTTGCAGTTCCACTTGCTTTATGAATGCCTTCAGCTTTGGAGTCACTTCGTTCTTTTGTATAAGAAAAAAATCCAAGCAAAACGAGAAAAGTCATCAATACTTACCAATATGTACTTACTACCACCAACGCTTTCGATTCCTGAAGGACCACACAATTCGATGTGAAGAAGTTCAAGAGGTTCGATGATCTTTGTGGCGATACAGGTTGGATGACTCTTTCGGCTTTTCTTACCCATTCCGCATGAAGCGCACAAGTGTTCCTTGTCAAATTTGAGAAGAGGAAGTCTTCGAACATGATCACCAATACCCAACTTGTTGATATCTTTGAAGTTGAGGTGAGAGAGCCTTCGGTGCCACAGCCAACTTTCGTTAGAGTGTGCTTTCGTTATAAGACATACAATTGGCTTTCCCCGAATTGGATTGAGATTAAGAGGGTACATCTCACCCGCACCTGGATTTTAACAGAATAGTCTTTGTCTTCTTTTCAAGAATTTATGAACCTTCATCATCGAACGAAACCTTTAAACATGTTCCCACAACAAGTTCAGAGATACTATTAGGTTGTGTTGCAATCCCTCCTCATTTGTGATCATTCCATAGCCTTTGATCGTTCCATATGAATTATTCCCATATTTGACACATCCACCATCCTTAAGGGCCCGAAACTCCCTCAATTCTTCCCTCCTTCATGTCATGTGACGTGAGTAACCATTATCATTGTACCATTCGTCGTCGAACTGTTCGTCACTTATAACCTGCAAGAATTAAGCAGATTTAGGAACCCAAAGTTTCTCGGGTCCACGTGAGCCTTTTATAGGACAAGGAATAGCAATAGAAAGATCAACCAAATATGTTCTTTTTATTAAGGTGGTTTCATCATTTCTTTTAATGGTGAAAACTTAGATTTTATTATTTTACGCTTTTGGTTTATTTGAATCAAGTTGGTTATTTTTACTTTGATTCTTATTAGCCTTTTGATTCCTAGGATTAGTTGTTGTTTTCTTGGCATGAACTTCAGAATCCGATACTTGCTTCCCTTTTCCTTTGATATCCTTCACTGGGTTCTACTTCGGTTGTTGATGAGGTTTTCGTATTTAGAGCCGAAACCAGTCTTTCGGTTCATGTCGCTGCGGGGCTTAGTACCGAAACTATTTCTTCGGTTTGTTGATCTGCAAGACTGACATTGAGCGTATGGGGCTTTGTTCGACTGAGGACTTGCTTTTGTCTGTGGTTTTGGCACTTTGTGAACATAATTAGAATTTCTGGAATTCCAAAACTGCTTTCTCTCTTTGAGATTCTTCTGATACCTTCGGTTTCTTTGACGTGCATTCTCAGCAAGTTGCTCTTGAGACTTGTGAATGTTTGCTTTTGGTTTCGGTATTTCTTTACTAGCTTCGCTTTGAGATGATCCAGTTGAATCCTTTACTGGTTCACTTTGAATCTCTTTAATACCACTTGTGCTTGGCTTATCAAAGCTTGAAGGCTTGTTAAGTGGCTCAGCCAAATATCTGCCTTTGACTCTCCATGAGGTTTGTTCTGACAGACCTACTGTTTCGTCTGCATTGTCAATGAAAGCCAACCAGAAAAAGTTGTCACAACCTTCAGTGTTGTCTTCGTCCACCAACGAAGTAAGCTCCACTATTTGCCTTTTGGTAACTCCTGTAGTAGCATACACTTGATTCGGTACTATTTGAATCTTTTGATATACAATTGGGTTTTCTATAAGGACTTTGGACTTGTTTTTGGACAAACGAGCGAACTCAACTGAATTTTCAAATATGAGTGGCTTTGCTAGTTCGGGCTCGCTTTTGAGGAATTCATAACAATCAACTTCATCCTCTAAGGAAATTTCACTCATATCAGTGTCCTCATCAAATTCAGAAGAATTTTCCACATTCAATTTGTGTTTTGAATTTAATTTTGTATTCAATGAGTCAAATTTTTTTGTGGTTTCGGTCTTTATGTCCAATTTGTCATTTTCGTCCAACATATTTATGAGCATGTCCTTATGGTCGTCTGATTTTATAAAGGACTTAATTTTGTCCAGACCTATCCTGTAAGCATCCGAAACCTCATCAGATGATACAATAGATTCACAGTTGAAACAATTTGCATCTACATCATCCTCCTTAAATTCTAGAAATAGCAAGATCATTTTGTGAACCTTTTTGCCAATATCACAATTTAAGTGCAACTGAGTAATATTAGTGTAAAGATGTTTAGCAATTAAACAAAAAATATTCCATTGTATTAAAAGCTTTAAATTGTCTCACTGTAAATAAATCAGCTCATCTGTAGACCTAACTAAAGATAACTCCATCTTCTCGATCCACATTCTTCGCTCCTCACTCTTAGATGTTGCCCTGCTAAGTTGATCGGTTAGGTTAGCATTTGTGCGGCGATTTTGCATTAGGCTACAACTTAAATTTGAAAACTTAAATTTTAATTCGTTTAATTCCTTTTCATAGTTTGTAAAAGGTATTTTAAGTGATTCGAGAATAGATTTTACCTTCTTGATCAACTAATCACATTCGCTGATCCTCTCACTCACAGGTTTGGCAGCGAAGCATTTTTCTTCCTTCTGATTCGCTTCATTACAACCTCCTTCGCTTGTATAGCCCCTCATTTGAGAAGCTCCAGCAGTTACCACCAATCATTTCCCTGCAATCTCAGCATTACTTTCTTTGACCACAAGCGTCCTGACATGCGTTGTTTTGCACAATTCTTCATCTTCTGAGTATGTCGACCAGACTTCTACTCCACCGAATTCATCATCAAGCACGTTTTCTTGCACAACTAAAACATTCATAACAATGTTAGAGGTTTTCTTCTTCATCATCTCCTCTACCTTTCACATGTGATATTCTTCATCATCTTCACCCTCTTTATTCTCTAACAGCTTTCTCAACATGCAAACTTTGGCAAAATGGTTTTTGCCCTGGTAGAAGTTGCAATCGTAACCGGAGTCTCCCACAAGCTTGCTCTCTTTCTTCTCTTCTTCTTTCTAAGGATTTTTTTAATATCCTCTTTAGTCTTTTCTGAGCTATAGCTCCCTTGCCAATTTCGGTTCTTGGCGACCGGGAACTTCTTACGAGCGAACCTTTTTGGGTTGGAGACCATCATTACGTACTCTTCGCTTTTCAAATCACATTCTGACATTTCTAACTCCTCTTCCTCCTTTGCCATATTCTTCCCTTTTGAGAGAAGGGCCAAAGTTCCCATACCGGACACTACATTTGCTTCTTTCGACAAAACACCTCCGTGCGACTTGAGAATTCCCACCATCTTCGCTAGGGAATAAGACTTAAACTACTCGTGAGCCTTCACAGTTGAAACTACAACCATCCATTCGGGTCTTAAACCATTCAAAAATGTGACCTTTTGTTCAATCACTTCCCTTCCAATGCCATGCTTGATCATTTTGCTTAGAAGATGGTTGAACCGATCGAAAGCCTGAATGAGTTTCTCATCCGGTTTTTGTTGAAATGCACCGAACTCTGAAAGCAATAGAGTTTGGATGGAGTGTTCCAGGTCTTCATCAGTTGAATACAACTCCTTGAGTCTATCCCAGATCTCTTTCGTTGTGGTGCATGGGCTAACTAAACGAAAGGTATCGGGCTGCAAGGCGAACCTTATCATTCTCATGGCCTTTACGTTACACAACAACATGTCTTTTTCATCTTGAGGAATTTTGTCCACATCAGTTAAGAGTGTGTTGTACTCCTTTTGAGTTTTGACTGTTCTATTTGTTCTAGAATGAACAAATGGACCCAATGTTATTGCTTCCTAGATTAGATAGCAATTGTCTTCAGATCCAACCACATAATCTTCAAAGTGATGCGTCCAAACTTCATAATCTTGAGTGTATAGGATTGTAATCCTAGTTGTAGATCTAATGTTGTTGGAGATATTGATTGGATTGGTTTGAGAATCATCGAGAGACATGATGAACTTTTACAGATATCTGCAAGAATCAGACTTGTAAAGATTGAATTAGGGTTTTATCAAAAGCAGGAAATAACGTCAATAAGGAAGTGACGGCTCCTACAGATTCGATAAAAGCGGAAACCCTAAACAAATTCATCTAACAGAAGAGATGCCTATGAATTAAACAGTCTCCTGCTCTGATACCAATTGATGAGAATTAATTCTATAAGCTCGATAGATTCAGCAAATATAAATAAAATGATAACAATCAATGACAAGTAATAGAACACCAAGATGAATCAAACGTATGTCAAATGATTAATATGCTCCACCCTAGAAGAATTCAGTGAGAATTGCTATTGTAGAGGTGTGCTAGGGTTACAATACTTAATATGGAAAAATAATCAAAAGTGTTAACGGTATAATGCATGCATGCACTATATATATAAGCAAACCCTATTACTACACATGGTTGGACTGGCCCAAACCACGAGTACAAAATGGACCGAACCACTAAGGCCCAATGGCGCAACACTTAAACTCAACAGTCCCAAATCCTTTTCCCCAAGCAAAGAAACTTCAAGATCTCCTCTTCCTTCACAAAGACCAAAAATTAGCGCAAAGAACTTTTTACTAGCTCAAGAACACCACCAAGAGACTTAAAGATTGATTTTAGGGTTTTATTGGCAATAAAGGCTAGTAAGGAGGACATCCATGAGGACTTAAGGTCTTTATATAGGGTGAAACACCCTAAAAATTAGGGTTTTCTCCACCAGCCGCCAACATGCCATCTAATGGCATAAACATGTCGTGTTGGCCTTAATGAAATCCATGGTTATGCAAACATAGACACGTCGTGTTGGTTCCTCCAACACGTTGTGTCCAATCCTAGAAAGGGGATTTATTTCTAACAATTATTCCTCAAGATTATGGGTGTTACAATTCTCCCCCACTTAAATTAGATTTCATCCTTGAAGTCATTCCTTACCATCCCAGTCATGTCAGATAGCCTGAAGAATCCAACCACAACCCCAAGCATACAACGACCTTCCCAAGGCTACTGAATCAAAACTTTGCAGAAATCTCCAACCCGATGATGAACAAATCCTTAATCCCCTGCATAAACCATTTCTACCTTACCTAGAACTCGAAATCTAAATTCTCAAATTGGTCTGACTCCCTGACAGACCACCCATAATGTATCACTACCATACCGAAACCATATTGAATTCCAGACCAACAAAATGCTTCCAACCCTTTATTATCTTGATGCTTCCATTTAGAACAAAATCAATGGCTAATTACTATTATAGAACACTTATACTTGGCAGAAGGCTCAGATAATCCTTCAAGTAGTAGATTCATCCCCACAATGGTTAGATTTAGACAAGAACTGTACAACAGCGTCAAACCAAATACTCTGAGATTATTTAATCCAATCTGCAAGTGACTTAGCATGTTCCCCAAATATCAAGCGACTCCACACACGGATCCCACAATACTAATACCTCCTGACTCATCTTACTGCCCCCTAGCTGCTTTCCAAAAGACACACACAGTCGCCCCATGCGACTCCCAAAAGAAAGCCTCATCTGGCGACAATTTCCCAAACCATCCTGCCACAAAATCCAATGCTAAAAGCGAATACTACATGTCCACCTGTAGTCTTATATCATACTCGGTCTCCGAAGACCTACCAATTCATGATTTCCAAGCATGATGTGGCCCTCCCACAGTCTTACGAACAGACCCACTCTGGTCTAGATTATCTGAATAAATTTGTGACCAATCATGGATTTGCCACACCCTCACCTCTACACAGGGACCGGTGAATGCTACGGGCCACCCGACAATCTTACAACCCTCCCACACTAACCGCCAACCTAATGAATGCTACGGGCATCTCGGTAGTCTTACAACACTCCTGCCCTAACTGCCAACCTAGTGAATGCTATGGGCCACCCCACAATCCTAACCAAGCGCCTAAGATGGCTCGATTCATGCCTGGAACCCCAACCCAGGCCCACGAAAATCCTGCTATCCATGACCAAGAAGGCGCTAACCAACAGTTGGGGAGTTTCCCCCACTTTGATCCGACAAAGCTCTCTAAGCACACAATGTTGAAAGATTCCCAATTTTTCTTACTATTTATGATTGAACCGCTAACAACCTACACGTAGCAATGATAGTGTTCCATTACTAGCCAAGCCCTAAGGTTGAACAACCCTTGAAGACCAGATAACACTCCCCAAAAATCCCAGCAAATCTGATAACTCAAGATGCTTTTAATGATATGATACCTAAATCTTGAAGTCCTTTATACTGGCGACAAGACCGAACCTTTGCAATAGACTACTTCCCTTGGCTCTCCTAGTGGCCAACCAATCTCAAATAATAAAACCATTGAATCGTAACGATACTGGAGAACTAACCCACTAAACGTGACCATAGACCTTCCACACAATACCCCTAAACCAATCTTGACCAAGAACCAGAATAACAACCGAACACATTGAAATCCGCTCAACAAAATACAACCCCTTACTAACCCACCAACGATCCATGGCATGCAAAAGGCATATAACAATTCTTGATTACACAAATCAAAAAATAACAAAGAATTTAACCAAAGATCATGCTTACCCAGACTGATACTAAATTCTAAACAACATAAATACTAATAACAAACGAAAACAAGGAAAAAGATAATATACCTACAATATAACCTTCTAGAGTCCTAGCCTTCCATGGCTGACACTACAATGCTTGGCTCCTCTCTACTAGGGCTCCTGCCCTACCCTCATGACCATCAGTGATCCTCATAGTAACTGGAGCAGGTGCGCTCACTACTCCTCCCCTCACTATCGAACATCGGCCTTCATGTGGACCACTTAGTTGCAGTGAAAACATAACGGGCTTGCCCCCTGAGGATAATCCTTGCTGATATGACCAACCCTGCCACCCTTGTAGCAGCCCAAACCCTTAGAACGACAACCCTTATCGTGCAGTTTCTTACACGTGCTACACTGACCCCGAACCTACTAGCCTTTCAATCGCTAATCCGAAGTCTTGGGTTTCTTCCCGGGACCCTCCACCGCCTGCACCTAATCTGTTCCCCTCTTCCCCAGGTACTGCAAATCATTCTCCCACTCACGGGCTCTCCAAATCATATCATTCAGGGTCTTGCACCCTGATATACTCACAAAATCCCTGATGTCATCCCTCAACATACCATGCTACCTTACCTTCTTCATTTCGTAGTCCGCTGCATACTGCGGAACCAATAAGGCTTTCTCCCTGAACTTGGCAGTGATCTTTGCCACAACCTTAGTAGTCTGGAAGAGATCCTGAAACTCTTGTGCTAACTGTTGCACCTTAATTACCGATGTGAACTCAGCTCGGAACCTGGTCGAAAAGTCATCCCACAACATAACATCAACAACAACATCACCCACCTCACGTCCTACCTCTTCCCGCCAATCCTCTACCCTGTCCTTCAAAAGGCAAGAAGCAAATCTGACCTTTGACCCCTCGAGACATAAACTTATCCTGAACGTGTTAGCCATATCCGCTAACCATCTCTTACTGGAAATTGGGTCCTTCTCCCTAGAGAACATGGGAGCTCCACAAGCACGAAACTCATAGAAAGAAAGAGTGCGAGTTCCAACAATAGCCATAACCTCATCACGGAATGCACCCAAGCGCTCATCCAAAAGCTCCAGAATCCCCTCTTTAACCGAACCAAAGATAATAGGAATCTGCTCAAAAGTAGCAAGGGTAATCTCTGACTGCATGCATCACACCCTTTTCTTTTATTAGAACCCATTTCTAATAAAGCATTTATTTTATGAAAATTTTTCACCAAACCCTCAGTTTGAGTCCAGGCATACCTAAGAGTATGTCTGGATCCCTCAAACCAAGGCTTTGATACCAAATTGTAATGTCTTGAAAATCACAGGATAAAAATTTCACTTTTTATATAATCAAAACACTCATTTATTCTTTATTCAAACATTCATAAGTTTTTCAAATAAAACAATTATCAAAGTACATTCCCAAAATTACGAGTTGAGGAAAACAGGAGTGTGTGCACTCTAATCAAGCTAGGCCTTTCCCTTTCGAACCGGAAGTACCTGAAACTATAAACCACAAACTGTAAGTACAAAGCATAGTGAATTACCCATATACCACATACCATACATAATATATGAGCCATGCATATCATGCCTATCAAACATGCGATAAGAGATGCTATGTGCCAACCATAGTCTTGCTATTACGCCATGACTCGTATCATGGTCTTCCTTGACAGGACAGGGGCCAAAACCCTGGGTCTTATAGACAAGTGCCAGGAGCCACCTCCTGGTCTTCCATGCTAGCATCATAAAGATAACTAGCATACAATCTACAACTACTTATCTACTTAACTGTCAGAGTCCACACTCTGGTCTTGCATACAAATTTGCCAAGAGCCACCTCTGGGTCTTTCATATTAAGAGCAAGGGTCACCCACTAATCTTCCTACAATACATAAACCACTAGGTCTGGAATTGGTGCCTTCGACCCATATAATAGTGAGGAGACTCACCTTGCACTGCTAGATCACATTGATAATCCCTGACAGCTGGTCTGAAAATCCACCGAACTATCAATAACTAATAATACCCAATTAACAATAGAAATAAAATATATACCCTGTGTCCATACTTAGGGTAAAAGACCATTTTATCCTTTATCTAGCTTGTCCCAAGACTGACGCCCAAACATACAATTCAAAAGGCCCAAACATGGCCCAACATATCCTATGGTTAACCCTGATCAAACTTCTGGTCAAAGTCAAAGTCAACAACCCATGTTGACTAAACACGCCATGTTGCCCCTTGGATACCTTGTGTTCTTCCATCATCTAGATAATCAGGAAAACCCCAACCAACACGGCGTGTTGGCTTGCAAACACGTCGTGTTTGCCCGAGATTCACCAACTTAATAGAATAAATTGTTTTCTCCGATTCCAAGAGTTCCAAAGCTCGGATCTAGTCTGCAACATAGTCTAGAGGAATAAATTTTCCAACTTTATCCATTGGGACTAGCCAAAAAGGTTCAAACCAAATCCATAAATCTTAATAGTTCAAAGGCTTAACCAAAAATCACTTAATCCAGAAAGACATAGCCCCAAAACATAGATCTGACTTCTTTGAGCTGCCAAACCATGTAAAGTTATGAACTTTACATTCATGCATGTCTAAATGAAGATCTTACGAAATAATAATTGACTTATTGCATGAATGACATCAAAACTCTCATAAAGCTTGCACCTTTATTCTCAAGGATACCAAAACAACCTCAAATCTGAAAGAACAAGCCCTTAAACGAACTAACTCATCCATTAACCCAAAAATGGACAAAAAGCACAACTAACTATGAAGATAATTAAGTATATTAAAGACAAGATGCAAACTTGATACCTCAAAAAGCTTCCCCACAAGATGATGATATTGGACCCAAAGCCTTTCCCCAAGCAAAGAAACTTCAAGATCTCCTCTTCCTTCACAAAGACCAAAAATGAGCACCAAGAACTTCTTTCTAGCTCAAGAACACCACTAAGAGACTTAATGTGACATCCCCATTTTTCACGGCCAGAAAATACCGGTTTTGTTTATGCTTTGTAAAAATCAGAGTACTTCTTTTCATAAAAATATTGCAGAATTTGTACCCAGAAAAACACAATAAATACGTTATCATAACATTTTTGAAGAAACGTATCTTATTCATTTTAAAACGTTTGTGATGTCGTCGTCAATACAGAAACATAAGCATAAACAGAACTTACATTTATTTACACTGGTGATCTACATCTCTTTAATCTCTCAGTGTAATGTGACTTCATATCAACACCTGTGATATAAATAAACTGAGTGGGTCAGGTTGGGAAACCTGGTAAGTACATAGGGTTTTCAACCCACAATAATATAATTATTATGTTTAAACAATCAACCCAATTACCCATCCCCGTTATCTTCTTTGGTCTTAAGGATCTACCCTAAGAATTAGCTATTCCTCGTTTATTTATTCCTAAGGATCATCCTAAGGAATCGGCACGAAGTCCATCGTTACCAAGGCTTATAGATTATAACCGGTGAACATGTAGTCCAAAACATCTGGTAAACACTTAGTTCAAAAGTAACTAGTGAACACACTTAGTTCAAAATACCTAGTGAACACACTCAGTTCAAAAATACCTAGTGAACACACTCAGTTATAAATACCTAGTGAACACACTCAGTTCAAAAATACCTAATGAGCACCTAGTTCAAAAACACCTATAGGTTACGAGCCTGCTAGCGTTCCACTGGACTGTCTAGTATCGTCCATGGTCGTCATCTATACTCCACTAAATGACTGGATCACTGTCAACATTGATGTATTTCATCGTGTTATCACACAACAACTATTTCATCTACCAATGTTTTACCCAACACATTTTGTAGATATAAAATACATATACAGTTTAAATCATTTAAAACATGTATAAAAAATCATTCACCCAGCATAGACAACAAGTATTCAGACAATATGCACACATAGCACGTAATTTATATTAAAATACTTCATATCTATGTGTAAGATGAAAGGGACTATGCACTCACCTGGTAAGGTGGTGGGTCGGCACTCGGACAACACTTCATTACTCTTAAAATAATTATCCTTTGACAAAACCTAGTATCATTACCACTAGGGTTTAGTTTTTAACGTTAACCGCGACTAATTAATAGTTTAGCTATTATTACTATTATATAAGCGTTAAATAACACTCAATGTAACTCATAATAATAACCCAAATAATTATTTTATGGTCCTAATAATGTTACTCTAATTAAATAAAAGCTATATTAAATATAGTATAGGTGTAGCTCACTTACAGCGGGTTTTATTAAAAACCGGGCTTCGCTGGAGCAGCGTTTCCAAGCTGAAAGCTTTTCTTCTCGGAGCCGTCGGGCGCTCCCGTGATTTCTCATCGTGCTAGGGAGGTTCCCTAGACTTGGGAGGGGTTTAGCGAGGCTAGAGAGAAGTTAGAGAGAGAAAGAAATGCTTATGGTGTGAAGAAATAATGAAGGGTTCACCCTTTATTTATAGGGATTTTATAGTAAAGTAGCCGCTAAGTTTCGTCCGTATCTTCCGCGTACGAGCTCCGTTTTCTATTTTCTTTATATCCATGCGTTGGTATTTATGAGGACTACAACTTTCATTTAGACCTCGTCGGCTAATTCTCCTTCTATCTCAGATTTACAAAAACTGTATCGTATTTATCGAGCTCGAATAGTAGCGACTAAGCTTCTTCCATATCTTTCGCATACAAGCTCCGTTTCTGAATTTATTTATATCCACATGTTGGTATTTACGAGTACTACAACTTTCATTTAGACCCCATTCGCTAATTCTCATTCTATCTCGGATTTATAAAACTGTATCGAATTTATCGCGCTCGAAGAGTAGCGACTAAGCTTCGTCCATAACTTTCGCATACGAGCTCCGTTTTTACTGTCTTTTTATCGTTTAACTCTTATTAACGATATCTTCGTTTCTCGTTCAGATTATTTTTGCTGAAAATCGACCGATCTAAAATTCGAATTTTCGGGTTGTGCACTGTTATGCTAAATCTTAGAAAAATCATAACTTCCTCATACGAAGTCAGATTTCGGCGTTCTTTTTATGGACACTCTTGGTTTAACATTTTCTATGACTTTTGTTTAGATCATTATGGCTAAAAGTGGCTCTATCGTAAATTCACTATTTACACTTCCCGGTGTTGTGTCGGTTCCGTCGCGAAACTTCGACGGGTCATAACTTCTTCGTTATAACTCGGATTTCGGCGTTCTTTATATGTACGGAAACCTTGTAACATATAATAAAACTTGGTTAGGGTTATTTATTCTAAATAATATTTTTCCAAAAAGTCATTTTCGACCCCTATTATCTCTAAATTGACTAGCCCGGATCTACGGGCGTTACAATTATCTCCCCCTTAGGATGATTACGTCCCGGAATCATCAAAGAAACAAGGCTCACATGATGACTCCATATGTTATCTCTTCATCCTAAGTAATAAACGTAACTTTGATGTTTCTTCAAACGAGTATCTAACTCTAAGATTTCTTGACTACAGGCGGTGCCCGATCTTGGACCGGCTCTCTATTTCATGTTAGACATTTAGTCATTATCTTTATGTCACGATCTTGATCTTTACTGGAGAATCCTTCTTTAACGAACTTGAGATAAGTTTCTTCCTTCGATTATCATAATAGACCGATGGGTCATGTTCTAATGACCTCTCATCGTATGATGCATCGCTTGGACTCAGGTCTTTTAGAGCCAAATTCCAGAACAAACTGTGCCTTCATTCATGTTCTGAAGTGATATAATCACATTTTAAAAGGTAGCATTTCTAGCTACAAGCAACTTTTCGTGATACCTCTATTGATCGCTTTGATTAGTTCTTTCGGCTTAAGTCGGTCCTACATCGAACTTGGTTCTCTGAACCACGTGGCATACTCAGCGTACTCAGACTCAATTCGATATGACCACTAGGGTCGGAGTAACAATCATCTTCTTAGTCAATACCGAAACGATGGTAACGACATGCTTGAATAAAATGGAATCAATTATTGGCTTCTTGGTAACCTTGTAACTTTCCCTGATCCAAGCGTGAGTCATGTGCTTCCGGTAGTATATGCATCTACTACCTTTCACATCTACTCATACTCTTCCCAAGTATTGTCTCGCGGTTTTCCAAGTCATTATCACATAAACAATTTTAACACATACAAATGTGTCCAAACAATCCTATAATTTCCCTAGACTCTACTAGGATTTCTTCCGTGCGTATCTTTAATCATTAATTCTGCTTTACTCGGTTGGTGATGGAAACGTCAGACGATGGGATAACTTCATGGATTATACCCAAAATCTTTCTTTCTGCTAATCGAACATGTACTTCTCCCGTACTAGACGTACTATTTATTAGACGCATTCTAAAGGCATGATATCGATCTTACGATATCTTCCGATAGGTACCATTTAGTATCGTAAGTCTTTCCATTTCCTCTATTTTCACAGTCTATCATGGTTCGCATCACTTCCTGAACTTCTGCCATTGTGATAGGTTCGGGTGTAGGCGCAACGACCGATGTATGACCCATCACATTCTTAGGCTCAGGTTGTCATCTTCCTCTTGTTTTGTACACCCAAGCAGACGTTCAGTGTACCGAGACGAGAATTTAAGATAAGAAAGATTTTATTTACGATAGACGTATAAATCTCCTTATTACTCTGAAACCTTACACGCGAGTTCTAATATCGTTATCATACGCTTAGAATCCTGAACACATAAGGTTTCCAGATCCGGTCGGCAACAGACCATAGATCTGAACAAATAAGAGCATAGAAGGCATTTTTATAGCTATAACATAAATCATTTAGCACATAAAACATTTTAGGCATCTTTCCTAAATAAACTAGTGCTCGTGTCTAAATTATAGCAGACACTCATCTCACAATCATCGCTTAGCATTCTAAGTTTAAGTCTAGAAATTTCCTACAAATTCCTAGTTCGCTTAAACTAATGCTCTGATACCAACTGTGACATCCCCATTTTTCACGGCCAGAAAAGATCGGTTTCGTTTATGCTTTGTAAAAATCAGAGTACTTCTTTTCATAAAAATGTTGCGGAATTTGTACCCAGAAAAACACGATAAATACGTTATCATAACATTTTGGAAGAAACGTATTTTATTCATTCTAAAACGTTTGTGATGTCGTCGTCAATACAGAAACATAAGCATAAACGGAACTTACATTTATTTACACTAGTGATCTACATCTCTTTAATCTCTCAGTGTAATGTGATTTCATATCAACACCTGTGATATAAATAAACTGAGTGGGTCAGGTTGGGAAACCTGGTGAGTACATAGGGTTTTCAACCCACAATAATATAATTATTATGTTTAAACAATCAAACAATCAACCCAATTACCCATCCCCGTTATCTTCTTTAGTCTTAAGGATCTACCCTAAGAATCAGCTATTCCTCGTTTATTTATTCCTAAGGATCATCCTAAGGAATCGGCACGAAGTCCATCGTTACCAAGGCTTATCGATTATAACCGGTGAACACGTAGTCCAAATTATCTGGTAAACACTTAGTTCAAAAGTAACTAGTGAACACACTTAGTTCAAAATAGCTAGTGAACACACTCAGTTCAAGAATACCTAGTGAACACACTCAGTTCAAAATACCTAGTGAAAACACTCAGTTCAAAAATATCTAATGAGCACCTAGTTCAAAAACACCTACAAGTTACGAGCCTGCTAGCGTTCCACTGGACTGTCTAGTATCGTCCATGGTCGTCATCTATACTCCACTAGATGACTGGATCACTGTCAACATTGATATCTTTCATCGTGTTATCACACAACAACTATTTCATCTACCCATGTTTTACCCAACACATTTTGTAGATATAAAATACATATCCAGTTTAAAGCATTTAAAACATGTATAAAAAATCTTTCTCCCAGCATAGACAACAAGTATTCCGACAATATGCACACATAGCACGTAATTTATATTAAAATACTTCATATCTATGTGTAAGATGAAAGGAACTATGCACTCACCTGGTAAGGTGGTGGGTCGGCACTCGGACAGCACTTCGTTACTCTTAAAATAATTATCCTTTGACAAAACCTAGTATCATTACCACTAGGGTTTAGTTTTTAACGTTAACTGCGACTAATTAATAGTTTAGCTATTATTACTATTATATAAGCGTTAAATAACACTCAATGTAACCCATAATAATAACCCAAATAATTATTTTATGGTCCTAATAATGTTACTCTAATTAAATAAAAGCTATATAAAATATAGTATAGGCGTAGCTCACTTACAGCGGGTTTTTATTAAAAACCGGGCTTCGCTGGAGCAGCGTTTCCGAGCTGAAAGCTTTTCTTCTCGGAGCCGTTGGGCGCTCCCGTGATTTCTGCTCGTGCTAGGGAGGTTCCCTAGACTTGGTAGGGGTTTAAGGAGGCTAGAGAGAAGTTAGAGAGAGAAAGAAATGCTTATGGTGTGAAGAAATAATGAAGGGTTCACCCTTTATTTATTGGGATTTTATAGTAAAGTAGCCGCTAAGTTTCGTCCGTATCTTCCGCGTACGAGCTCTGTTTTCTATGTTCTTTATATCCATGCATTGGTATTTACTAGGACTACAACTTTCATTTAGACCTCGTCGGCTAATTCTCCTTCTATCTCAGATTTACAAAAACTATATCGTATTTATTGAGCTCGAAGAGTAGCGACTAAGCTTCTTCCATATCTTTCGCATACGAGCTCCGTTTCCGAATTTATTTATATCCACGCGTTGGTATTTACGAGTACTACAACTTTCATTTAGACCCCATTCGCTAATTCTCATTCTATCTCGGATTTATAAAACTGTATCGAATTTATCGCGCTCGAAGAGTAGCGACTAAGCTTCGTCCATAACTTTCGCATACGAGCTCCGTTTTTACTGTCTTTTTATTGTTTAACTCTTATTAACGATATCTTCGTTTCTCGTTTAGATTATTTTTGCTGAAAATCGATCGATCTAAAATTCGAATTTTCGGGTTGTGCACTGCTATGCTAAATCTTAGAAAAATCATAACTTCCTCATACGAAGTCAGATTTTGGCGTTCTTTTTATGGACACTCTTGGTTTAACATTTTCTATGACTTTTTTTTAGATCGTTATGGCTAAAAGTCGCTCTATCGTAAATTCACTATTTACACTTCCCGGTGTTGTGTCGGTTCCGTCGCGAAACTTCGACGGGTCATAACTTCTTTGTTATAACTCGGATTTCGGCGCTCTTTATATGTACGGAAACCTTGTAACATATACTAAAACTTGGTTAGGATTATTTATTCTAAATAATCTTTTGCCAAAAAGTCATTTTCGACCCCTATTATCTCTAAATTGACTAGCCCGGATCTACGGGCGTTACAATTATCTCCCACTTTGGATGATTACGTCCCGGAATCATCAAAGAAACAGGGCTCACATGATGACTCCATATGTTATCTCTTCATCCTAAGTAATAACCGTAACTTTGAAGTTTCTTCAAACGAGTATCTAACTCTAAGATTTCTTGACTACAGGCGGTGCCCGATCTTGGACCGACTCTCTATTTCATGTTAGACTTTTAGTCATTATCTTTATGTCACGATCTTGATCTTTACTGGAGAATCCTTCTTTAACGAACTTGAGATAAGTTTCTTCCTTCGATTATCATAATAGACCGATGGGTCATGTTCGAATGACCTCTCATCGTATGATGCATCGCTTGGACTCAGGTCTTTTAGAGCCAAATTCCAGAACAAACTATGCCTTCATTCATGTTCTGAAGTGATATAATCACATTTTAAAAGGTAGCATTTCTAGCTACAAGCAACTTTTCGTGATACCTCTATTGATCGCTTTGATTAGTTCTTTCGGCTTAAGTCGGTGCTACATCGAACTTGGTTCTCTGAACCACGTGGCATACTCAGCGTACTCAGACTCAATTCAATATGACCACTAGGGTCGGAGTAACAATCATCTTCTTAGTCAATACCGAAACGATGGTAACGACATGCTTGAATAAAATGGAATCAATTATTGGCTTCTTGGTAACCTTGTGACTTTCCCTGATCCAAGCGCGAGTCATGTGCTTCCGGTAGTATATGCATCGACTACCTTTCACACCTACTCATACTCTTCCTAAGTATTGTCTCGCAGTTTTCCAAGTCATTATCACATAAACAATTTTAACACATACAAATGTGTCCAAACAATCATATAATTTTCCCTAGACTCTACTAGGATTTCTTCCATGCGTATCTTTAATCATCAATTCTGCTTTACTCGGTTGGTGATGGAAACGTCAGACGATGGGATAACTTCATGTATTATACCCAAAATCTTTCTTTCTGCTAATCGAACATGTACTTCTCCCGTACTAGACGTATTATTTATTAGACGCATTCTAAAGGCATGATATCGCTCTTACGATATCTTCCGATAAGTACCATTTAGTATCGTAAGTCTTTCCATTTCCTCTATTTTCTCAGTCTATCATGGTTCGCATCACTTCCTGAACTTCTGCCATTGTGATAGGTTCGGGTGTAGGCGCAACAACCGATGTATGAACCATCACATTCTTAGGCTCAGGTTGTCATCTTCCTCTTGTTTTGTACACCCAAGCAGACGTTCGGTGTGCCGAGAGGAGAATTTAAGATAAGAAAGATCTTATTTACGATAGACGTATAAATCTCCTTATTACTCTGAAACGTTACATGCGAGTTCTAATATCGTTATCATACGCCTAGAATCCTGAACACGTAAGGTTTCCAGATCCGGTCGGCAACAGACCATAGATCTGAACAAATAAGAGCATAGAAGGCATTTTTATAGCTACAACATAAATCATTTAGCACATAAAACATTTTAGGCATCTTTCCTAAATAAACTAGTGCTCGTGTCTAAATTATAGCAGACACTCGTCTCACAATCATCACTTAGCATTCTAAGTTTAAGTCTAGAAATTTCCTACAAATTCCTAGTTCGCTTAAACTAATGCTCTGATACCAACTGTGACATCCCCATTTTTCACGGCCAGAAAAGACCGGTTTCGTTTATGCTTTGTAAAAATCAGAGTACTTCTTTTCATAAAAATGTTGCGGAATTTGTACCCAGAAAAACACGATAAATACGTTATCATAACATTTTCGAAGAAACGTATTTTATTCATTTTAAAACGTTTGTGATGTTGTCGTCAATACAGAAACATAAGCATAAACGGAACTTACATTTATTTACACTAGTGATCTACATCTCTTTAATTTCTCAGTGTAATGTGACTTCATATAAACACTTGTGATATAAATAAACTGAGTGGGTCAGGTTGGGAAACCTGGTGAGTACATAGGGTTTTCAACCCACAATAATATGATTATTATGTTTAAACAATCAAACAATCAACCCAATTACCCATCCCCGTTATCTTCTTTAGTCTTAAGGATCTACCCTAAGAATCAGCTATTCCTCGTTTATTTATTCCTAAGGATCATCCTAAGGAATCGGCACGAAGTCCATCGTTACCAAGGCTTATAGATTATAACCGGTGAACACGTAGTCCAAAACATCTGGTAAACACTTAGTTCAAAAGTAACTAGTGAACACATTTAGTTCAAAATACCTAGTGAACACACTCAGTTCAAGAATACCTAGTGAACACACTCAGTTCAAAATACCTAGTGAACACACTCAGTTCAAGAATATCTAATGAGCACCTAGTTGAAAAACACCTACAAGTTACGAGCCTGCTAGCGTTCCACTGGACTGTCTAGTATCGTCCATGGTCGTCATCTATACTCCACTAGATGACTGGATCACTGTCACCATTGATGTCTTTCATCGTGTTATCACACAACAACTATTTCATCTACCCATGTTTTACCCAACACATTTTATAGATATAAAATACATATACAGTTTAAATCATTTAAAACATGTATAAAAAATCTTTCTCCCAGCATAGACAACAAGTATTCCGACAATATGCACACATAGCACATAATTTATATTAAAATACTTCATATCTATGTGTAAGATGAAACGAACTATGCACTCACCTGGTAAGGTGGTGGGTCGGCACTCGGACAGCACTTCGTTACTCTTAAAATAATTATCCTTTGACAAAACCTAGTATCATTACCACTAGGGTTTAGTTTTTAACGTTAACCACGACTAATTAATAGTTTAGCTATTATTAGTATTATATAAGCGTTAAATAACACTCAATGTAACCCATAGTAATAACCCAAATAATTATTTTATGGTCCTAATAATGTTACTCTAATTAAATAAAAGCTATATAAAATATAGTATAGGCGTAGCTCACTTACAGCTGGTTTTTATTAAAAACCGGGCTTCGCTGGAGCAGCGTTTCCGAGCTGAAAGCTTTTCTTCTCGGAGCCGTTGGGCGCTCCCGTGATTTCTCCTCGTGCTAGGGAGGTTCCCTAGACTTGGTAGGGGTTTAAGGAGGCTAGAGAGAAGTTAGAGAGAGAAAGAAATGCTTATGGTGTGAAGAAATAATGAAGGGTTTACCCTTTATTTATAGGGATTTTATAGTAAAGTAGCCGCTAAGTTTCGTCCGTATCTTCCGCGTACGAGCTCCGTTTTCTATGTTCTTTATATCCATGCGTTGGTATTTACTAGGACTACAACTTTCATTTAGACCTCGTCGGCTAATTCTCCTTCTATCTCAGATTTACAAAAACTGTATCGTATTTATCGAGCTCGAAGAGTAGCGACTAAGCTTCTTCCATATCTTTCGCATACGAGCTCCGTTTTCGAATTTATTTTTATCCACGCGTTGGTATTTACGAGTACTACAACTTTCATTTAGACCCCATTCGCTAATTCTCATTCTATCTCGGATTTATAAAACTGTATCGAATTTATCGCGCTCGAAGAGTAGCGACTAAGCTTCGTCCATAACTTTCGCATACGAGCTCCGTTTTTACTGTCTTTTTATCGTTTAACTCTTATTAACGATATCTTCATTTCTCATTTAGATTATTTTGCTGAAAATCGACCGATCTAAAATTCGAATTTTCGGGTTGTGCACTGTTATGCTAAATCTTAGAAAAATCATAACTTCCTCATACGAAGTCAGATTTCGGCGTTCTTTTTATGGACACTCTTGGTTTAACATTTTCTATGACTTTTGTTTAGATCGTTAAGGCTAAAAGTCGCTCTATCTTAAATTCACTATTTACACTTCCCGGTGCTGTGTCGGTTCCGTCGCGAAACTTCGACGGGTCATAACTTCCTTCGTTATAAATCGGATTTCGGCGCTCTTTATGTGTACGGAAACCTTGTAACATATACTACAACTTGGTTAAGATTATTTATTCTAAATAATGTTTTGCCGAAAAGTCATTTTCGACCCCTATTATCTCTAAATTGACTAGCCCGGATCTATGGGCGTTACACTTAAAGATCGATTTTAGGGTTTTAGTGGAAATAGAGGCTAGTAAGACGGCCAACCATGAGGACTTAAGGTCTTTATATTGGGTGCAACACCCTAAAAATTAGGTTTTTCTCCACCAGCCGCCAACACGTAGTGTAATGATGTAAACACACCGTGTTGGCATTAATGAAAGTTGCGCTTCTTCAAACCTAGATGTGATGTGTTGGTTTCTCCAACACACTATGTCCAAACCTACATAGAGGATTTATTTCCAACAATTATTCCTCAAGATTCCAGGTGTTACAGAATGAAAGGTCTCACACTACCACAGTTGGACTCAAACAAGACCTGTGCAATAGAGTTAAAACCTAACCTTCAAAAATTATTTAGTCTCGATAATATGTAACTTAACATATTTGCTTATTAGTTAGCTGAAGTTAATGAGAACTCCTAAAAAGCACAATGCAAGCATCATTCGAGCATTGAGTAATCGAAATCAAGTATAACTTAAACAGAGCATCCTATCACTGGTTGATCAGTACTAACATGCAAGTCTAAAAGCTCATATAGTAGGCATACAAAGGCATCTCTTCTAGATCCTTAGCCCTAATCTAGCATGCAATTCACAGATCAATCATATCCTAAAACATGTATGGGTGTTTTGGGAAAACTTACTTGAGCTCGGGCGATTGCATGCACCACACCTCTTCCTTTTGTTAGTAAATTCTTTTTATAAAACATTTCTTTTATATAAATCTATTATATCCTCAGTTTTAGTTCAAACACACCTGAGAGTGTGCCTGAATACCTCAAACCAAGGCTCTAATACCAACTTGAAACGTCCCAAAAATTAAGACAAAAAAATTTTCAATTTTTAAAATAATAAAACCATCTTTCAAAACATGTTCATAAAACCATCATAGAATCATAGTATGATCAAAACATCCAAAAAGATCAGAGTCAAATAAAAAGTGAAACGATATGGTGTGTGCAATGCGATCACCCCGAGCTCTACCCTTTTGATCCAGAAGAACCTGAAACATAAACTGAAAATCGTAAGCACGAAGCTTAGTGAGTTCCCCAAAACACCACATACAATTCATATTTAACATACAATGGGGCATTGCCTAACACCCATTGGGCCCCACCCGACATCGACCCCACTCGAAACAGATCTGTCAATATCATGAGATGGGCCTCGCCTCATCACATCTATCAGGACCTGCCTGACATGGGGCTCCACCCGGTATACATATACACACATAAACACATGAAATAATCATTAACACAAATAGCATATAATACATTCATCAGGCCACGCCTGGCATTGGGCATTGCCTGGTATACATATCACATACAACACATGCAAGATTTATGCATACAACTAGCTTCCTATCCATAACAAATCATGGGCCGATATTGGTGCCTTCGACTCATCAAGTGTCGTGAGCAAACTCAGCTCAAGCTACTGAGTATCTATGATAAAAGCTCAGACTACTAACCTAGAAAATCTCCATGCTAGCATCATCAAATAATACCCGATTAATAATTGGTCCACATCCCATAACTAGAATCCTAGTTCGGTTGTCCAACACTTAGGGTACAAGTCCATTTTACCTTTTCCTTACTTGACCCACAATCTGACGCCCAATCCAATAACACAAAAAAGCCCAAGATGGCCCAACTTCAGAATTGGGCCCAAACTCCATCATGAGCCTAATCCAACAAGTCCCAAAGCCTTATAATGCCCCAAGATCAAAAGATTATTTGACCAAACCCAAAAAGTCCAAAATATGGCCCAAAACACGAAAGTTAATAAAAAGTCAAATTGTAGAGTACGCTCAGCTTACTCAGACTTACGCTCAGTGTACTCCCTTTGGGGCCAGTACGAGCTCGGTACACTCTGTGTACTCCACAGATGACCAATCCATACCATTAACCACTAAGTTAAACTCCAAGATTTGATCCTAAATGGTGTCTTAACACGTAAAGCTGGTAACTTTACACACTTTCATGACTTAATGGGGCCCAAAACTCAAAAAGAACCATAAGAGTAACTCTAACTCATGCATAGGCCAAAATGACTCATCAAGATTGCATTTTTATAAATAAGGGACCTCAATAATGTCAAGATCTATCATCTTTAGCTTCTGGAGTAGCTCATACTCTCAAGTATGGCTTAAAGGACCATAAAAAGCATAAAAACCAGCCCTAACTGGATCTAACCAAAGGATCCATCAAGTTAAGACCTTTATACCTCAAACAACTTGCAAAGTTGATGAAGATTTTGGATCTTCAAGCTCCAAGTCCGCCAAGGCTTCCACACCAAGCTTCACCATCTTCAAAGGGTACAAAAACACCATAAAAATCACACAAAGTCTCACAAACATGCAATGAAGATTAGGGTTTCATTCTTAGAGTTTGGAGGAGTGGAGGGTGACCATAAGATGCACCCAAGGCAACATAAGTTGCTTAAATAGGGCACAAACCCTAAAAATTATGGTTTAGCCCTATTTAGTATACACTCAGCTTACTCCCACGTACGCCGAGCATACGTGGGTGCCTCCGCTTCCATTCTTCAAGCCAGTATGCTCAGCGTACTCATAGAGTACGCCCAACGTACTCGGCTAGGGACCAATAATGAAAAGGATCTACAAATAAGGGTTAAAAGGAACATAACCCTAAATCACGAATGTAA
Organism: Lactuca sativa; assembly: GCF_002870075.4. Classification (NCBI taxonomy): domain Eukaryota; kingdom Viridiplantae; phylum Streptophyta; class Magnoliopsida; order Asterales; family Asteraceae; genus Lactuca; species Lactuca sativa. Next base: position 350,194,686 of record NC_056626.2, read on the forward strand.
CATTCCCCTAGGGTCCGAAGCCTTATGATAACTGATCTTCGTGTTATAGAAATCTATATTTTTCCTGGTACCTAACAACAAATTATAAAATCCTTTATTAATTTTTATACTCTTTGGTTCCCAACATGAAATCAGATGAAGAATATACTCTTACAATTCGATCCTAACTGTTCTAAAATAAAATCGGCCAACAAACCTCACTAAAACATTGGAGGTCTAGTAAAGGTCATCCTCAATAAATATCCCTCTACCAATATTCATTTTATCTTTATATTCACCTAATACAATTTTTAGTGATTGTTTTAATATTAAAATAAAAACAACTACTATGAAACTGTGCCATCCATATACGTCATTATCACTTAATGGGTTTAATGAATTAGACACTTTCATCCGGACAACTATACATGGTTCTTCCAAATACCAAAAGACTTCTAGCCCAGCGGTATCCGGAATTGCTCTCCCTCCTTGAGGTGGTTCAAGTCCCGTGAAGGACATTTGTGGAGATTTAGGAGAATTGTAGGAATAGAATAGAGTAGATTTGCCGTTCAAAAAAAAAACATGGTTCTTCCAAATATATTTACTTTCATTCCGACAAATATCTCTCTCTCTCTCTCTCTCTCTCTCTCTCTCTATATATATATATATATATATATATATATATATATATATATATAATCGAGATATAATAAAAATATGTCAAAGTTAAAAACATGGCTTAATATATTAATACAATAACCTATTATCTATTTCTACTTCTTTGGTTGTATATCATGATACAAAAAACGAATATCATACAATTTATTTTTATAAAACTTAATGTTAGAATTGTAATATATTCTTATTCGTATAGTATATTTAACCTGAAAAATATATATTATATATAATATGATTTTAGTCACGTTACCAACACATAATTAACTAGAAAAAAAAAATGCTTAGACCTTTTCCCAAGTATAATCCACATGCATTAAAATATTATATGATATATACTATATTGTTAATCATTATACAAAAACAATTCTTTCTTTTTCTTCAGAAAGTTAAATATAAAATTGTTTCGGAAATGCCATCTATATAAAACGCATCTCTTCCACCAAACACACACAACCACGCAATAATTAAAAGTTAAAAGACCACCACACCACTCTATCATTCTTCAAAAAAATGGATAAAAAAAAGAGCCAAAAACCCACAATCGCCACCAAGGTCTTAAAGGCTCCCGGAAAATTTATATGCAAGATCCGAGACCTGTACATCTCCGGCATGTACTCATGCGCCGCTGGTATGGGCGGCGGTCTTAGTTCCCAGAGCACCTCCGGTCTACCCAAAAGTTACAGCACAGCATCATCAAGAAACGAAGATTTCGCAGAGCTCATGAGGATTGCTTCCACCAAAAGTTTAGGTAACAGATTAGACGGCGACTTTCTCCTCCGCCAACAGATGGCGACTCCGCCACATGTGCCTCGTAGTCAAAGCGTGGCTTTTGGAAGAATTGATGAAGAGACGCCATCTGATTTTACGGATGATTTGAGATTAAAACCTGAGATGTTTCCCAGGAGTAGAAGTCATGCAGTTGCAAGAACGTATGTATGAGATTGTGTTCATAATAACAGGTTTCACTTTCTCTGATTGGTGCTTTTAATATCTGAATCTTTATGATTTTTCTTATGTTTTACAAAGTACTTGTGAAAAAATAAGGTGGGTATTTGATTTCATTGTATTTTGTGTCAAGAATTTCTTGGAATTGTGAATGAAAAATGAGAAATTTGTCACATGAATTCATAAAGTAAACCGAGTTGACCGAAGATTATCTGATTATGGTTATTTTTGTTGTTTCAAAATGACCTAGATCAGAATCCGTACAAAATATAGTTAAAATTTCTGATTCGTTGTAAAAATATAATAAATTTGACGACAAAAAGCATAATATTTTGTATAAACGAGAGAACATTCATGTGTAGTCGCAGCAACAATTTTTCTTTATTAGTTATGTTTTAGTAAATATTGAGTTTATATTTCGAAAAATTTGACAAAAATAGCTGAATTTATATAACCTTTGGCAAGTAATAGCAAAAATTAACCAAATCATAGATATAACCACATATTTTTGGGGACCATGCGAAATATATATTGGCTTACTGGACAGGAAATGCAATAAACGATGATGTTAAGTCAAATAAACCCTGCAAAATGGACTAGGAAATGAGTTTGAATTGTGAAATGGACCGCTAGAAATGTCACTATTCATTGACAAATTTGCAAAAGAAATGTTGAAAAAGTAAATGAGAACTGCATACAATGAAATTGTTTTTCGTTCTACAAAATTGTTAATATGTTAATTAATGTGAGCTTTATACCGTGAAAACGAAGTTTTGGGGTATATTGGGAAAAATTAGTTGTCAATTAAAACTTTTATTTTGAGAAATGTTCAACCAAAATAGTTATAACTTTTTGAAAATTTTAAACGGTCATTAACATAAAGGTTAAAAATAAAACTACTTGATCTAGTTTTTGAATTAAAAGATTTTTATTTTTTTAGTCAGGGAAAATGACTTATTAAGATAATTATGTTTCAAACTTGTTTAGAAAATACCATCTAAATATAGTGCGTTCAAAGCTGTAAATTTTAACCTTGTCGACTACATTCTTTATGGTCTTGGCTCTGCTTATGGTTCCTTCCGAGCTGCAATCTCGATGCAAAACAAGGACATAATCTCTAATGGACTTCTAAATCTTCTTCAAGAAGAACAAAGACTTGAGGAGGACTCTCACCACCAGTTAGAGGTTGTTGCACCAGAAGCTCATTCTACTTCTCGCTTCAGCAATAAAAGGTAGCAATAAAAGGTAGCTGATAGAGACCATTGTCAAGCATCCCTTTTAGTAGTGTCTGACCCTGTAAATTCTTCACAAGACAACAATATGGGTGAAACTCAAGGTAAATATTATTGTGACGTGAAAGTTTAGATACAGAAAGCAGATTCTTTTTTATGTGAGGAACAAATAAAATATTGTTTAGTTTAAGCGTATCACTAAAACTGTATAAAGAGGGAAGATTTGAGTGTCCTAAATATGTAATAGAAAGGGTTTGGCCATTTCCAACTATTAAACTATCATTACGTCATAAGGGTGTGAGATAGATAGCTTGTTATTGTCATTTGTAACGTGATGTGTGGCCCCCGAATCGACAACCCAAGGATCATAAATGGTAGATGGACTGGATGTTGGTGCGGTCAACATAACATGAGGTGTTGACCGAGCAGATGATTATTGTTGGCGTTGTTGTCCTCCTCGGTTTTGGTTCCGATGAGGAGGCGGGACTGTTTAGTGGATAACTGTTGGTATTGAGTCTTTGATAGCAATTAAGAGCCTCATGAACAAGGCGTTTGCAGATTTGATACTTTGGACGTGATTGGTCAATGTTTTTTGTTAATGAGGTATCATTAGAACGATGATTATTGCTGAAGCCAGAAGTTGAATGGGCTTTTGGTGCAACAACCTCTAATTGGTGGTGAGAGTCCTCCTCGAGTCTTTGTTCTTCTTAAAGAAGAAGATTTAGAAGGTCATCAGAGGTTATGTCCTTGTTTTGCATCGAGAGTACAACTCGGAAGGAACCATAAGTAGAGCCAAGACCATAAAGAATGTAGTCAACAAGGTCAGAATCATGGATGACAACAAGACATTCAAGAAGACTATCTGCAATAGCTCTTTCCTTTTCAAAGTATTCAAGAATAGAAAATGAACCTTTTGAAAGAGACTGAAGTTATCGTCGTAAATGCATCTGACAAGAGTGAGTATGAGAATGAAACATATGTTCGAGTAGCGTCCGTGCTTCATTAGACGTGGTGGCTCGGGCAACCGGTCCTAGAAAGGGGGTTGTGAGAGTTGACCGGATCCATAATAGAACCAAATGATCCTTTGGAATCCGTGTTGGATATGCATGGTTTGTCTTAGTGGTCACCTGAGTCGTCTCAGTTGCAAGTTGATCAATGATGGTTAACATTGGGATGGTGGTGGGATTAAGGCAGGTGATGAGGTCATAAGCCTCAAGAGCAGAACGTATAGTACCTCGCTAAAGGGAATAATTTGTACGGTCAAGACGAATGGCAATGTTTAGAAAGTGAAGAGAATCATAGGATCCAAAATTTGCTATCATGGCTAGAATTAGTGCAGTGAAGGTATTTGATGAAGATTCACAAGTCATAGGATCAATTGTTTAGGCTCTGATACCATGTAAATTGAATGTATTGATGAAAAAGTGTATATCTTTATTATTGTATTCAAACAATATATAGATTACAATAAGAAGAGAAGAAGTACAAATATCATAAACTAATTGATAAGAGTAAAAGAAGATAACAACAAAATTTGAAAATCATATCATATCGTTAACAAAAATCATCCAAATAAGTTTTTTTGTACAGAAAACACCAATTAACCCCACACTTTGTTCAAATAACACCTATTGGTAACCGGCTTTTATAGGTGAGGTAAACATATTACCGCTTGCTTTTGTTTATTTGTTTTCATTCAAGAAAAAACCCAAAAATTGCCCCAAGAAAAAACCCCTTCTTTCTTTCTTTGTTATACATATCCATGCACAATTGAATCATTGAAGCCTTAATCCTACTTCATTTATTTCCCTTCAACGGTACAATTAATTAAGAGGAAAAAACAATGACATCGTGGTGCAAAGTGGGGGCTTACGCCCGACTGCTTTTTAATGTGGAGAAGGTGGCTTGACTAGATTCGATGATGGTATTGGTATAAGGTTGTTTCTGATGGGTTTTGAGCATTCTAACACTTCCTAAGTGTACATGCAACCCTAATAACCTTGGATCTATGTTTGTCTAATTATCATGCAAAGTTGAATTCCAAGGTTATATTCCTATCTAGCATACATGGGGAACAATTTTAACTTGAATCATAGATAGAATAACTTACCTTGTTGTTGCTTGTGTTCCTTGAAACCTTGTGAGCCTAGCACCCCAAGTGTGATGCCTCAAATGCTTCACACAACACCAAATACTCTTGGAAAGTCTCTTGAGATAACACACACTTCTCAAAATCGGCCAAGCCCTCTTGTTTCTTAGTAGTAGTAGTAGTAGTAGTGCCGATTTTGGTGGAGAATATGCTTCTTATATAGTGTTGACACATCTAGGGTTACACCATGTAAACCCTAATGTGTCATGACTCTTCATTTCCATGACCCATGGGTTTGTAACTCCCATGGAGCATCCATGGAGCATCCTATGGGTAGAACCCAACTTGATAATCCATGGAGCTTCTTAGCCCACTATACAAGATATGGATGATTTACACAATCAACCCATATATTTAATTAGTTATCCTTTGATCACTTAATTAATTCCAAATTAATTCTTTGATCAACTAATCAAATAATATTATTAATATATTAGAACTTATAATATATTAATAATCTCCACGTGTTATTTCTCTCATTTAGTCTATCCAATTGCATGGTGCCATGCAACCCAAATGGACCATGCCGGGTCGGGTCAAGTACAAGCCCGAAATAGTTATGGACTTAGACACCTTATCCAACAGTCTCCCACTTGGATAAGTCTAATAACTATATCTCTAGTACTTCAGGAACCGACCGGCAATCGTAGCTCTTTACAAGGTTTCTCAAAACTTGAAAAGATGATGGTACGCCATTTAAGATAAGTGATCATATAATCCTCCGTTCTAGATATCAGCCGGACAAATACATGGAACATAGTCTTGCTTATTGTCCAGCATTTGTTTCTCGATTTCCGATTTGTTTGACATAGAACTTAATTGAACACATCAACTTAGTTCTGACCGGGCCCGGTACATGGGTCAAAACAAAATCATCGAGGGGCCCAGATATCAGCTTCTAATCCAAGAAGGAACAGATAAACTTCGACTCATATGTTTGTTCTACCACTCATTGAATTACACACAAAAGTACGTTTTATAACATCGAGTTACCAATGCGGTTTCGTACAGTCAATGCATAACCAACTTGTAAGTAACAAATCATATCTCTAGGTTTGAAGACTTATATGATATTACCGTCTCACGATCACTCGAGATAGAATTCCATGAAGTGATTCCAGTGAGCGTGGGTTGAGTCCAATGCTCAGAACTTATGAGCACTCATGATTGTTGTAGCCTTGTCCAACACCTTGGACCTCTACAACCCATCATGACAGTCTTGATTCATACCTACTTCCGACATATGACCGACTGTGGAGGTTTGAATAATATGTTACACCAAACAAAATTATTCTGGAAGTCAAAACATGCAAAAGAAATATAGTAAACGATTGACAAGAGATAGCAACACTTTACTCATAAATAAAACACCTTTTATTCATCATCAAATGTCAATTACACTTTACAAATTTCTGGGTTATCTAACTACTAAAACTTATATCATCCTTCAGCCCTATGCTCCGAGCATGCTGGAGATGCTTAACCCTACTCAGTCCCTTCGTGAGGGGATCTGCTGGGTTCTCATCCGATGATACCCTCTTTGCCACGAGGAGTCCTTCTTCGATCCGATGTCTAATGAAATGGTATTTTCTGTCGATGTGCCTGGATCTCCCATGATCCCTTGGTTCCTTGGCTAAGGCAACAGCACTTTCACTATCACAGAAAATTTCCATTGGCTCTTTAATAGCTGGTACAACTCCAAGGTCTCCAATGAAGTTCTTCAGCCATATCGCTTCCTTTGCTGCTTCGCTAGCTGCAATATACTCTGATTCACAAGTAGAATCTGCCACTGTCTCTTGCTTGGAACTCTTCCAAGAAATTGCTCCTCCGTTTAGGGTAAAGACCCAGCCCGACTGAGAGCGGAAATTATCCCTATCAGTCTGGAAGCTAGCATCACTATACCCTACAATTCTCAAGTTATCACTCCCACCGAGGGTAAGGACCCAGTCCTTAGTCCTCCGTAGGTACTTGAGGATATTCTTTACCGCAGTCCAGTGTGCCTTGCCAGGGTTCGCCTGATACCTGCTAACCATGCTCAAGGCAAAAGCTACATCGGGTCGAGTACACGTCATAGCATACATGATCGATCCTACAGCCGAAGCATAAGGTGTTCGACTCATTTCTGCTATCTCAGCCTCAGTGCTAGGGCTTTGTGTCTTACTCAACCTGGTGTTACTCTGGATGGGTAACTCTCCTTTCTTGGAGTCCTGCATGCTGAATCTCTTCAGCACCTTATCCAAGTAGGTACTCTGACTAAGTCCAATTAGTCTTTTACTCCGATCTCTCAAGATTCTTATCCCTAGAATATAGGCAGCTTCACCAAGGTCCTTCATAGCGAAACACTTCCCAAGCCAGGACTTTACTTCCTGCAGGGTTGGAATGTCGTTTCCTATGAGTAGTATGTCATCCACATACAATACCAAAAAGCTAACTATACTCCCACTAGCCTTGACATACACACAAGATTCATCTTCACTCCTAGAAAAGCCAAATTCCTTGACCTTTTCATCAAAGCAAAGATTCCATCTGCGAGGAGCTTGCTTCAATCCATAAATGGATTTCTCAAGCTTACACACTCTATTAGGGTACTCGTTGCTGACAAAACCCTCTGGCTGACTCATGTAAACATCTTCAGCCAACTTCCCATTAAGGAAAGCGGTTTTGACATCCATCTGCCATATTTCATAATCATGAAACGCAGCTATGGCTAACAGAACCCGAATAGACTTAATCTTGGCTACCGGAGAAAAGGTCTCATCATAGTCCACTCCAGGAATTTGAGAGAAGCCCTTTGCAACCAGTCTAGCCTTATAAGTGTGTACTTTACCATCCATGTCGGTCTTCTTCTTGAAGACCCATTTGCACCCTACTGTCTTACGACCTGGTACATTTTCAACCAAGTTCCAAACTTGATTGTCATACATGGATTGTATCTCGCTATCCATAGCCTCTTTCCATTTAGCAGACTCGGGGCCTGCCATGGCTTCCTCGTAGCTGTTAGGGTCATCTTGACTTACTAGTGTCTCATCACTAATAAGTGTCTCACCTTCTGCAGTAATATGGAATCCATAGTAATGCTCAGGTGCACTCCTAACTCTCGTGGAACGTCTCAGAGGTACAGATTTGTCAATTTGCTCAACAGGAGTTTCCTCCTCAAGTTGAGGGCTAGAGTTTGAAGTTCCTTCACCACTTGATTCTTGAATTTCTTCAAGATCAATTTGCCTCCCACTGTCTCCTTGGCTTATAAACTCTCTTTCTCGAAAGACTCCTCTTCTTGCTACAAAGACCACATTGTCACTAGGTCTGTAGAAGAGGTAACCAAAGGAATGCTGTGGGTAGCCGATGAAAATACACCTCTCGCTTCGGGGTTCGAGCTTATCATGAGTCTCGCGTCTCACGAAAGCCTCGCAACCCCAAATCTTGATGTGGTCTAGTTTAGGTACTTTACCAGTCCACATCTCGTGAGGAGTTTTGGCAACTTTCTTTGTAGGGACTAGATTGAGGATATGGGCGGCAGTCTCTAAGGCATACCCCCAGAATGAGATTGGTAGCGTAGCTCGACTCATCATGGAACGAACCATATCTAACAAGGTTCGATTACGCCTCTCAGCCACACCATTCAACTGTGGTGTCCTGGGAGGTGTCAATTGTGAGACTATCCCACATTCCCTTAGATAGTCGAGGAACTCTGAACTAAGATACTCACCACCACGATCGGATCGAAGCATCTTAATGTTCCTGCCCAATTGATTCTCGACTTCCTGTTTAAATTCCTTAAACCTCTCGAAAGTCTCTGACTTATGCTTGATCAAGTAGACATATCCATATCTACTATAATCATCAGTAAAAGTCAAATAATAACGATTAGCATCCCTTGTGGCATGTTTGAATGGTCCACACACATCCGTGTGTATAAGGTCCAACAAACCTTCACCCCTCTCACACGAACCTGTGAAGGGTGACTTTGTCATTTTTCCAAGTAAGCATGATTCGCAACTATCATCTGACTTTAGGTCAAACGACTCCAAGACTCCATCTTTTTGGAGTTGGCCTATGCGTTTCTTGCTTATATGTCCAAGACGACAATGCCATAATGATGCTTTATCCAAGTTATTATTAGTAGAATCAATACACAAAACATTATTTCCCAAGTTATCTACAACAGATACAGCTTCATACACACCATCACAAGGTAATGCTTTAAAATAAAAGACATTATTATAGAAAACTTCTATAGAACCAACTTCATTATTAAATGAAAAGGTAAACCCTTGTTTGTACAAAGCATGAAAGGAAATAATATTTCTTGCCATTCCTGGCGAATAACAACACTTATTCAAATCTAAACTAAACCCACTACTTAGCGATAAAGTATAAACTCCAATCTTGGTAACAGGTATAACTTTCCTATTCCCCATGATCAAGTTTATCCTTCCTTGCTCCACATCCTCACTTCTTCTTAGTCCCTGCAAGTCACAACAAATGTGAATACCACACCCGGTATCAAGGACCCAAGATTTAGAATGGGGTGAGTTATTAGAAATGATAGTGTAAATACCTGCATGGTTGGGTTTAACTTTCCCATCCTTCACATCTTGCTGGTATTTTGGGCAGTTCCGCTTCCAATGAGCTTTTTCATGGCAATAGAAGCATTCAGCCTCTTTTGGGTCAGAAGAAGGAGTAACGAAACCTTTCTTGGTTCCACTTGAAGAAGAGCCATCAAGGGTCCGAGCCTTGGTACCCTTAGAAGAGCTCTTTCTCTTCCTCCCTCGATTCTTCCCGATTGCCAAAACCGGAGTAGAGTTTTGAGTAGGAGTGATAGCAACCGACTTCCCCTTAAGACCTGTTTCTGCGGTCTTGAGAAGTCCCTGAAGTTTGCTGAGGGTGACTTCTTCCTTGTTCATGTGATATGTCATGCGGAATTGATCATAGCACGATGGTAAGGAATGCAAAATAATATCTATTGCAAGATCCTCCGGGAAGTTCACATTAAGCTTCAGCAAACGATCCACATACCTTTGCATTTTCTGCATGTGGCTCGTGACGGATTCCCCGTCCTTCATCATGGTTGTTATCATGGAGCAGATGATTTCATACCTCTCTTGTCTTGCACTTTGATGGTATCTTTCCATCAAATCTTGGTGCATGTCATAAGGGTAGAAATCTTCATAAGACTTTTGGAGTTCCGCTGTCATCGTGGCCGTCATGATGCAAGCCACTTTCGTAGCATCCCTTTCATGTGCCCGAAACTCAGCGATCTCCTGAGGAGTTGCAGTGGACTCATTAATCTCCTTAAGCTCCTTGTCAAGGACATATTCTTTGTCCTCGTAGCGGGTAATCATCCTGATGTTTCTGATCCACTCATTGAAGTTGGATCCATCAAAGGTGACTTTCCCACACAAGTTCATAAGGGAAAAGGAGCCATTAGGATTAGAGCCAGAAGCATTGTTGAAAGACATCTGAAGGAAGGAGGACAAGATTAGTTTAGATATAAGAGAGTCCTTAATAAAACACCCAAATGTAATATTAAGGCTAGGATCCAATCACAATATAATATAACTTAGAAGAGGTATGCCGTAATCTAAGCTATATCATATTTGAAAGGTAGGTGAATGACGATTCACCAATTTCCACCACGAAAACCGCAATATTTTACTATTAGGTTTTTTTGAATGGTTCTTAGAAATTCCTAGATTCTTTGAGATTCAATGAACTTTTCAAAGGCATGTTTCAATCTCGAGTGTGCCCTCCAAGTTTTGTGACTGGGATACCGAGGATCACAAAACGAGGTGTGAAGTAACCATGCAAATCACTTGGTACCCTTAAAGTTTATCACTCAATCGATGTGCCGGTTAACCACACACGCTCCATCGATACTATAATAAACCTTAAGTCACCCTTTACCTACCTTGTTAAGTCCAAGTTAGTGTGCCGGTTAACCACACACGCTCCACCAACGACTTAATCAAAGTGTAAAGTGTAATTTCATGGAATAGCTCCTTATTCACATTTTTCCTAAAGTAACTAAGATTGGGAATTTAATAAAACATTTAGTTACTTTATAATATTCATCATACTTTGAATGAGAATTAATAAGTCCTTGTCTTACCCGTTCGGCTAACGACCCTCCACCGATCAAGCAAGCGGTGGGTGAGAGTGGACACCCATTAAGTCACCATTTTATAGGCAACAACCTTATACCCACCTTATAGACCGGCTTCGTGAATGAGGCGTACTAGCGGTAAGACGACTTTGTTCTTATACATATATATATAATTATTAAATCATAATAATATAAGTATAAGGGTTGAATTTTAACTTTTAAAATTCTAGGGGTTGGAACTAAAGTTTTAACTTAACTTTACTTGTTCCAAAACTTGAGGGCAAGTTTTGTAATCTTTCAAAACTTTTCATTTCTTGTAACTTATGAGTTTAATAGAGTAATAAAATGAGAACTTTTCATTTTTCTAACTCTTGTGTTCTTTTAATGGTTTTTTAATCCAAGAGACTTTTGGTTTTCCATAACTTGAGGACAAGTTATGGACTCCATTAAAACACATTATGATCATGAATTAATCTACCACATAGGTTACAAATAATTCCTATGATCATCTAAACATCATAAGAACAAGAACATGAACATGAACACTTTCAAGAATCAAAATCACATTTAATCTTTGTAATTTTGATGACTAGTTGTTGTAAATGAGTTAGAAAAGACATTACACCTTCTAAAATAAGTTTTCAAGTACCAAAACATTTTAGGGTAATGATTCTAATCCATTTCCAGCAACACAAGTCGAAATTCTGCACTCTGTCGACCCTACTCGCCGAGTGCATAAACCTACTCGCCGAGTAGGTTGAAGATACACATGAACTCGTCGAGTCCTCCCCATGGACTCGCCGAGTCCATCAGTCAGACAGCAAGATTTTCGACTTTCTTCAACTTTTAAGCACAAATAACAAACAAACAAGCCTAGGCTCTGATACCACTGATGGGTTTTGAGCATTCTAACACTTCCTAAGTGTACATGCAACCCTAATAACCTTGGATCTATGTTTGTCTAATTATCATGCAAAGTTGAATTCCAAGGTTATATTCCTATCTAGCATACATGGGGAACAATTTTAACTTGAATCATAGATAGAATAACTTACCTTGTTGTTGCTTGTGTTCCTTGAAACCTTGTGAGCCTAGCACCCCAAGTGTGATGCCTCAAATGCTTCACACAACACCAAATACTCTTGGAAAGTCTCTTGAGATAACACACACTTCTCAAAATCGGCCAAGCCCTCTTGTTTCTTAGTAGTAGTAGTAGTAGTAGTGCCGATTTTGGTGGAGAATATGCTTCTTATATAGTGTTGACACATCTAGGGTTACACCATGTAAACCCTAATGTGTCATGACTCTTCATTTCCATGACCCATGGGTTTGTAACTCCCATGGAGCATCCATGGAGCATCCTATGGGTAGAACCCAACTTGATAATCCATGGAGCTTCTTAGCCCACTATACAAGATATGGATGATTTACACAATCAACCCATATATTTAATTAGTTATCCTTTGATCACTTAATTAATTCCAAATTAATTCTTTGATCAACTAATCAAATAATATTATTAATATATTAGAACTTATAATATATTAATAATCTCCACGTGTTATTTCTCTCATTTAGTCTATCCAATTGCATGGTGCCATGCAACCCAAATGGACCATGCCGGGTCGGGTCAAGTACAAGCCCGAAATAGTTATGGACTTAGACACCTTATCCAACAGTTTCGATGTATTGGTAGTCGATTGGTATTAGTGTTTGAAAGAGGTGACTATGCCAAGATGGTCGATCAGGCGACGGTGGCGGTATAAGGATGGTTATCAGCTATGTGATAAGAAAGAGATGGATAGTTTTTATGGAGGTCGTGGTGGTTTTAGGTAAAGTTTGGTTGGTGTTCCAATGAAGTGGGTGGCTGGAATAAGGATGGTTCGACTTTTCTGTGGAGGTGGTGTTTGGCAGTTGGTGTTCTAATATGATTCACGGTGTTTGAAGGGTAGCTTCGATGGTGAGTTCAATGGAAACATGTGGTGGTTTTCTCGACTGGAGTAGGTGGTATCGGTTCTGATGTCTAGTGTTTCATGGTGGTTTTAGTGGTTTGGGTGGTTGGCTGAGATGAACATAAGGTATAAAGGGGACGGTGGTTGGTGCTAAAGTGATGGGTATCGTTTGTGGTATTTTTGAGGTTCGATGATTGAGGTAGACATTCTGATTTTGTGGTATATGATAGTAAATAGTGGTGTGAACTATAAAGGGTGCTGGAAGATGGTTATGGGGGTGTGTGGTCAGTGATGGTTTTACTATAGTTTGAGGTGGAGATGGTGATGATTCTGACGGTTGAGTGTCTCTAGTGGTTGGAACTTTAAGGGAAGGTAGCAGTAGAGTGAAAAGGTGGTCAGATGGTAGGTGTTGGGTTATTGGCTGTGAAGATAGACCTGGTTGTTCTTGGTTTGATGGAAAATACAACGGTTTATATTTAATTTGTATATTTTTTATCTAATGTAACAAAATATTGGTAGCTCTAGGTAACATCCATCGTGAACCTACAAGAATCGGTTAACCCTAGATTATATTTGAATAAAGTCTTTAGTTTCTAAGTGTTTTTGGTATAAAGACTTTATTTAAATGATGCCTTTTAAACATATCAAACTTATATGGTATTTTTTGAATGGTTTTAAAGCATCATTACCCTCATGAGTCATTTTCTTTTTTGTTTAAAATAAAAGGATTAAGCTCACAATCTCGAATAAATGTTTTTCTTTAATTTTATTTTTTTAAACATAAATGATAAAAACTACTAAAAGTTCGTTGTCAAACATATCCTTAATTTGAAAGATGTTTTACAAGAGTTTGTTGTAAAATGTGGAGAGGTGAAGAAGAAAATTTTGTTAAACATGCAGAACCATTTTACCTAGGGGTTATGTAATGCCCGCAGATTTGGGCTAGTCAATTTAGAGACAATGAGCGTTAAAAATGACTTTTTGATAAATATTATTTAGAAAAAAATAATCTTAACCAAAGTATAGTATATGTCACAAGGATTTCGTACATATAAAGAACGCTGAAATCCGACTTATAACGAAGAAGTTATGACCCGTCGAATTTTGCGAAAAATTGGCACGACTCCGCATAACGTAAAAAGTGAATTTTTGACAAAATACTTTTTAGCCTTATCAATCTAAACAAAAGTTTTATTATATGTTAAACCAAGAACGTACATAAAAAGAACATCCATATCTGACTTCGTTTGAGGAAGTTAAGATTTTTCTAAGATTTAGCATAGCAGTGCAAAACCTGGAAATCGAATTTTTGATCGATCGATTTTTAGCCAACACAACCTAAATGAGAATTGAAGATCTCATTAATAGGAGCTCAATGATATAAAAATAGTTGAAAATGAGCATCGGGTAACAAAGTTATGAATTTTTAACGGATTTTAACTGTCTAAGTCTGTTAAAGTATATCTTTAAAAATCAATTCAAAATTAGACGACGGAGTCCAAATGAAAGTTGTAGATACCGTCGATCCCTACGCGTGGATATAAAGAATGTAAAAAACGGAGCCTGTATGCGAAATTTAAGGATTTTAGAAGATAATTCATTTTTTGAGTAACCAGCGAGTGACACGTGGCGCGATCTGAGCCACTGCTTCCTCACCACGGCTTGCCACCAAAGGGTGACATGCGACATGGGAGCGCCCAATGTTCAGGAAGGGAATGCTCAGCGTTCGTCCATCAGATAACCTATAAATAGAAGCACGGATCACTTCATTTATACATACCTCTCTAACCTTTCTCTCCCAATTACCCCCAAACCCTCTAGGCTTTTCCCTAGCACCTCCTAGGTGTTAAAAGCAAGTACCGGAGCATTGGAAATCCCCAAGAAGAAGAGATTTTGGCTCAGATGTTCTGCTCGCACAGATCCCGGTTCCTCGCTAAACCCCTATATAAGTGAGTTATGCTTACCATAAGTTAAGTATAACTTTATGTTTTTAATTCATTATCGTTATTATGAACCAATAAAAAAGATTTATTAGTGATTCCATGTCGTTATACTGATTGATGTACTTACGGGGATGATGTCTAGGCTATGATTTAGTGAGGTGTTTAAAGTCGTATTTCCAAACAGTGTACTTCGTATACCAAACACACCCTACCTCCGACAGGATCCTACTTGGTTGTTCCTTACTTGATAGATCATGAAAGTAGACATTGAGTTAATGATGAATCGAGACTAATACTTAGTCTCAATAAATATTCGACCAAAGCTTAGCGATAATAATGATAGGTTACGTTAAAGGAAAAGACAGTTTTTAGAAGAGAAACACTGTCCGATTTTTGAGTCGTCACTGTAACAAGTGACTGCATAGTCCCTTTCATGAACATGGTTTTAATACAAATATTAATTAAAGTATTAAATATATGTTTATGTGTGAAATATTTCATATTACCTGATATACATGTTAAGAGCATATGTGATAATATATGATGATTTAGGATATAGAATAAGCCTAAATTAGTTAAGATGAATATCGGGTAATATATTCTTATGAGTACGGTTAAGATATATATGGAGGGTAGAACTTTAAAATTTGTCATTGATCCGAGAGCATGGATTAGACATAGTTGTAACGCCCGCGTTTCCAGGCTAGGCATTATTGTTGATGTAATAGTCTAGGTTAACCTTTGTAATTATTTTGAAGTATTAATGATGAAATTTTTGAGTACTATGTGTTTTATGCTTAGTTGTGTGGCTTAATTAAATTAAGAATAAAATAAGCGTCAAAATTAAAGTGTGAGATAAGCCCGATATATTTTCATAAAGTTGTAGTGGTCGAAACAAGGATTCCGGAGATATAAGGAATGCCAAAATGCGAGTTATAACGAAGAAGTTATGACTTGTCGAAGTTTCGCGACAGAACCGACACGACGCCGAATGACGTAAAATATGAATTTAAGATAGAGCGATATCTAGCCTTACTGATCTAAACGAAAGTCGTAGGGTTCGTTAAACCGAGAGCGTGCATAAAAAGAACGCCCAAATCTGACTTCGTATGAAGAAGTTATGATTTTCCAAAGTTTCGACTTAACGGTATGCAGCCCGAATACTCAAATATGAGATCGAGTGATTCTTAACTGAAACAATCTAAACGAGATTCGAAGATCTCTTCAATAGTAATCCAATGATAAAAAGACAGACGAACACGGAGTTCAGATGAATGAGTTATGAATTTCGAACGGAGTTTTCCAGTCTCGGCCTACTAAAAATAATATATAAGTAATATATTTATAATATATTAAAAATAAATTCAAAATTAGCCAACAGAGTCTAAACGTGAGTTGTAGAGCATGATCTCACCTTTGCGTCGATATAAAGAACGTCGAAAACAGAGTTCGTATGCGAAAGTTATGAATTTCTGAAGTTCGGGGCGCGAACCCCAAAGCTGTGTCAGAGACCACGATGTGGCAAGCATTGCCACGACGTGGCAGGTCTTCTGACACCTTCGGGAGTCCCCCAGAGGCAACTTGCGATGACGCATGCAGTGACGATCAAGCCCACGACGTGGAAAAAGGTGCCACGACGCGGCAATGGCAGATTTTGCCCTATAAATAGATTTGAAGGGCCAGCCGTTTATGGTTGCTATTTTATCTCCTCTCTTTCTCGTTTTACCTCGATTTACGTGCAAGAAATATCCCGAAGCCCCGTTATCATCCCGAGACCCGAAGCGATTCCTGAAGCCCTAAGATCCCGAGAAGAAAAGAGTTTCTGAGCCGAAGCTCTGCCCGCAAGGAGTCCGGTTTTTGTGAAGATCTTACAGATCTACTGAAGAATACTACTTCTACAAGCCGTAGTGCTGTCTGATCATCTTTTGATCAAGTGAGTGTGTAGTTACTTTCTTCTGACGCATAATTATGAAGTATTTTATACGAGATATGGGTTATGTGTATATTTTGTTGTTATATCTGTGAATGTATATTCACTTTCTTCTATCTCATAGATTTGATTTATTCTCTATGAAATACGTGTTATGTGTATGTGTCTCATCTGTTGTTTGGAATATATATTGAATGTGAATGGTATACAGGCTTTAAACTATGTATAAAAAAATATATTTTTATCTACTAATATGTTGGGTAGAACATGGGTAGATAGTTGTGTGATAAACAGATGAGAGGCCTCGATGTTGTTTTTGATTCAGTCATCTAGCGGAGTTTAGATGACGACCACAAACTTTTCTAGATAGTCCTGTGGAACGCTAGCAGGTTTGCCACCTGTAGGTGTTAATGAACTTGGGTGTTCATTCACTGTACTCCACCCCCCTCATGGTTGCCTTATTTGACTTATCTTGCTGAAGAACCCCCGAAGCATGTGTTGTCGCCGCGAATACATATTCTTAGACTAGGTCCCTTATGTTAGTTGTCTTAGGGACGTAAAGTGAGAATAACGGGAATGGGTAATTGGGTTATTGATGGTTGGTGGAATTAAATATAATTATTTATTGTGGGTTGAAATCCCTATATGCTCATCAGGCTCCCAAGCCTGACCCACTCAGTTTCCTTGTATTACAGGTAGTGGCGCCAGAGCATAAGTTGGACGACTTGTCAAGTTATTTTTCTATTATAGACCTGTTGTTGTAAATAACTGTTGTAAGATCTGTATTGAAATGTTTATGCTTTTGGTCTGTTTATTGGAACATGACATCCCGAGTATTGTAATATAATGAAAATACATTTCTTTAAAAAATGCTTTGGTAAATCTTATTTTATCATATTTCGTTTTGGGAACGAATTCAGCAACTCTTTAAATCAAAGGATTACTCTGAAATCATTTTAAAAGTATAAATTAAACCGGTCTTTTTTGGCCGTGATTTTGGGGATGTCACAGTTGGTATCAGAGCATTAGTTTAAGCAAACTAGGAATTTGTAGGATTTCTAGACTTAAACTTAGAATGCTAAGTGAAATTGTGAGATGTGTGTCTGTTATATTTTAGACACGAGAACTAGTATATTTTAGGAAAGTTGCATAAAATGCCTTAATGTGCTAAATGTTATATGTTTCCATATATGATATTATTTGTTCGGATCTAAGGTATGTTGCCAACCGGATCTGGAAACCTTATGTGTGTAGGATTCTAAGCGTACGTCGACGACATTAGAACTAGCATGTAAACGTTTCGGAGTATAGATCAAAAATGGTGAGGATCTAATTTCACCTTATTCGGTGTATAGATCAAAAATGGTGAGAATGAGGAGTGGAGTCGGAAATGCTAACGAAAACAGGAATCAACCACCAGTGATTGAGCAAATACCTTTCGTAGCAGCAGCACCTGAGCCAATAATAATGGCTGGTGTACAAATGATGATTCGAGCAATGTTGGATCGTCAGATGGAGGAGACTAGGCGGGTGCTTCAACATAATCGTGAAGAACTGTCAATTCAAGTGGAAGAGCCCTAATTAAATGAAGGGCACTCGTAAGCAGGAAACTTCAGTGGATCTGTTGGTGAAGCCAACCCACCGATAGTTAGGCAAAACAACCAGGAAAGAAGGAATGATGGTATGGGATGCAACTATAAGGATTTTCTGACTTGCAAACCATTGACCTTCACTGGAAAGGAGGATCCAATTGGAGTTATGGATTGGTTCTTAGAAATGGAGTTAGCCTTCATGACGTGTGGCTGCAGAGGCAAGTTGCAAACCACCTTCGCAGTACGTCAGTTTAGGGGTGGAGCTGTTCGTTGGTGGAACACTTTAGGAAAGACCCTAAGCCCTAATGAGCCACTGCAACTGACATGGGCAGAGTTCTTGGTGCAGTTCAAGCGCAAGTTCTGTTCGGCCCAAAATCTGTTGGAGTTAGAGAACAAGTTTCTAACATTGACCAAGGGCAGCATGTCAGTTGACGAATACACAAACGCTTTCACCGATAAGATGGAGTTTGCTTTGAGCATCGTGCCAGATGAGCTGACAAAGGTTGAACGATACGCAAAAGGACTTCCATGGGAGTACGTGGTGCCAGTGTGCCAGGCACCTACTCTAGAGGCAGCTATTTGGGCTGCCAAGTCTGTTGAGGACATGATCAAGGGAAGGACCTTCAAGTTCCGATAAGATGGAGTTTGCTTTGAAGGAACTTCAAGTTCCAATAAGAAAAGTAAATTTTCGAAGTCAAATTCGAAGAAGTTTGGAGGAAAGGGAGGCGAAGCGAAATGGTGAGATAAGTGTAAGAAAAAGCACTTTTGGAAATGTAGTGAGGATGTAACCTGCTACAAGTGTGGAAAAATTAGGCATTTTGCCAATGAGTGTCCAAACAACAAAAGGATGTGTTTTGGTTGTAATGAAGAGGGGCACATTCTGAAAGACTGTCCGAAGAAGAAGGAGGCGGCTAATCCCAACATTCCACCAAAGCCGAAGGCGAGAGCCTTTCAGATGACACTGGAAGCTGCGAAGGATGAAGCTGATGTCGCTTCAGGTACCTTTCTCGTAAACGAATTACCAACTCAAATTTTATTTGATTCTGGAGCCAACTACTCCTTTATTTCGCATGAGTTTGGTAGAAAACTAGCATTGCCTGTTGATAGACTAGATAATGCTTTATTAGTCGAAGTAGCTAGTGGCAAGTTTGTACCTGTTAGCCATCGTATGAAAAACATCTTAATCGACCTTAATGGGAATAAGTTTCAAGAGGAATTATTACCTATCGAACTTAATGGTTTCGACATCATGTTGGGAATGGATTGGCTTAGCGCCAATGATGCTGAAATATTGTGCAAGAAAAAGATAGTAAAAGTAAACTCGCCAGGGAAAGAGTCATTTATGGTGTATGGGGATAAATGCAGAGTGAATTCTGGAATCATTTGCCTAATGAAAGCCAGAAAGTGTTTGACCAAGGGATGTACATCATATTTAGCATTCGTGATCGATGCTAAGAAGGAAAAGAAGGTGATGCAGAATATTCCAGTGGTATGTGATTATCCGGAAGTATTTCCCGAAGATCTTCTTGGATTACCACCTGATAGACAAGTGGAGTCCAGAATAGACTTGTACTAGGAACCACGCCAATAGCAAAAGCACCGTATCGATTAGCACCGACGGAGATGAAGGAGCTGATGATGCAACTTCAAGAGTTATTGGACAAAGGTTTCGTTAGACCTAGTTCATCACCCTAGGGAGCTCCGGTGTTATTCGTAAAGAAGAAATACGGGAGCATGAGAATGTGCATTGATTAGAGAGAGCTGAATAAGGCAACAATAAAGAATAGATACCCGTTGCCAAGGAATGATGACCTGTTTGATCAATGGCAAGGTTCAAGTTATTTCTCGAAGATCGATCTTAGGTCAGGATATCATTAGCTGAAAGTAAGAGAGCAAGATATAGAGAAGACTACATTCAGAACACGATATGGACACTACGAGTTTTTGCTTATGTCGTTTGGACTAACCAATGCTCCGATAGCATTAATGGATTTAATGAATCGGGTTTGTAATCCATTCCTTGATAAATTTGTGATAGTGTTCATAGACGACATTCTGATTTATTCGAAAAGCCAAGAGGAGCATGGCAGACACTTGCGAGAAGTGTTAAAAGTTTTGAAGAGGGAGGAGTTGTATGCAAACTTCTCCAAATGTGATTTTTAGATTCGAGAAGTCCAATTCTTGGGTCATGTGGTCAACCAGGAAGGGATAATGGTCAATTCAGCAAAGATTGAGGCTATAATGAAGTGGGAACAACCAAAAATTCCCACGGAGATCTGAAGCTTTTTAGGATTAGCCGGATATTACCGAAGGTTTATCCAAGGCTTTTCTTCGATCGCTAGTCCATTAACAGCTTTGACCCACAAAGGAGCTACTTATGCTTGGAGTGATAAGCATAAAGAAGCATTCGAGAAGCTAAAGAAGAAGCTATGCGAGGCACCAATTTATCTCTACTCGATGGAGTTGAAGACTTCGCAATTTATAGCGATGCGTCTGGAGTTGGATTGGGTTGTGTTTTGAGCCAAAGAGATAAGGTGATCGCGTATGCATCTTGACAACTGAAAGAGCATGAAAGGAACTACCTTACTCATGACTTGGAGTTGGCAGTGGTAGTTTTTGCTTTGAAAATATGGAGGCATTACCTCTATGGCACGAAGTGTAAACTTTTCACTGATCATAAGAGTATCCAATATCTCTTTAATAAGAAAGAGTTAAATATAAGGCAACGACGCTGGCTAGAGTTACTCAAGGACTACGACTATGAGATACTTTACCACCCCGGTAAAGCTAATGTTGTTGCTGATGCTCTCAATTTGAAAGTCAATGTTGAGAGAAAAAGGCCAAGAGCGTTGAGAATAGAAGTTGTCTCGACAATTATGGAGAGTATAAAGAAAGCTCAAGAAGAAGCTTCTGAAAAGAATGGCCGGAAGGAGGAACGTTTGGGCAAAACGTTGGTGTTTGGTACAAACAGTCATGGACTGAAGGTATTCCAAGATTGTATTTGGGTACCTAAGTCAGGAGGAATAAGAGATCTTTTGATGGTAGAAGCTCACAAAACCATGTACTCAATTCATCCCGACAGCACTAAAATGTATATGGACCTGAAACCCTACTACTGGTGGCCGACGATGAAGCTTGATGTTGCAAAGTATGTGGTCGAGTGTGTGACTTGTGCAAGAGTCAAGACACAACATCAGAAACCATATGGGAGTTTAGAGCCTTTACCTGTGCCTATGGGTAAATGGGAAGACATTGCTATAGATTTTGTCACTAAACTACCCCGAACAAAGAATGGTCACGACATGATTTGGGTGGTCGTTGATCGATTCACTAAGAGTGCGCATTTCATAGCAGCCAAGGAGAAATGGTCTGTGGATAAGCTTGCGAATTCTTATGTGAAGGAAATTGTGAGGCTTCACTGTGTCCCGTTAACGATTGTGTCAGATCCTGATAGCCATTTCACCACAAGGTTTTGGAAATGTCTACAAGAGGAAATGGGTACCAAGTTGTTTTTAAGTACAGCTTACCATCAACAGACTAATGGTTAGAGCGAAACAACGATACAAACACTTGAAGATATGCTAAGAGCATATACCTTAGATTTCCTAGGTAACTGGTATGAACATTTACCTTTGGTAGAATTTTCATACAATAATAGTTTCCACTCGAGCATAAAGATGGCACCTTATCAAGCTTTGTACGGACAGAAGTGTCGTACGCCATCTTGTTGGCTTGACGATGGAGAAAAGTAGTTTATGGGACTCGAGATGGTCCATCAGACTGCTGAGAAGTTGAAAGTGATCAGGGAAAGAATGTTAGTAGCTCAAGATCGTCAAAAGAGCTATGCTGACAAGAAGCGAAGGCCGATGACCTTCAAAGTTGGAGATTCGGTTTTGCTTAAAGTCTCGCCGTGGAAGGGACTTATAAGATTTGGTAAAAGGTTAAAGTTAAGTCCAAGGTTTATTGGACCGTTTAAAGTTCTTCAGAGGGTTGGGAACCAAGCTTATAAGCTCGAATTACCCGAAGAACATAATGGAATTCATAACACTTTCCATGTGTGTTATTTGAGGAAGTTCACGGGAGAAGTTCCCGATATAATTCCAATTTCTGGATTGAGAATTAATGAAAACAAAAGGTTAATTGAAGAACCTGAGGCAATTGTTGACCGAAAGACTAAGAAGCTTCGACGCAAGATGGTCGAATTAGTGCTTGTCCGTTGGAAACATTCGAATGGGCCAAATCTCACCTGGGAAACGGAGAGTGACATGTTGAGTTGCTATCCGCATTTGTTTGTTGATGTGTGATTCTGGGGACGGAATCATCCTAAGGGGGAGAGAATTGTAACAACCGCGTTTCCAGGCTAGGCATAATTGTTGATGTAATAGACTAGGTTAACCTTTGTAATTCTTTGGAAGTATTAATGATGAAATATTTGAGTATTATGTGTTTTATGCTTAGTTGTGTGGCTTTATTGAATTAAGAATAAAATAAGCGTCAAAATTAAAGTGTGAGATAAGCCCGATATCTTTTCTTAAAGTTGTAGTGGTCGAAACAAGGATTCCGGAGATATAAGGAATGCCAAAATCCGAGTTATAACGAAGAAGTTATGACCAGTCGAAGTTTCGCGACAGAACCGAGACGACTCCGAATGAGGTAAAATATGAATTTAAGATAGAGCGATATCTAGCCTTACTGATCTAAATGAAAGTCATAGGGTTCGTTAAACCGAGAGCATGCATAAAAAGAACGCCCAAATGCGACTTCGTATGAGGAAGCTATGATTTTCCGATGTTTCGACTTAACAGTATGCAGCCCGAATACTCAAATATGAGATCGAGTGATTCATAACCGAAACAATCTAAACGAGAGTCAAAGATCTCGTCAATAGTAGTCCAACGATAAAAAGACAGACGAACACGGAGTTCAGATGAAGGAGTTATGAATTTCGAACGAAGTTTTCCAGTCCCGGCCTACTAAAAATAATATATAAGTAATATATTTATAATATATTAAAAATAAATTCAAAATTAGCCAAGGGATTCTAAACGGGAGTTGTAGAGCCTAATTTCACCTTCGCATCGATATAAAGAACGTCGAAAATGGAGTTCGTATGCGAAAGTTATGAATTTCTGAAGTTCGGGGCGCGAACCCCAAAGCTGTGTCAGAGACCACGACGTGGCAAGCATTGTCATGACGTGGCAGGTCTTCTGACACCTCTGGGAGTCCCCCAGACGCAACTTGCGATGATGCATGCAGTGACGATCAAGCCCACGATGTGGAACAAGGTGCCACGACGTGGCAATGGCAGATTTTGCCCTATAAATAGATCTGAAGGGCCAGCCGTTTAGGGTTACTATTTTCTGTCCTCTCTCTCTCTCTCTCTCGTTTTACCTCAATTTACGTGCAAGAAATATCCTGAAGCCCCGGTATAATCCCGAGACCCGAATCGAGTCCCGCAGCCCGAAGATCCCGAGAATAAAAGAGTTTCCGAACCGACGCTCTGCCCGCAAGGAGTCCTATTTTTGTGAAGATCTTCCAGATCTACCGAAGAATACTATTTCTACAAGCCGTAGTGCTGTCGGATCATCTTCTGATCAAGTGAGTGTGTAGTTACTTTCTTCTAATGCATAATTATGAAGTATTTTATAAGAAATACGTGTTATGTGTATATTTTGTTGTTATATGTGTGAATGTATATTCACTTTCTTCTGTCTCATAGATATGATTTATTCTCTATGAAATACTTGTTATGTGTATGTGTCTCATCTGTTGTTTGGAATATATCTATTGAATGAGAATGCTATACAGGTTTTAAACTATGTATAAAAATATATATTTTTATCTACTAATATGTCGGGTAGAACATGGGTAGATAGTTGTGTGATAAACAGATGAGAGGCCTCGATGTTGTTTTTGATTCAGTCATCTAGCGGAGTTTAGATGATGACCACAGACTTTTCTAGACAGTCTTGTGGAACGCTAGCAAGTTCGCCACCTGTAGGTGTTAATGAATTTGGGTGTTCATTCACTATACTCCATCCCCCTCATGGTTGCCTTATTTGACTTATATTGCTGAGGAACCCCCGAAGCATGTGTTGTCGCCCCGAAGAAATATTCTTAGACTAGGTCCCTTATGTTAGTTGTCTTAGGGACGTAAAGTGAGAATAACGGGAATGGGTAATTGGATTATTGTTGGTTGGTGGAATTAAATATAATTATTTATTTTGGGTTGAAAACCCTATATGCTCACCAGGCTCCCAAGCCTGACCCACTCAGTTTCCTTTTATTACAGGTAGTGGCGCCAGAGCATAAGTTGGACGACTTGTCATGTTATTTTCGTATTATAGACCTGTTATTGTAAATAATTGTTGTAAGGTCTGTATTGAAATGTTTATGCTTTTGGTCTGTTTATCGGAACATGACATCCCAAGTATTGTAATATAATGAAAAATACATTTCTTGAAGAAATGCTTTGGTAAATCTTATTTTATAATATTTCGTTTTGGGAATGAATTCCGCAACTCTTTAAATCAAAGGATTACTCTGAAATCATTTTAAAAGCATAAATTAAACCGGTCTTTTCTGACCGTGATTTTGGGGATGTCACAATAGTCATTCGTTCCTAGTCCGAGCATATGGAGTGGGCATAATCATTTTTCATTGATCCGAGAGCATGGATTAGACATACCTGATATGGGGTATGGATTAGGTAAAGCTGTTAATTTTAGATCTGATTGTACGGAACGTTTCGTTGTGAGGATCGACAGGGTTGGGTAAAAATTCTTATATGAGGTGAAATTGTATGTTGCGAGTTCTAATATATATATATATATATATATATATATATATATATATATATATATATATATATATATATATATATATATATATATATATATATCATTGTGAGATTGAAATCCATATGTACTCACCAGATTTCCTAACCTGACCCACTCAGTTTATTGTATCAGAGGTGGCTATATGAAAGATACATTCTGCTGAGAGATTCAAGGAATATTAAGCCACTAGTTTAATTATTGTAAGGCTTGTAAGATTTCGTTATGCTTATGTTTTTGTATTGACGATGACATCCCAATGTTTTAATATAAATAAAATACATTTCTTCGTTAATGATTTGATAATATCATTATCACGCTTTCTGGAAAAAAATTCCGCAGTACTACTTTTCAAAAAGGATACTCTGATTGTTAAATAAGCATAAACGAATCAGTCTGTTCTGGCGGTAAAGTTGGGGATGTCACAGTTGGTATCAGAGCATCAGTTTAAGCAAACTAGGAATTTGTAGGATTTCGAGACTTATACTTAGAAATCTAAGCGATGATCGTGAGGAGTGTCTCTATTATATTTTAGGTAGTACACTTGAATTGACATAAGAATAGCTTACTTTAGGATTAGATGCCTAAATTGCTTTTATATGCTAAATGATTTATGCTATAAAATGCCTTATATGCTTTATAATGCTATCGTTTGATCAGATCTATGGTCTATTGCCAACCGGATCTTGAAATTTTATGTGTTCAGATTTCTAAACGCTTAGTTATGATAACTTTTTGGAGTAATGAGGAGGATTACACGTCTCAACGTTCTCTACCTTAAACTTCTCATTTTGAACACTTATTACGATGTATGGAACGTCATGATAAGGACTCGTACCAGACTGATCAAATAGAGGAAATAAGAAAGCTGATGATAGTGAATGATACTTATCGAAAGGTACCGTAAGAGAGGTGTCTTGCCTTTAGAATGCGCCTAATAAATAATATGTCTGGTATGGGAGAAGTACCCTTTCGATTAGAAGAAAAAAAGATTTTTGGTATAAACCATTAAGTTATCCCATCATCTGGCATTTCCTCCACCAACCGAGTTGAAGCGGTTTGATGATTGAAGATACGCATGGAAGAAGTCCTTGTAAAGTCTAAATTGTTTTTTATGATTATTTGGACATATTCGTTTGTGTTAAATCATTTTGTGATTTTAAGAAATAAGAACTTGGGGACTGCGAGACAATACTTTGGACAAGTATGAGTACGTGTGAAAGGTAGTAGAGGCCTATACTACCAGAAACACAGGACTCACACTTGGATCAGGGAAAGTCACACGGTTAACAAGGCACTAGTAATTGATTCTGTTTTGTTTATATCTGTCGTTATCATCGTTTCGGTAATAACTAAGAATATGAATATTATTCTGATCCTGGTGGTCATATCAAATCGAGTCCGACTAAGATTAGTGTGTTACGTGGTTCAGAGAACCGAGTTCGATGTAGCATCCGACTTAAGCCAGAAGATTGAAGTGAATGATAATCGAAGCGATCAATAGAAGTACCGTGATCGTTGTTAAAGTAAGAAGCTTGTAGCTAGAATTGCTACATGCTACAATGTGATTATATCTAATTATAACATGAAGGGATGTATATTCAATTTTGGTATTTAGCTCTAAAAGACCTGAGTCTAAGCATTACATCATACGATTACAGGTCATTAGGACATGACCCATCGGTTTGTTACGATAATTAAAGTAAAAAACTTCTCTTAAGTTAAGTCTATTTAAGAAAGAGCAGGAGTCTCCAATAAAGATCGAGTTTGTAATTCGAAGGTTACGATTGAAAGTCCAACATAGTATGAAGAGCGGGTGTAAGATTGAGCACCGCCAGAAGTTACGAAGTTCACG
The DNA here is from genome assembly GCF_002870075.4 of Lactuca sativa. Taxonomy (NCBI): domain Eukaryota; kingdom Viridiplantae; phylum Streptophyta; class Magnoliopsida; order Asterales; family Asteraceae; genus Lactuca; species Lactuca sativa. Next base: position 350,221,880 of record NC_056626.2, read on the forward strand.
AGTTGGATACTCATTTGAAAGGACATAAGAGTTACGGTTATTAAGTAGGATGAAGAGATAACGTATGGAGTCATTATACAAGCCCTGTTTCGTTGATGATTCCGGGCCGTAATCATCCTAAGGGTGAGATAATTGTTACAACTGCAGATTCGGGCTAGTTAATTTAGAGAAAATGAGCGTAAAAATGACATTTTTATAGAAGATTATTTTGAATAAATAATCTTAACCAAAGTATAATATATATCACACGGATTCCATACATATAAAAAAACTCTGAAATCCGACTTATAACGAAGAAATTATGACTTGTCGAAGTTTTGCGACAAAACCGGCACGACTCCGTTTAATGTAAAAAATGGATTTTTCTAAGTCGGATTTCAGAGTTTTTTTTTTTTTTTTTTTATATGTACGGAATCCCCATGTAAGTGAGTTATGCTTACCATACTTTAATTATAAATTATGTTTAAGTTCATTATTGTTATTATGAACCTGTATGAGATTTATCAGTGGTTCGAAGTCATTATACTGATTGATCTACTTACGAAGATTATGTCTAGGCTGTGATTTAGTGAGGTGTTTAAAGTGGGATTTCCAAACAGTATACTTCGTATACCAAATGGACCCTACCTTCGATATGATCCTACCTGGTTGTTCCTTACTTGATAGATCATGAAAGTAGACTTTGAGTTAATGATGAATCTGGACTAATAATTATTCACAATAAATATTAGACTAAAACTTAGTGATAATAATGCTAGTTTACATCAAAGGAAAAGACAGTTTCTAGAATTAAAGCTTTGTCCAAGTTTCAAGTCGTCACTTTAACAAGTGAGTGCATAGTCCCTTTCATGAACATGGTTTTAATACAAGTATTAATTAAAGTATTAAATATATGTTTATGTGTGAAACATTTGATATTGTCTTAAATACGTGTTAAGAGCATATCTGGTAATATAAGATGAATATCGGGTAGTATATTACTATAAGTACGGGTGAGATATACATGAAGGGTAGAACTTTAGACTTTGTCATTGATCCGATAGAATGGATTAGACATAGTCATTCGTCCTTACTCCGAGAGTATGGAAAGGGCATAGTCATTTGTCATTAATCTGAGAGCATGGATTAGACAAAGTCATTTGTCCTTAGTCCGAGAGTATGGAGAGGACGTAGTCATTTGTCATTAATCTAAGAGTATGGATTAGATAGAGTTATTCGTCCTAGTCTGAGAAAATGGAGTAGACATAATCATTTGTCATTGATCCTGGAGCATGGATTAGACATACCTGATCCGGGAGTATGGATTCGGTAAAGCTGTTAAGTTTAGATCCAAGAGTATGGATCGTGTTGTTGTGAGGATCGAAGGGGTGGGGAAAAACTTCTTATATGAGATGAAATTTTATATTGAGAGTGCTAAAATATGTATAACATTGTGGGATTGAAATCCATATGTGCTCACCAGGTTTCCCAACCTGACTCACTCAATTTATCTTATCACAGATGGCTATATGAAAGATACATTTTGCTGAGAGATTGAAGGAATATTAGGCCACTGTAAGACTTGTAAGATTTCGTTATGCTTATGTTTCTGTATTAAACATGACATCCCAATGTTTTAATATAAATAAAATACATTTCTTCATAAATGATTTGATAATATCATTATCATGTTTTCTGGGAACAAATTCCGCAATACTACTTTTAAAAAAGGATACTCTGATTTTTAAATAAGCTTAACTGAATCGGTATTTTCTGGCCATGAAATTGGGTATGTCACAGGTTGCAATTATCGACATGATCCATGACACAATACGAAAATAGATGGTTTGCGTTAAAGATTCTTAGAGTAATTGATTTCTCTGTTTTTTTCTATTTTCATTGGTAAAGGATTACAAAGAAAAGCTAAATAGGCAAAACGTAAATACAATAAAGTACACACAATATTCTAGGAGCTAAAGGCTAGCAAGGTATCAAATGTGATTTGAAGACATAAAAGGTATTGTATCATACATTTCAATACCCCGTCCCCCTCTCTTCAAGATGTAGCATGTAGGTTTTGCATGACCAACATGACAAATAAGAACTTGAGTTGTTTTGATTCTAGTGCCTTTGTGAGAAGATCAACTATCTGGATTTTAGTGTTGACGTGTCTCAATTTCATGTGTTTCCACTCGCTCCTTGACAAAGTAACAATACGTGTCGACGTGCTTTGTCCGTCCATGGAAGACGGAATTATTTGAAATGTGACGAGTTGGTTGATTGATTGAGTAGAGCGTTGTAGGTCCCTTTTGTCCTAAAATTGTGTTCATGTTTCACTTTCTCTAATTGCTGCTTTTAATATTTGAATCTTTATGATTTTTCTTATCTTTTACAAAGTATTTGTGAGAAAATAAGGTGGGTATTTGATTTCATTGTATTTGATGTCAAAAATTTCTTGGAATTGTGAATGAAAAATGAGAAATTTGTCACATGAATTCATACACTATTCTGAGTTGAGCAATGATTAGTTGATTATGGGTATTTTTGTTGTTTCAGAATGACCTAAATTAGAATATTCTCAGTTGACCGATGATTAATTGACTATGGGTATTTTTGTTGTTTTAGAATGACCTAAATCAGAATGCGTACAAAAGATAGTTAAATTTTTTGATTCGTCTATAAAAATATAGTAAATTTCACGACAAAAAACATAATATGTGGTATAAACGAGAAACCATTCATGTGCAGTCGCAACAACTTTTTTTTATTAGTTATGTTTTAGTAAATATTGAGTTTATATTTAGATAAATTTGACAAAAATAGCTAAATTTTTATAATCTTTGGAAAATAATAGAAAAAATTAACAAAATCCTTGATATAACCACATATTTTTGGGGACCATTACGAATATATATCGTCTTACTGGGCATTTCGAAATGCTATTAATAAATGATGATGTTTAGTAAAAAAAAAACACTATAGAATGGACTATGAAATGAGTTTGAATTGTGAAATTGACCGCTACCAAATGTTACTATTCATTGACGAATTTGCAAAAGAAGTGTTGAGAATGAAAATTAATAGAACTGCATACAATGAAATTGTTTTTTCATACTATGAAACCATTGGCATGTTAATGAGAGCTTTATAAATTGAAATCAAAGTTTTAAGGTATGTTTAGAAAAATGATTTTTTTAAAACTGACAAAACAAAACTGAGAAATTGAGAAAAGGTTTTCTTGTATTGATTTAATTAATGAACGAACTTATACAAAAATCATCTAGAGAACAGCTATGCAAATTCCTAGAAATTAGGGATTACTAAATCATCTCCTCTGACTAAGGAATAATATCCTAAAATATGGAAGATATACAAAATATGACAGCTATAGAATATGTACACATCAATACCCCTCCCCCTCTGAAGGTGGAGCAAGGAGATTTGAGATGCCCAGCTTGCCGAGAAGAGTATCAAACTTTTTCTTAGAGAGAGCCTTCGTTAGAATGTCTGCCAATTGATGAGAAGTAGAGACATAAGAAGGAAGAATGAAACCACGATTGATTTCATCTCGAATGAAATGGCAGTCAACTTCAATATGCTTAGTACGTTCATGGAATACCGGATTCCGAGCAAGGTTTAGAGCTGACTGCTTGTCGCAAGCGATGAGAATGGGAGATGTATGATGAATTCCAAAATAAGATAACAATCCTCTTATCCATTTCAATTTAAATGTGGTAGCAGCTAGCGTTCGATATTCTGCCTCAGTGGATGATCGTGAGACAGTCTGTTGCTTCTTAGTTTTCCAAGAGATTGGTGAGTCGCCAAGAAACACGAAATATGCAGTCAGGGATCTGCGAGTCAGAGGACAACTCGCCCAATCAGTATCACAACAGGCTCTTATTTGTAACTGGGAAGAGGATTTAAGAAAGTGACATTGGATGGGATTATTTTTAAGATAGCGGATGACACGTAAAACCGACTCCCAGTGAGCAACCCTTGGATTTTGCATAAATTGTGCCAAGATGTGAACACTGTAACAAATCATGGGACGAGTAATGGTTAAATAGATGAGACGACCAACCAGTCGTCAATATTTAGTTGGATCCATCATGTCGACACCATCAGCAAGAGCAAGGTTATGATTTTGCTCAATAGGGGTTCCTATAGGTTTGGCACCCAAGAGACCGGCATCCAAGATAATATCAAGTGTATATTTACATTGTCTGAGGCATATCCCAGTGGCATTGCGCGACAATTCAATGCCCAAAAAATATTTTAATCTTCCTAGATCCTTCATATGAAAACACTTGCTCAAGTTATCTTTAAAACTTTGGATCGCAATAGAGTCATTTCCACCAACAACGAGATCATCGACATACACTAACACATTCAAGTGAATGGTTCCTTCAAGTGGTGCTTGACGAAGACCGTATAATGATTTTTTGAGCCGACAAACTTGATGTGTTCCGTGAGCTTCAAATCCCGGAGGAAGACGCATATACACCTCTTCTTCAAGATGAGAATGGGAGATGTATGATGAATTCCAAAATAAGATAACAATCCTCTTATCCATTTCAATTTAGATGTGGTAGCAGCTAGCGTTCGATATTCTGCCTCAGTGGATGATTGTGAGACAGTCTGTTGCTTCTTAGTTTTCCAAGAGATTGGTGAGTCGCCAAGAAACACGAAATATGCAGTCAGGGATCTATGAGTCAGAGGACAACTCGCCCAATCAGTATCACAACAGGCTCTTATTTGTAACTGGGAAGAGGATTTAAGAAAGTGACATTGGATGGGATTATTTTTAAGATAGCGGACGACACGTAAAACCGACTCCCAGTGAGCAACCCTTGGATTTTGCATAAATTGTGCAAAGATGTGAACACTGTAACAAATCTTGGGACGAGTAATGGTTAAATAATTGAGACGACGAACCAGTCGTCAATATTTAGTTGGATCCATCATGTCGACACCATCAGCAAGAGCAAGGTTATGATTTTGCTCAATAGGGGTTCCTATAGGTTTGGCACCCAAGAGACCGACATCCAAGATAATATCAAGTGTATATTTACATTGTCTGAGGCATATCCCAGTGGCATTGCGCGACAATTCAATGCCCAAAAAATATTTTAATCTTCCTAGATCCTTCATATGAAAACACTTGCTCAAGTTATCTTTAAAACTTTGGATCGCAATAGAGTCATTTCCACCAACAACAAGATCATCGACATACACTAACACATTCAAGTGAATGGTTCCTTCAAGTGGTGCTTGACGAAGACCGTATAATGATTTTTTGAGCCGACAAACTTGATGTGTTCCGTGAGCTTCAAATCCCGGAGGAAGACGCATATACACCTCTTCTTCAAGATCCCCATGCAAAAAAGCATTATGAACATCCATTTGATGAAGCTCCCATTGTTTGATAGCTGCGACAGCCAAAAAAAGTACGAACAGTGACCATTTTCGTAGTAGGAGCAAATGTTTCTGTGTAATCTAGACCTTCAATTTGATGATTTCCAAGAGTAACCAACCTTGCTTTTTGACGTTCGACTAACCCATCTGCATTATATTTTATACGAAAAACCCACTTGCTTCCTAAAGCTTTCTTCCCTTTAGGTAAAGTGGTTATTGTCCAAGTATTGCTGGATGTCAAGGCATCAATTTCTTTTCACATAGCATCACGCCAACATTGATGAAGAACTGCCTCTTTGTAGGTCGAGGGTTCCGTTCCTGCTGTAATGGCTACTAGAAAATGTCTATGGGACATAGAGATTTTACTACAATTGATGTAATTTGATATAAGATATCGTGTACTTGATGACACTGATGAGAGAGGAGTAGAATGTGTGGAAGTAACATGAGCTGTATGTGTTATGTAATCCTTGAGTCGAGTGGATGGAAGCATTATCGATGTCCGTGACCTAACACATTTGTATCATCTTCATCACAACCAGATGTATCCTCAACAACAGATTCGGTCTGTGGTTGTTGCGTATCTGATACACCAGGAGCATTAGATGCATCATCAGGTTAGTGTTCTTGTTCGGATTGTTGATGCATTTGAGAATCGGTAGCAACGTCAGTGATAACATCGCTAGTAACATCGGTAACAGGTAGCTGTTGTGTCACTGGAATGAGAGGAGTCTCATGTAGCATTGAGTTGTTAGGAAGCCAATAATTATCCTCTTCAACATTTCCAAAAGGTGGATCTGATTCAAATGTTGGGTCTAAAGATTTTTCAAAATATGGAAACTTTGTTTCAAGAAATATGACATCTCGATTCAATAATCTCCCACGATTCCAGACTCCATCCTTTTTTACTGTATGGATACTCGATGAAGATACACTTTTGACTACGACTTGCAAATTTATCTTTGGAGCGATTGAGACTACGAGCATAACATAGACAACCAAAAGTGCGTATATGATCAAGTGATGGTCTTTTTCCATATAACACCTCAAAAGGTGTTTTCCAATTCAAAATAGATGACAGAGTACAGTTTATCAAATGCCCGGCAGCCATAATACATTTACCCCAAAATTTGATGGGTAAGTTAGCTTGAAACTGCAAGGCTCGTCCTACATTGAGAATATGTCGATGTTTTCGCTCAACACGACTGTTTTGTTGGGGAGTGTCGACCATTGAAGTTTGATGCACAATACCAAGTTGCTTAAAGTAATATTCCATATATGTAAACTCTTTGCCATTATCACTACGTATGATTTTTACTTTGGCATTAAATTGACGCTCAGTCATCGCCAAAAAATCTATAAGAGTTTGAGCGACCTCATCCTTATGTTTTAGCAAATAGACCCAAATGGCACGGGAATGATCATCTACAATTGTCAAAAAAATATTTAAAACCACATATGGATTTTGCACAGTAGGTTCCCCGCAAATCACAATGAATAAGATCAAAATTTGCATTTTCTTTATTTTCACTAGGAACAAAATGTTGTCGAGTTTGCTTAGCTCTAAAACATACATCACAATGTTCTAAAGTATTAGAATTAGATTGAATACTACCAATTGAAGGAGACAATGATTCTAACATTTTTTTACAAGGATGACCCATCCTTTTGTGCCATAATTCAACATTGACCGGACCAACCACCTTATTAACATGTGCTGTCACATTTTCCTTCAACACATACAGTCTGTCACGTACTTCACCCACTCCAATCAGTGTGTTCAAAATGCGGTCCTGTACAATACACAAATAGTCAATACATTTCAACATGTAGTTTTTATCTCGAATCAACTTTGTAATTGAGATGAAACTACCTTCCAAAACAAGAACATATAAAAGATTTTTTAGCACTAACGATCCCAACAATACTTTTTCTTCTCCTGTAGCCATTACATAATCACCATTGGGTAATTTGATAGGTCGTGGAAAGATATCTTGAAGAATATTAAAATCTGCACCCACTCCAGTCATATGGTGAGAAGTGTCGGTGTCAAAGAACCAAGAAGTTTTTGTCTTACTAGACAGGTGAGTACTAGATGACGACTTGTGCGAGTTTAAAATGGATTTCAGTCTACTCCAATCTTCTGCACTCAAATCTTCTAGTCCGGCTTTGTATGCATCTTCTATAGTCTGTCCTAGTGTTTGAACAGCATTGGCTCTAAGTTGGCCACCATGACCTCTTCCGACTTGTGTTTTTCCTCGTCCATGACCACCTGGATGACCTTCAAGGAAACCAATAATGCGATAAATTTTTTCAATAAGATGACCATGACGCTTACAATTCTCGTAGTAGGGTCGTTCACCATGTTGTTCCCCTCGCGAATCACGTCCTCCTGTATTTGTTGTTCATACTGCAAAGCTCATCACTTCATGGCATTACGGATTAGAAGACTTTGTCATTGATCGAACCTGTTCTTGCTCGGTGATTTTCAAGTACACCTTATTCATATTGGGCAAATGATCAGTAGCAATAATACTAGAGCGAATGGCATTGTAAGAAACATCATCAAGCCCCATAAGGAACTGATGGACCCATTCATCTTCAACCTTCTTCTCCAATCGTGAGTGCAAGTCACATTTGGAACCATGACAGCTACACATGGGCATTTTATCATAGTTGTTTAGATCATCCCAGATCTTCTTGATTCAACCATAATAAACCATAACACTATCTCCATTTTGTTTACAATTTGACACTTCAGTTTTCAACTGATGCACTTTTGCACCGTTACGAACGGAACATCTTTGTTGAATGTCTTCCCAAAGTTCTTTTGCTTTCTCTTTATATGAAATTGTGGAGCGTAGAGTTGGTTCGATGGTGTGTGAAGATCCATGAAATAATCATGGAGTTTACCGTCCACCAATCTTCTATATCTTCAGTGCCTTCTGTTGGTTGTCTTATGCTCCCGTCTATGAAGCCCTTTTTCTTTTTCTCTCGAAGAGATACACGAATTGCTTTTGTGCATTCTTCAAAATTTGGGCCATTCAATTGCGTGTGAGTGATCAAGTTACCTGGATTGTCCGTGGAAGTTAAGAAAAATGGCGAGATGATTTTCTGCCTTTCATCTGTTTCGGATCCTTCCACCTTTGCTAATGGAGTCGTCAATAGAAAACCCTAGATGTATAGTTGCTCTAATACCATGACAAAAGAAAACTGAGAAATTGAGAAAAGGTTTTCTTGTATTGATTTCAATAATGAACGAACTTATCCAAAAATCATCTAGGTAACAGTTATGCAAACTTCTAGAAATCAGGGATTACTAAATCATCTCCTCTGACTAAGGAATAATATCCTAAAATATGGAAGATATGCAGAATATGACAGCTTTAGAATATATACACATCAATAAAAACTTTTATTTTGATAAATGTTTGAAACATAGTAGTTGTAACTTTAAAAAAAATTTAAACAAGCATTAACATAAGGGTTAATGATAAAAACTCTAAAAAACTACTGGAAGTAGCTTTTGAATTAGAAGATTTTTGTTAAAATAAAAGATTTATTAAATTCATACGCCTAGATAATTTTCTTCTTTAATTTTAGTTTTTTTTTTTAAATCTGAAAGATAAAAACTACTAAAACTTCATTGTCAAAAACACACTTAATTTGAAAAACGTTTTACAAAAGTTTGTTGTAAAAATGTGGAGAGGAGAAGAAGAAAATTTTGTTAAACGTAGAGAACCATTTTTGTAACATCCCAAGATTTCGCAGGTATTTCCTGTTAGATAAGGTGTCTAAGTCCATAACTTATTTGGTATATACAGGACCCGACCCGACATGGTCCATTTGGGTTGCACTTTACCCAAACTATTTATGGATAATTTTATGAGAATTGTATACTTACGATTTATTAATATATTATAAGTTATAATATATTAATATAAAGTCATGTTATTTAATTAATTTTAATCTTGAATTAATTATGAATTAATTTAGTGATTAAAAGGAAGACTAATTAAATCATGGGATATTATATTTATATGGTGTGGGCTAATACTCATTTGTTAATGGGATAAGCTTATTAACCCATGGATCCTTGGAAAGGAAAAGACATAGGTTATTAGGGTTTGACCCTAACCATGCACACTATATAAACAAGCTTATGTTGCATGAAATAGTACCCTAGAGTGTGTGTGTAACGTGTGGCCAATTTCTAAGAGTGTGTATACTCTCTCATAAAGTTTTCCGAGTTTGTGGTGATTTGTGATTTCCTTTTGAGGCATTCACATTATTGGTGCTTGGCTCTCAAACTACAAGGAATCAACACTCATCAAAAGGTATGTAATTCATCTAGTTCCTTTTATGTTTAAAAGTTCCCCATGCCATGCTAGATAAGTTATAAACATTGGAAAACAAATTTTGCATGTATTTTGACAAACATAGATCCAAGGTTTATTAGGGTTGCATGTACACTTAGGAAGTGTTAGAATGCTCAAAACCCAACAGTGGTATCAGAGCCTAGGCTTGTTTGTTTGATACTTGATGCAAAATAGTGGAAAAAAGTAGTTTTTTTGTTGTCTGCCTACTGAACTCGCCGAGTCCATGGGGGGACTCGCCGAGTTCATGTGTAAACTCATCCTACTCGCCGAGTAGGTTCGTGCACTAGACGTGTAGGAGCCTCAGAATGCAGATTTTCGACTTTTGCTACTGGAAATGGACTAGAAACATTACCCTAAACTGTTTTGGTACTTGAAAACTTGTTTTAGTTGGTGTAATGGTTGTTCTATTACATTTACAATAGCTTATATCAAAATTCCATGCTTTGTATGTGTTCATATAATCCTTGAAACTTTGATGATCATGTTCATGTTCATATGAATTTAGAAGATGATAGGAATTATTTGCTGAATTGTTTAGGATTAATTCTTGATCATTTATGTGTTTTGATGGAGACCATAATTTATCCTCAAGTTATGGAAATCCAAAGGTAACTTCTTTTAAACACACATTTAAACAGATAAGTTACATAAAAATGAAGAGTCTTCATTTTTATGAACCTTTAATTCATAAGTTGTGAAATGAAAAGTTTTGAATAGTTACAAAACTTGCCCTCAAGTTTTGGAATTTGTAAAGTTTCACACACTTTAATAAACTTTAATTCCAACCTTTAGAGTTTTAATAGTTAAAATTCAACACTTATACTATTTTTAACATTAATGGTTAATTATTATACATATGTATAAGAATAAGTCGTTCTACCGGTAGTAGGCCTCATTCACGAAGCCGGTCTATAAGGGGGGGGGTATAAGGTTGCTGCCTATAAAATGGCAGTTGAATGGGTGTCCACTCTCACCCACCGCTTCCTTGATCGGTGGAGGGTCATTAGCCGAATGGGTAGGAGAATGACTTTAAATCCTCATTAAAAGTATAATGATTATTATAAAGTAACTAAATATTTTAATTCCTAATCTTAGTTACTTTAGGAAAAATGTGAACATGTTGCTACTCCAAGGAATTCACACTTTGTACCTTACCAAGTCGTCGGTGGAGCGTGTGTGGTTAACCGACACACTAACTTTGACTAGTAAGGATCACGAAGGGTGACTTACTGTTTGTCATAGATCAATGGAGCGTGTGTGGTTAACCATCACATTGATTAGGTGATAATATTAAGGGTACCAAATGAATTAGTATGGTTATTCACACCTTGTTTTGTGATCCTCGACATCCCAATCACAAAACTTGAAGGGCACAATCGAGATTGAAACATGCAATTGAAAAGTTCAATGAATCTCAAAATAATCTAGGAATTTCAAATCCAATTAAAATCTAATAATTATTTCGTTTTTCATGGTGGAAATTGGTGAATCGTCATTTGCTTACCTTCACATATTTTATAGCTTGTATTACGGCATCCCTCTTCCAAGTTATAAAATATTGTGTTGGGTCCTAGCCTTAATATTTGATATTGGGTGTTATATTAAGGATTTTGAATCAACTAACTTGATTCTCTCCCATTATAGATGTCTGGTTCAGACAATTATGATCTTCCCAAATCTCTGGGAACAAGCTTTCCTCTTAAAGATAATGTCCCTCAACATCATGCTTCTCTTTCTCCACCTCCTCTATTTATTCTACCTAACCCACAAGTTTAAGGTCACTCAAGCCCTATTGGCAAGCATAGTCTATGTGTGCTCACATCTTGGAGATAAAGTCACATATTGACAAGTCGGGAGAGTTGGGTGTCAAAGTCTTGTGAAAGTTGGATGTTCAATCACTTTCTTGGTAACATAGTGAGTCCCTTTGGGACTACTATAAGACAGACTATGACATGACTCTTAGTGATATTATCTATTTGCTTGGTGTTGCGGAATCATCAATGATTTGGAACACTAGTAAAGCAAATTTTGTTAGAAGATCAGCTTCCCAAACCTTAAATGGACATTGAAAATGGTAGCATTGGATATCTAGAAAAGGATTTCTCTTCCAATTGGAAAGGGATCGGCCATAGTCAACTCGGTTGACCAAATGGTAAAGAGAAAGGCTAAATCTAAGATAGTCTTATGTTCCATTACCAAAGGGTCCATGTGTTTTATTGCCAAAGGGAGGGACACTGATTGCGAAGCTGCCATATTTACCTGAAAGATCATAAGATTGATCAAGTCAAGAGGTTTGACTCTACTTCAGTTAAAGTCCACTGTCTAACTCTATTAAGTTCCTATTTGGAGATTCTTATTACGTAATGTGAATGGGTTACATGTTGATGTTTTTAAGAATCAAAGAAAAGATAGGAAGCTTAAAGGAAGTATATGCTGATTCTGATTGCGAAGATGGGTTTCGATCGCATGGTTCAGTGATTAGAATTTTGAGTTGTTGCTTGAGAGTTATGATATATTACTTAGGAATAGGTAACAACAAAGGTTTTCATATGGATTGTAAGGATAAGTTTTTCCGCAAAGTTTTTAAAATAAAAAAGGGGTTTTAATTTTATTTATTTTAAAAATATCCTTAGAAGGATATCTGTGAAAAATTGTTGCTTATATGTTTCCAGTAATAGCAATATTGGAAAGTGGATTTGATTCTTTCATTTGTGGTAGTGTCTGAACTTACCAAATGAGGAAAGGTTGTCATCACCCAAGTTTCAATTGGACTGAAACTTGGAATCATACAAGCTGTATTGTATGATGGATGAGAATTTTCATATTTGGAAAATTAAGACTAATTCCTTATGTGAACAAGGATAGGACTAAATGGATCGAGTACACATGCTTGAGCACTGGTCAACTCCACCACAAAGATTGATAAGACTATTCGTCATGATATGCTAAAGCTTTGTATGGTTATACTTACAAGTTTAAGTATAATTCTAAAGCATTGAAAAGTTTTCAATGTGTGACAAAACGAATGGGAAAGAATCAAATTAGGTAGAAAGATAAAAGTTTCTCAAATCTGAAAAGATGGGAGAGTACTTTAGTATCGTGTTTTATGATCATCTTAATGATTAAGACACGATATCACAAATTCATACTCTAAGGCATCTTAGTGCATTGTTATGACTAACAAGAGGGTTTATGAATTGTTGGAATGGTTAAAATCAAGAAGATGAATCATACTTCATTCCAAAACAACTCTTAGAGTCATACTCGAAGATTGTAACATTGAATGACATAATGTAAGGTTTAAAACACTTATCAAATGTTGTGTAAAATGTTTTCTACTCCTGTACATTTGAAATTGGTAAGTTGTGATGTCTTGGATAAGACAAAGACCAACTAAGACCAATTGTGTGAAGTGTTTATCTTGATAAGAATCCGCACTATCCCTTGAATATTTGTTTTTTCAAGGAATGGTCCATGACTAGGGAAACTTATATGTCAAGAGGGCAGTGGGAGTCTTAAAGATCCTGAAAGGATATCAAGATTTAGTCAAGAATAAAACTTGATTTTTATCACTAGCACACGACTTAAAGTTTGCAACCTATTAAGTTGACATAATTCTTGTTTCTGTGTCTGTTCCTATTAAGTTGACTATGCATGTGAGTTCTGTTAGTTCTAAACTGTCTGCATAACAGCTTGGAAGCATTGGTGGGCCTTGTGCTACCAGGTGACAAGAAATAAAGATTTAACAAGTTCAACCCATGTAAGGCTGAATTTGTCAATAACCTTGTCTTGTGATTATGGTTTTGACAAACTCACATGGATAGGAACTCATACACCATAAAATCTAAGTGTCATAAGGTTTCTCTCCGATTCACGAGAATGATGGTGAGGAAACGCTTTCACTAAGTAGATTTTAAGTAGATAGCAATTGTGTTATTTGCATTTTCAAAAGTCGTTAGTGGAGCATGTGTGGTTAACCGACACACTAACATGGACTTGTGAGAAATGGCGAAGTTCTAAACAATTGAGACTATGATTACGGCATCCCTTTTCATAGTTCTTGAAATTGTTTAGACACACTTGTTAGCTATCTACGGAAGGGTGTATAAATTTAAATTTTAGAAGTCCAACCGATTTCTGAATACATGTCAAAGCTAGTGGGAGCATCAGTGTTATGCTAATAATCATCATGTTAGTGGGAGCATGATAATTATGATTATTATTATTGCAAGCTAGCAATGTGAATTATAGAAAAACAAAAAGTTTCAATTCGTGAAGTTGCAGGGGTTGAAAAGTTGTTTTTCTATTATTAAGGGAGAGGAAATTATACTTCAATTCAATTATAAAAGCTTAGATTGAGATTTTAATCATCTTTAGTCAAGGATATATATATATATATATATATATATATATATATATATATATATATATATATATATATATATATATATATATATATATATATATATATGTATTCTATGATGGAATCGTTCAACTTAAAGAAATTCTATATATATTGCATTATCAAAATTTGATTATGATTACGACATCCCTCTTCATAGTTAAAGTTTGAAAACATGGCAAATAAAAAATATTATAGAAAAAGATTGGTCTAGTATCATGTCTTTATGTGAGACATCATGAATCGTGTCCCATATGCTTCGGATATAGGATTGATTTCATGTGCTATAATATTCATCCTTTCTAAATTTTCCAAATGCTCAGGGCATTTAGAAGGGAAAAGTTTAGAACTAGATATGACTAAAGTGATTAAGCAATTGTTGAGGACAATCTGAGGTTCACCATATATTGGTTGCTCATGGACAACTGGAAGTATGATGTAAATTGTCGGAAAGGACCATATTGACCTTTTTCTGAAAAGAGGAAACTCTTTTTTAGAAGTGATAGTCAAAATGGGAATATGGAAATGTGTCCACGAGTGGAAGTTATTCAATCTGTGTAAGATTAGAAAACCCTAATGCAAGAAGGATGTTCAAAGCAATGTACTTTGAATATGAGACTTCGTTTCCATAGAGTTGATCTCCTTTGGAATCCTCTGTAATGACTGATGACAAGATTTTGATAACCTTGTTCATAATCATTATGAGAGGATCAGTGCATCTATGTTTAAAATCTAACAGATTTTTGGTAAATGGTAGGAATTAGGAATTCTTACATTTACAATAAGAATTTGGGATTGTGAAAGGAGCATCATTGGAATCATGTTCAATTGATCTATTTCACAAAAGTAAAGATCATAGACAAATATAGTGTGCATACCTGGAGTATGGCATAACTATTGTTTAGAAAACAAAGTGTGCATGCTAGGAGCATGGGACAACTGTTGTTTTATTCAAGTGGTATGTTGATTATTTAAAACATTATACAATGAATAATGTGTAATCAATATGGTGATAAATAAAAGGTGGTTCTATTTATATTCAAAAGGGTTCTAAGACCATATTGGATTCGATTGTTATTGTGTTTCACTTCGCATGTTTTGACTTCCAGAATAGCTAGGTTATTCTTTCCGAATGACTAAGTTATTTAAACACTCCACAGTCGTTCATATGTTGGAAGTAGGTATGAATTAAGACCGTCATGAATCGAGGTTGTAGATGGCTAAATGTATTTACACATAGCAATGGTTTCTACAACGTTCATGAGTGCTCATAAGTTATGAGTATTGGAATAAACCCACTCTCACTTGTATCACTTCATGGAATTTATCTCGAGTGATAGTGAGACAATAATATCATATAAGTCTTCAAACCTAGAGATATGAGTTGTTACCTATGAGTTGGTTGTGCATTGATTGCACGTAAACGCACCAGTAACTTGATGTTATAAAACGTGCCTTTGTGTACAATTCAACAAATAGTAGAACAAGCATATGAGTTAAAGTTTATCTGTTCCTTCTAGAAATAGAAGCGATGTATGGGTCCCACGATGATTTTGTGTTGACCCATGTACCGGGCCCGGTCAGAACTAAATTGATGTGTTCAGTTAAGTTCTTTGTCAAACAAATCGGAAATCGAGAAACAACTTCCAGACACTAAGTAAGACATTGTTCCATGTATTTTTCCGGCTGATATCATGAGAATAGAGGACTATATGAACACTTATCTAAAATGGCACTTCATAGTTCAACAGAGTTTTCGAGAGCTATGATTATCGGTTGGTTCCTGAAGTAATATAGGCACATACAGTTATTAGACTTATCCAAGTGGGAATCTGTTGGATAAGGTGTCTAATTCCATAACTTATTTGGTATATACTTGACCCGACCCGGCATGGTCCATTTCGGTTGCACTTCACCCAAACTATTTATGGATACTTTTATGAGAATTGTATACTTACGATTTATTAATATATTATAAGTTATAATATATTAATGTAAAGTCATGTTATTTAATTAGTTTTAATCTTGAATTAATTATGAATTAATTTAGTGATTAAAAGGAAGACTAATTAAATCATGGGCTATTATATTTATATGGTGTGGGCTAATACTCATTTGTTAATGGGCTAAGCTTATATGGAAGTACATGGATGATCCATGGAGCTTTTAACCCATGGGTTATCAGGGTTTCACCCTAACCATGCAAACTATATAAACAAGCTTATGTTCCATGAAATAGTACCCTAGAATGTGTGTGTAAGGTGTGGCCGATTTCTAAGAGTGTGTATACTCTCTCATAAAGTTTTCCAAGTTTGTGGTGATTTGTGATTTCCATTTAAGGCATTCACATTATTGGTGCTTGGCTCTCAAACTCCAAGGAATCAACACTCATCAAAAGGTATGTAATTCATCTAGTTTCTTTTCTGTTTAAAAGTTCCCCATGCCATGCTAGATAAGTTATAAAACTTGGAAAACAAATTTTGCATGTATTTAGACAAAAATAGATTCAAGGTTTATTAAGGTTGCATCTACACTTAGGAAGTGTTAGAATGCTCAAAACCCAACATTTGCAAACCCTCTTCTATCATTATTTTGTAAATTATAGTCATTGGGTTTGAGAATGAAGAGCCACGATAAATTTAAAGAGCCAAACTTGCAAATTGGGCCAAAAGAGAGTACACCGCGCGTACTTAAGCATATGCTGAGTGTATTAAGGTTCACACTTGAGTATGCTAGGCGTACTAATGTCTAGATGAAACCCCAATATTTAGGGTTTACGTCATATATAAGCAACATAATGAGCAACCACACCTCTTTTACCTCAGCCTCCACAGATCAAACTCGTCTCTCTCAAACCCTAGCCTCCCCTTTTGTGTGATAAGCTCATTTTGGTCTTCTTGAGTGCCTTAGGAGGAAGCCATTGCATCAAAAAGTTGAAGGAAGGGAACAAGCTTGTAGACTTGAAGTTAGCTTGTGCACAAAAAGGTCCAGAAGGTATAAAGTTCCAAACTTTATGTTTATATGATTAGATCTCTCCATATTGTTTTTCAAGACCCATTTCTTGTCCCAAAATCCACAAGGTGGTGCATGTTCTGCTTTGAAAGAAAATGACTGTCCTTTCGGGCTCTTGAGGGGACCTTGAATGATAAAAATGGGGTCCCATCAGTTGAATGTGTCCCATGCATGTAAAATAAGGTCTTAGTGGATTAAGACCAACCGTTTAGAGATTATTGGACGTCCAAAGTGATAAAGTTGACAACTTTATGGATCCTAGGCATGCTAGGTCTCTGGATTTGAATTTTGGGTGTAAGTGCTTAAGCCATCAAGCACTTAATGAGACTTTGTCAAATCGTCCAGTACGCCGAGTGTAAATCTGTTACACCTAGCGTATTGGGTCAGCCACCCCGATGGTGATCAATACTCGGATGAGTACGCCCTACGTACCAGAGGAGTACGCCCTGCGTACGTCCTATATTTGGGTTTTGTCAAATGAGCTTCAAACTTGGGACGGTTATGGTCTAATGGATTTGGGCCTTTGCTGGATTATGTGAATGAGACATTTGGTCCAGGTATTGATAGGGGATCATGGGTTTAGGCCGAATTAGGAGGTTGGGCCCAATTTGGTAAATTGGGTCGATAATGGTCTTTTATATGGACTTTTAAGTCAAGGATTGGGTAGTTGGGCCTTGGCCTAATAACGTGAGTAGAATAAATGAATGGTGTGGGCTTTTGGTCAAGAAGATTATGTTGGGTATTAATCTAGGGGTTTATTGTGTAATAGGTTGGGATTCCTGGTGAGACAGCAGTCGGATATTTGCACTATTTCAGCACTACTAGCGAAATGAGTTATCCTCACTATACTGAAGGTTCTAAGGAACCAAGGGCGGCCCTTTGGATTGTTATCCAGTCATCTTGTGCTGTTATGATCTGTTAGATCAGTATTCTAGTTGATGGGATGCTATGTGCTGTTATGATATGTTAGATCAGTATCCTGGTAGATAGGATGTTATATACTGTTATGATTTGTTAAATTGGTATCCTAGGGAGTAGGATAATATTATATGGTAAGAGATATGATATGTTAGGATCGGTATCCTGGTAGATAGGATGGTATAATGTGCTATATGGTATGATCCGTTAGATCGGTTTTTGTCTATAAACTGCTATGTGATTATCTGTTATATGTTCATATGTTTGTTTGGCAGTTGAGGCTTATCTGCTTTGTGCGAAAGCCAATAGACCTGGGCATTCCAACTTGTTGGTTGTGGGCCATGAGTATTCCATCCTGAGGATGATTGGACTCATAGTATGTGGGGATTCCAACCTGTTGGTTGTGGGCCTAGGGTATTCCAACCCGATGGTTGACTAGACCCATAGTATGCTGTTTATGATCGTTTGTATGTGATCGTGGGTATGGGTATTTTGGGGGTAGCTCTCTAAGCTTTCGGGCTTACATCTTCATTTTGTTGTTTTAGGTAGTTTTGGTGATCGCAAGAAGGCGAAGGAATGATCGTACTGCTCCTCCTGCTGTTATGATTTTATGATTTGATACTGCGAAACTCTATAATTCTTATTTTGAAAACAAACTATGTAATGTTGAATGGTTTTAAGTGTTTTGAAAAAGTTTAAAATTGGCTTAAATTTATGGGTGTTACAATTTGGTATCACAGCCTTGGTTTGAGTGAATTGGAGGACACTCGTGTGAATCGAGTCTCAAATCAAGGAAGGATTTTTAAAATGATTTCTATATGGTTTTCAAAATAAGTAAAGGAGGATGCCCGGTGTATGGTCAGCCAGAGCCAGTAAGTAGACCCCAAAATACCATACAATTATTTGATTATGTGATGTGTTAGAACTGCATGCTAATGCTAGGATAAAGATCTTAAGGAAATGCATAGTAGAGTTGCCTGATTACATGATGCCTGCTAGCCTAGGGTTTTCTTACATGAAATTGACATCATTACTGTAGTTACTTGTGTATTCATCACGACTGTACATAATTAAGATCTTATAGCCCGAGAATGTTCTGTTTGGCCTTATGTTATGTTCTGATTGATTGGGCTTAGGGTAGGGTCGGATATTCGAAAGTCTATAGGGTTCAGCGGTATGTATGGTTAGCATGCACTAATGCTGCAAGGTTGGTGAAAGTTTCATGGATGAGTGAGGTTGAGTGACCACCATGCGTATGTATAGTGTTAGGTGTTGTGGTGATACATGAGATAGATATGGGTAGGTGTGGAAGGTAGTATGGGCCCGTACTACTGAAAGCACAAGACCCATACACGTAGAAAGGAAGTCACATCCCCTATGGTTTAGAAGGGAGTTTGTTCCCGGTTATTTATGCAGATTATCTGATATCTTACTGTTATATTTTCAGTATGGTGGTTACAAGGCGTTTTGTGACTGGATCCGGACAGGGTGATCAGGAGGCCCCAGCGGCGCCTGAGATTATTGGCTAGGAGACACCAGTGTTGAAAGAGGATCAGGTTAGGGAGATCATCCGCGAGGAGGTGGTAGAGATTGTCTGGGGCCAGATTTCAGAGTTGTTTGGGACTATTAAGTCTGCGATGATGAAGTACTTTGATGACAGATATGCATCCCTTGCGGAGACAGCTGCCGATGTAGCTGCATCAACTGTAACCGTGGCAGGAAGAGGAGTACGAGCCGGTTGGGGTTTAGAGTACAGGGACTTCGATAACAGGAAGCCCCCTGCTTTTGATGGGACTCATGATCCCATTAAGGCTATGAGGTGGATTTTCGATGTGGAGGGGTGTTTCTTTACTTGCTCATGTCCTAATGAGCAGCAAGTCAGATGTGCTATGAACCTGCTAAGGTATCGGGCCAAGGACTGGTGGAGGTTCACGACAGGGTCGTACACTGATGATCAGGAGCTGCTGTTACTTGGGAGCAGTTCAAGGATATGTTCCGCGCCCGATACATTCCACGTGTTGAGCGGGAACGATTGTCTCATGATTTTTTGAGTTTGAGACAGGATAGGGAGTTGGTGTTGGAGATCACCCATATGTTCACTGAGAGGGCGATGTTCTGCCCAGAGTTTGCTTCTGAGCAGGCTCAGATGAATCGTTATCTGAGCATGCTCAATATGGACATCTGTCAGTTTGTTGCCACACAACGATGTGATGCTCTTCTGGACTTGCAGGAGGCCGCTAGGTGGCGTGAGTTGGAGATTGAGCTGCAGTTGAGGGAGCAACATCCGGCCTCGACACAGTCTTAGCCGGCGCCAAAGCGGTCTAAGACCGCTGATACCAGGACTGGGGGACAACCAGGCTGCACTTGTGGGAAGTGCAGAAAGGCTCATTTAGGGATGTGCCGATTAGGGAGTGGATGCTACTGATGTGGCAAGAAGGGTCATCTGGCCAGGGATTGGAGGCAGTAGACTCCAACTTCCGAAGTCAGACTTTGTTATCATTGTGAGCAGGTGGGCCATATGAAGGCCCAATGCCCTCTTCTAGCCGACAAGCCAACGCCGGCTCCAGCACTGGATACTTTGAGGATTGCAGATGGGAGGCCAGTTAAGGCCGAGCCTCCGAAGGCTCAGGGGCGTGCCTTCCAGCTTACGGCAGATGAGGCCAGGGCAACACAAGATGTGGTTGCTGGTATGTTTCTATCCTTCATCTCATTTATTATATCTGTGTTATGCTTATCTATTGTGCCTGTGTTTAGGTATGTTTTTAGTGAACTTCGTGCTTGCTTCGGTTTTATTTGACTTAGGGGAGAGTCGGTCTTTTGTATCTTAAGCTTTTAGCAGGGAGTTCAGTGTGCCAGTAGATGAGGTAGAGTGTCCGTAGTGAGTCTCCATCACCAACGAACACGGAGTTTCTGCTTCTTCGGTTTATTGAGGGTACGAGTTCTAGATCTTCAGAGTATCCTTTCCGATTGACTTGATTCCTATTCCCATGGGGGACGTGTGCGTGATTGTGGGGATGGATTGGCTTAGCTGATTCGGTGATATGATATATTATAAGGGCCAGCAGGTGGTAGTTCGAACCCCAAGTGGGGAAGAACTGATGGTATACAGCGAGGTCACCAGGGTCGGATTAGTCTTCTGTTCAACTACCAGGGCTTTCTGGCATATGTGGTGGATACGTGACCCAGGGATGAGATTCCAGTTTCGGAGGTTCCAATAGTCAGGGAGTTTGCAGATGTGTTTCCGGAAGAATTTCCAGGGATACCTCCAGAGAGGCAGGTCATGTTTCGAATCGACCTAGTGCCCTGTGCGGCCCCTATCGCAAAGGTGTTGTACTGATTGGCGCCACCCGAGATGCAGGAGCTGTCATCACAACTACAGGAACTTCTAGGCAAGCAGTTCATTCGACCTAGCAGTTCTTTAGGGGGGCACTAATCCTCTTCCTCAGGAAGAAGGACGGTTCGCACCGGATGTGCATTCATTATAGGGAGCTAAACAAGTTGACAGTGAAGAAACTTTATCCACTCCCGAGGATAGATGACCTCTTTGATAAGTTACAGGGTGAGTCTTGATTCTCCAAGATAGATTTGAGGTCGGGATATCATCAGGTCCGGGTCAGAGAGGAGGAAGTGGAGAAAACTGCGTTTCGGACTCGTTATGATCATTACGAGTTCGTGGTGATGCCATTCGGGCTCACCAACGCGCCAATAGTATTCATGGACCTGATGAATCGGGTCTGCAGACCGATGATTGATCGTTCGGTCATAGTGCTAATTGATGATATCTTGGTATATTCCAGACCCGAGAGCAGCACGAGGAGCACGTCAGGGAGTTATTGGGAGTTTTAAGACAAGAAAAATTGTATGCTAACTTCTCAAAGTGTGAGTTTTGGTTATGAGAGGCCCAATTCCTTGGGTATCTCGTTAACTAGGAGGGGATTCTGGTCGATGAGGCCAAAATCGAGGCAGTCATGCAATGGGAGGTGCCGAGATCTCCCTCGGACATCAGGAGTTTTCTGGGATTAGTAGGGTACTACCAAAGATTTATTTGGGATTTCTCCAAGATTCCAGTACCCCTCACTCATCTGACGAGGAAGGGGGTGGATTTCCGGTGGGGCCCTGAGTAGTAGAGGGCATTTGAGACCCTTTGTCAGCGGTTGTGTGAGGCTCCAGTTTTGAGCCTCCTAGAGGGATTTGAGGATTTTGTAGTATTCTTTGATGCATGCATCACAGGCCTGGGGGAGGTTCTCATGCAGAGACGACGGGTGATAGCCTACGCGTCGTGGCAACTGAAGCCGCATGAGACGAGATATCCTACTCATGATTTAAAGCTGGGTATGGTGGTGTTTTCTATCAAGATATGGAGACATTTCCTATACGGGGTCTGTTGTACCATATACACATATCACAAGAGCTTGAGTGACATCATGGATCAGTCGAACCTGAACATGAGTGTAGCACCTAGTTCCTGGTATGTATTGTAATCTAAGTATTTTGGCATTTTTAGCTGGAACTCGGCGAGTTGTAGGCCCCACTCGCCGAGTAGAGTCGAGATATCATGCATGTTTAAGTTGGCGACTCGAAGAGTCCATATCCTGGACTCGGCGAGTCCTCCAGTATGGAAGAAACCCTAATTTCAAGGGTTTGCACCCTATTTAAACCATGTTATGCGCACCCAAGCTAGTCTCCTTCACCCTCAGAGCATCATATACCAAACCCTAACCCACTCCTTGTGATTTGAGTGTTTGTGTGCTTGTTCATTGAAGTTTGAAGAAGAGAAGGAAGGAAAAACCAAGGAGAATGGGAAGAGCAAGGATCTAGAACCTAATCAAGAGTACATTGAGGTACAATTCGGATCTATTATGTTTCTATGATGATTTTCTATTAGAAACCCCATTTAAGCCATCTGTATTCACCTCCAAGCTTGATAGTAGCATAGGGATCATAATGGGTTGAATAGCCACTGGATCTATCCATAAATGAGCTCTAGAAGCTCAGATCTAATGCCTTTATGGAGCCATATTGCATGAAAACCCTAGGTCTACTCTTTTAGTGCATTTTGAGCCCTAAAACCTTCATTGGTGTTTATTTACACGTAAAGTTGGAAAGTTTACGTGTTAATCAAGCCCTAAGAACTCAAATCTATGAATGGAATGAACCGGATTCAATAAGAATCAAGTATATAGTGATTGCACGTATGCGACTCAGCAAGTCGTTCTTCAGACTCGGCGAGTCGATTCGTGAGTTCCCGATTTTCCCCCTTTTTGAGTATGCTGAGTAGGAAAAGTGAGCCATAAGTGGACTCAGTGAGTCGAAAACCAGACTCATTAATGGAGGGATTCAGCGAGTCAATGCCCTGACTCGGCGAGTGCTAGGCAATCTTCTTGCCTCAAGAACAGACTCGACGAGTTGTTCATACAACTCGGCGAGTCACAGACAAGAGTGTTCATCGAATGAAGATGAACTCAACGAGTTTTTCATACAACTCAGCAAATCGGATGAAGGACCATTGAATATCAGTTTAGAAAGTCGAGTCAATGCCTAACTCGACGAGTAGGGATGGGAGTGAGGAGAATCGATTGGATAGGGACTCGACGAGTTGGCAAGCCAACTCGGCGAGTCAGGTCTACTGGAAGTTGACTATTGACCTTCACTTTGGACTTGGTCAGGGGTAAAATGGTCATTTTACCCTAAGGACAGTTAGCAGTGTTTGACTGAGTGTTTTGTGGGAATTATAGCCGGAGGACTTCCGGAACAGTAGCAACAACACACAGACAGTTCCCGCACGGATCAACAGCTACTTTGATGTGAGTTACCTTCGAGTAGTGGTGGGTCTAAGGCCACAATGCCGACCCACCAGTAGGAGACGTATGATAGATGATTGTTTTTGTGATATCATCTCGGTTTGCTACTACCTAATATGTTATATGCTAGCATGATATGTTGTATGTGATAGTAGTAGGGTTTGGTTGTTAGGACCGAAGGGTAGTCAGACACCCTAGATACGTCTGACAGTATGTGATGATATGTTTGCAGGCTAGCATGTTATGTTATATGCGATAGAGGTAGTAGGAGGGGACCAGGCCTCGAGTTTGGTTGTTAGGGCCGAAGGGTAGTTCAGGCACCCCAGATATGTCTGATAATTTGTTATGATATGATATGTGATAGTATTAGTAGTAGGGAGTGAAATAGTCCCGAGGTTCGGTCGTTAGGACCGAAGGGTAGTCAGCCCCCATTGCTGCCAGACAAGGATCCGTACCGGAATTGAGGAAGGCTAAGAGAAGACCGGGGAACTTGTAGTGGATGTGATCCCTCTAGAGGTGTCAGTGTCACTAATGGTTATCTGTATGTATTACAGAATGGTGGCACTACGTCCGAGGCCAGCAGTGGGAAGTTCAGGAGAGGGATCGGGTTCGTGATTAGGTTCCGAGCCAGTAGACGAGAGGCTACACGAGTTCATCGCGTCAGAGATTACCAGAGGTATCCTTGAGTCGACCCCCATCATCTTCGGGTCGATCAAGGAAGGGATAGTTGAGCTGATGGAAGACCACCTCAGGGCGTTCCAGAGTGACTTGGCGTCTGGCCAGTCAGGATCTCGCATACTGTCCTTTAACGACTTCAGGGGCAGTGGTGCGCCTGATTTCCATGGGGCGAAGGACCCCATTGCTGCCAGACGATAGATCATAGACATTGAGTCTGCACAGCTGACTAGCTTCTGCCCCGAGGGGTCGAAGGTGAGGTTTGCAGCGGGATGTTTGAGAGACAGAGCTAGAGACTGGTGGGATTCTGTTGGTGACTCGTTGGGAGCCTCGGTTGTTGAGGCGATGACATAGCCGAATTTTGTGACCCGGTTCAGAGCAGAATTTGCACCAGCTGTGGAGCTTCAGCAGCTGGCCATGGAGTTTTTAGACATGAGATAGACTATGGAGACTGTGGTGGAGATCACCACCAAGTTCCGGGAGAGGGCATCGTTGGTGCCCCAGTATGCGAGGGATGAGGATATGACGAGGACCCGCTATCACAACATGCTGCGAGCCAACATTTGAGAGCATGTCAGTTTTTCATCTTGCCCTACCTTGGACTCAATGATTGCCAGGGCGAGGGAGAGGGAGACAGATCTGGAGCACATCCAGAAGAGGAAGTTAGAGGAGGGACAAACAGGAGGGGCTTCGGGGAAGAAGCCCAAGGGATCAGATGGTAGGCCGAAAGGCTAGTCAGGACCATGTCGCTGAAGGAAATGCGGCAGGCCACATGAGGGGGCATGCAGGTTGGGATTGACGGGCTGCTATACGTGCGGCAAGACGGGGCACTTCAGCAGGGATTGTATTGCCCCTGCACCTGTGATACAGAAATTTGAGTTGCTATGTTTCCACTACAACCAGAGGGCCCACAAGAAGGCCAATTGCACCCAGTTCACAACAGCAGCGCCAGTGAAGGGGCCAGCTCCAGCGACCCTTCAGATTACTGATGGCAGGCAGGGCAAGGCAGAGGCTCCAATGGTGAGGATCCGGGCATTTCAACTGACCGCTGAGGAGGCATTGCGCCGCACCCGATATCGTGACGGGTATGATTCTTTCCCTCTGATTTATTTATATGATGCTATGATATTGATATGTGCTCTGTGTATATGTGTTTAGGATCGTTCCATGTGAACGGTATTCCAGTACAGGAGTTGTTTGACTCGGGTGCCACTCGATCGTTTGTTTCTCTTGAGCTTAGCAAGAAGTTCACCGAGTCTTCGGGCATGTTGGATTGCCCTTTAGAGGTAGAGATTGTCGATGATCGATCGGTGCGAGTATCAGTAGTGTTCAGAGATTGCGTTCTGAGGTTATTTGAGGAGCACTACTTGGTAGACTTGGTTCCCATTCCATTGCTTAGGAACAAGGTGATTATAGGCATGGATTGGTTGAGCCCTAATGGGGCGGTGATAGATTGCGCACAACAGGTAGTGCGAGTCAGGACCCCAGGTGGGGAAGAGTTGGTGATCCACGGCGAGAGGCCACAATGTGGACCCAGAGTATGTTCAACAGCAAGGACTAGGCTTTACCTTCAGCAGGGTTGCGCAGGATATGTCGCGTACGTTGTGGACACCTGTAACGACCCAAATTTTACCAAGAAATTTTTCATTTTTAATTGATCAAACAAATCCCATAATCCATAGATTTTCAAGCCAATTGTTTTCCAATTCACAATTATTACAAATTCATTGTGCTTCTGAAAACATCAGAGAGTCCCAAACACTCAAAAAGAGAGGTAGAGTGTGTGCCACGTCATCACGCCTTGCCCTTTCCCTTAAGCTCCGAAGTACCTGAAACAATCAACAACCTGTAAGCGAAATGCTTAGTGAGTTTCCCGGAGCATACCACACACACACACAACCACATATCACATATCCTGTTAGCTATAAAAGCTACACACATATCATGTAAGCCATGCATACATGAAACCTGAGAGAATGCCATGGGCTACCCCACATGGTCTTTACCTAGGACTGCCATGGGCTCCCCCACATGGCCTTACATCCAATGCAATGGGCTACCCTACATGGTCTTCACTTAGGACTGTCATGGGCTACCCCACATGGTCTTACATCCAATGCCACGGGCTCCCCCGGGGTCTTCATACAAAACATGCAATCACATAATAAAACACAGAATGTCTAACACATCTGTCATAACCACATAATGGGCTGGCCTTGGTGCCTTAGACCCATAGGTATGGTGAGAAGACTCACCTGTCACGAATGTTGAACTGGCACTTTGCGACGAAATATACCCCACGAGCTGCTCCACTCAACTGCCTAAAAAGTGTCATACAATATCCAGTCATTTCCCCAAAGTCAATTCTGTTCAAATACAGCCAGGATCAAGTCAACAATCCATGTTGACTCTAACTCGCCGAGTTTCCCGGGATAACGTCTACTTGCCGAGTCATCGAGGTGACTCGTCGAGTTCACACAATCTTGATTGATAATCTATGATCATTCGTCGAGTTTCCTTGCTTGCCACTCGACATGACTACAAACATCCAATAGATGGGGAAATCTCACTCGACTCGCCCAGTTGTTCCTTCAACTTGTCGAGTTCTAGGTAATTTTCATCCAGCTCGCCGAGTTGTTCATCCAACTCGTCGAGTCTAAGACAATATTCATCGGGCTTGCTGAGTCGTTCATCCAACTCGCCGAGTCCATGCATGCCTTCATATGACTCGCAGAGTCACCCCCTACGACTCGCCGAGTCCTATCAGATATTAGGCCATACAGACTCTTTTGAGCCATGTAATGCTTCCAAATTGTAGATCTAAGCTTCTGAGGCATGCTTTCCACGTAAAGTTGCAAACTTTACGTGCATGCAAGGATTTAAGGCCCTAAAATAGCAAATCTAAGCTTGGAATGGTGTCATACACTAGAGGGGAGGCACAAGCTAGGCACAACTGATAACTTTATGCATCTAAAGACCAAAAGGAGTCCACATTTGAAGTTACAACTTCAGATCTTGGTTTAAACACAAAATCCGTTTCTTAGAATCCATGCACAAGATGGTTTTGGGCGGATATGAGCCAAGGAACAGCTTAATACCTTCAGAAAGTGCACCACAGAAGTAGATCCTAAATCCCCACGAGTCCTTTTCTTCCTCTAGCTTGCTTTCTCAAGTGTTTCCTTCACCAAATCCCTCCTTCAAGCTTAAAATCACCAAGAAACACACTCACACTTAAATCAGGGTTCTTGGGAGGTAAAGAGCTGTAAGGGGGGGGGGGGGGGGGGGCTAGGGGAGGCTAATGACCCTTTAAATAGGGTGCAAGGCCCTGAAATCTAGGGTTTCATTTGCCAGTATCTACTCGTCGAGTACCATAATGGACTCGGCGAGTAGCTCATTAAGCTTCGCGGACTAACCCGCTACTACTCGACGAGTAGGGAAGCCAACTCGCCGAGTAGGTTCTCAAAAACCAACCCAAAATATCATTATCAATACCTGAGGATCAGGGTGTTACAACTCCCATGAGGCGGGTAAGGCGACAGTGAGCGAGGTTCCGGTGGTGGAAAATTATGCAGATGTGTTCCTAGAGGAGCTTGCTGGGATACCTCTAGAGCGACAAGTAGAGTTCAGGATCGACCTAGTCCCTGGTGTGGCTTTGATAGAGAAGGCACCATATCGGTTGGCTCCACGTGATATGTAGGAGTTGTCTACACAGTTACAGGAGCTGTTAGGCAAAGGACTCATTAGACCAAGCAGTTCATCCTGGGGAGCCCCGATTTTATTTGTGAAGAAGAAGGACGGGTCACATCGTATGTGCATAGATTATCGGGAGCTGAACAAGGTAACGGTGAAGAACCATTACCCACTCCCGAGGATTGATGACCTCTTTGACCAGCGTCAGGGAGCATCTTGGTTCTCCAAGATTGATCTGCATTCAGGATATCATCATATGAGGGTCAGAGAGGAGGATGTGCAGAAGACCGCGTTTCGGACGCGATATGGCCACTATGAGTTCGTGGTGATGCCGTTCGGGCTCACCAATGCTCCTGCCGCGTTCATGGACCTCATGAACCGCGTGTGTAGACCGATGTTAGACCGGTCGGTGATACTTTTTATTGATGACATTTTGGTTTACTCCAAGACACAGGAGAAGCACAAGGAGCATCTGAGAGATGTTTTGGAGACCTTGAGGAGGGAGAGCTTGTACGCCAAGTTCTCTAAGTGCGAGTTTTTGTTGCGCGAAGTGCAATTCCTTGGGCAGCTTGTCAACCAGAACAGTATTCTGGTTGATCCAGCGAAGGTAGAGGCCGTGAGGAGATGGGAAGTTCCGAAGTCTCCATCTGAGATTCGGAGTTTCCTGGGATTAGAGGGCTACTATCGGAGATTCATTTAGGATTTCTCCAAGATAGCCGTACCCTTGACGCGGCTGACAAAGAAAGTCATGGTGTTTCGTTGGGGGCCTGAGCAGAAGGCCGTGTTCGAGACTCTGAGACAGAGATTGTGCGAAGCGCCAATCTTAGCCCTGCCAGAGGGCGTAGAGGATTTTATAGTTTACTGTGACACGTCCATTTCAGGTTTGGGCGCGGTGCTGATGTAGAGAGAGCATGTCATTGCTTATGCTTCGAGGCAGCTAAAGCCTCACGAGGCGAACTACCCGACGCACGATTTAGACTTGGGGGCGGTTGTCTTCGCCCTCAAGATTTGGCGGCTTTACCTCTATGAATTCCGGTGTACCATTTACACAGACCATAAGAGTTTGAGATACCTCATGGACCAGCCGAATCTGAACATGAGGCAGCGACGGTGGTTGGATGTGGTAAAGGATTATCACTGCGAGATCCTTTATCACCCAGGGAAGGCCAATGTGGTGGCCGATGTGCTTAGCCGCAAGGCAGCACCGATCAGAGATATGTGTATGAGGATGACGGTGGTGACCCCACTGTTAGATCAGATACGGGAGGCTCAGCTGGAGGCTACGAAGGAGGAACATCGGAAGAGTGAGCATATAGAGGGTCAGGTTTCCTCCTTCGATTATGATAGCCGAGGATTATTGACACTACACCGTAGGGTGTGGGTACCGTATCACGAGGGTGTGCGCCAGGTTCTGATGGAAGTGGCGCACAAATCTCGATTCTCCATTCATCCCGGGGTGACGAAGATGTATAGAGATCTTCGTCTAGACTATTGGTGGCCCTGCAAGAAGCGGGATGTAAAATGGTACGTTGAGCAGTGCTTGACCTGCAGAAAGGTCAAGGCCGAGCACCAGAGGCCACACGGCAAGATGCAGCCATTGGATATCCCGCTGTGGAAATAGGAAGACATCACGATGGATTTTATCACCAAGCTTCCTAGGACCGCACGGGGAGTGGATTCTATATGGGTCATCGTGGATCGGTTAACCAAGAGCGCCCACTTCATACCGATCCAGGAGAGTATCTCGGCCAAGAAGTTGGCCGATATCTACATCCGAGAGGTGGTGGCGCGACACAGAGTGCCAGTCTCCGTGATTTCGGACAGAGATGTACGGCTTACCTCCTGGTTTTGGAAGAAGTTCCATGACGAGCTGGGTACTCTTCTACATTTTAGCACCATATTTCACCCGCAGACAGATGGTCAGAGTGAGCGGACCATCCAGATTCTGGAAGATATGTTGCGGGCGTGTGTGTTAGACTTCGGTGGTAGTTGGGATACTTATCTTCCTTTCGCCGAGTTCTCATAGAACAACAGCTACCACGCGAGCACTGACCGTCCTCGTTTGGAGATGTTGTACGAGAGAAGGTGAAGGACCCCGATATGTTGGGGCGAAGTTGGCCAGAGGGTCATGGGGAGCACCGAAGTGGTGCTCAAGACGACTGAGAGGATTCAGCAGGTGCGGAGTAGGCTTCAGACTGCTCAAAGTCGGAGGAAAAGCTATGCCGACACGCACTGATCAGACCTGGAGTTCCGGGTCAGAGATATGGTTCTCTTGAAGGTGTCGCCTTGGAAGGGCGTCATCCGATTCAGGAAGCGGGGAAAGTTGGGCCCAAGGTACATCGGACCCTTTAGGGTTCTGGCCCGGGTGGGCAAGATGGCGTACCAGCTGGATCTGCCAGCCGAACTCAGTCAGATCCACAGCACCTTCCATGTGCCGCAGCTGCGGAAATGCCTACTGGACGACTCAGCGGTGGTGCCTTTACAGGATATTTAGGTTGATGACAACCTGAATTATATTGAGTACCTAGTAGTGATCCTCGACCGGAAGTCGAAGGATCTGAGGAACCAGAGGGTGGAGCTAGTGAAGGAGCAATGGCAGCACCGGAAGGGTTCGGAGTGGACTTGGGAACCGGTAGAAGAGATGAGGGAGCACTATCCCGAGCTTTTCCAGGAGCGAGTGGCAGACTTTGAGGACGAAGTCTAAAATAAGTGGGGAGATTTGTAGCACCTGGTTCCTGGTATGTACTTTAATCTAAGTATTTTGGCATTTTTAGCTGGAACTCGGTGAGTTGTAGGCCCCACTCACCGAGTAGAGTCGAGATATCGAGCACGTTTAAGTTGGCGACTCGGCGAGTCCGCCAGTCTGGAAGAAACCCTAGTTTCAAGGGTTTGCACCCTATTTTAACCATGTTATGCGCACCCAAGCTAGTCTCCTTCACCCTCAGAGCATCCTATACCAAACCCTAACCCTTTCCTTGTGATTTGAGTGTTTGTGTGCTTGTTCTTTGAAGTTTGAAGAAGAGAAGGAAGAAAGACAAAGGAGAAGGAGAAGAGCATGGATCTAGAACCTAATCCAGAGTTTATTGAGGTACAATTCGGATCTATTCAGTTTCTATGATGATTTTCTATTAGAAACCCCATTTAAGCCATATTTATCCACGTCCAAGCTTGATAGTAGAATAGGGAACATAATGGGTTGAATAGCCACTGGATCTATCCATAAATGAGCTCTAGAAGCTCTGATCTAATGCCATTATGGAGCCATATTGCATGAAAACCCTAGATCTACTATTTTATTGCATTTTGAGCCCTAAAACCTTCATTGGTGTTTATTTACACGTAAAGTTGGAAAGTTTTCGTGTTAATCAAGCCCGAAGAACCCAGATCTATGAACGGAATGAACTGGATTCAATCAGAATCGATTATATAGTGATTGTACGTATGCGACTCGGCGAGTCGTTCTTCGGACTCGGCGAGTCGAGTCGTGAGTCCTCGATTTTCCCCCTTTTTGAGTATGTTGAGTAGGAATAGTGAGCCATAAGTGGACTCAGTGAGTCGGAAGCCAGACTCATTAATGGAGGGACTCGGCGAGTCAATGCCCAGACTCGGTGTGTCCAAGGCAATCTTGTTGCGTCAAGAACAGACTCGACGAGTTGTTCATACAACTCAGCGAGTCACAGACCAGAGTGTTCGTCGAATTAAGATGAACTCGACGAGTTGTTCATACAACTCGGCAAGTCGGATGAAGGACCATTGAATATCAGTTTAGAAAGAGAACTCGTCGATTCAATGCCTAACTCGACGAGTAGGGACGGGAGTGAGGAGAATCGATTGTATAGGGACTTGACGAGTTGGCGAGCCAACTCTGCGATTCGGGTCAACTGGAAGTTGACTATTGACCTTCACTTTGGACTTAGTCAGGGGTAAAATGGTCATTTTACCCTAAGGACAGTTAGCAGTGTTTAAGTGAGTGTTTTGTGGGAATTATAGCCGGAGGACTTCCGGAACATCAGCAGCAGCAGACAGACAGTTCCCGCTCGGATCAACAGCTACTTCGAGGTGAGTTACCTTCCAGTAGCGATGGGTCTAAGGCCATAATGTCGGCCCACCAGTAGGAGACGTATGATAGATGATTGTCTTTGTGATATCATCTAGGTTTTCTACTACCTAATATGTTATATGCTAGCATGATATGTTGTATGTGATAGTAGTAGGGTTCGGTTGTTAGGACGAAAGGGTAGTCAGACACCCCAGATACGTCTAACAGTATGTGATGATATGTTTGCATGTTGGCTTGTTATGTTATATGCGATAGAGGTAGTAAGAGGGGACCAGTCCCCGAGTTCGGTTGTTAGGACCGAAGGGTAGTTCAGGCACCCCATATATGTCTGATAATCTGGTATGAAATGATATGTGATACTATTAGTAGTATGGGAGTGAAATAGTCCCCGAGGTTCGGTCGTTGGGACTGAAGGGTAGTCAGCACCCCAGAATGGTTTGACATGGTTAGTCAGCACCGCAAAACGGCTTGACACGGGTAGGACGGCACCGCAGAATAGCCGTGTCGGGCATGTCGGGCACCCCATAATTTCCTGACAGTATGTATGTTATGTGATTGTATGGTATGTGGTACGTTGGGGGAACTCACTAAGCTTCGTGCTTACGATTTTCAGTTTTGGTTTCAGGTACCTCTTCGTCGAAGGGGAAGGAGCGGGCACGGTAGTGGCACATCATACACACACAGTGTTTTCTGCATTTATGAGATTGTTTTGGGATTTATACTCTGACCTTTGGATTGATTTCATGTTTTGGTTTTCAGAAACTACATATGTTTACAAAATGAATTGATCAGACAATGTTTATTTACAAATGTTTTACAAATTATTGATTTAAAAATGAAATTTTTGGACGTGAAAAATGGGTCTTTACAATGAGGCAGAGCAGGTGGCTGGACATAGTCAAGCACTACGATTGCGAGATCCTTTACCATCACAGTAAAGCGAATGTGGTGACGGACGCCTTGAGTCGCAAGTCTGCTGGGTCTTCCATCCCAGCGACATGTATGAGGATAACGGTGGATTCTCTGCTTGCAAGTCTGATCAGAGATGCTCAGGGTGAGGGCATGCGACCTGAGAACTGGAAAATGGTGAGGATCAGGGGTGAGAACACTCAGTTTGTGAAGGATAGTCGAGGGTTATTGACCCGATGCGGACGGGTATGGGTTTCGATGTCTGGTAGGGTCAGACAGACAATCATGGAGGAGGCTCATAAGTCTCATTTCTCTATTCACCCGGGGGCCACCAAGATATACAGAGACCTGAGTTTGAGTTATTGGTGGCCATGTATGAAGTGAGAAATTGCTTGTTACGTCGAGAGGTGCTTGACCTGTAGGATGGTCAAGACCGAGCAATAGAGGCCGCATGCTATGCTGCAGCCCCTAGAGATTCCCATGTGGAAATGGGAACAGATCACGATGGACTTCATTACCAAACTGTCGGGGACGATGAAGGGGTTTGATGCTATATAAGTCATCGTGGATCGATTGACCAAGAGTGCTCACTTCTTGGCGATACGGGAGGGTTCATCGTCCGAGAAATTGGCCGACGTGTATGTTTGCGAGATCGTCGCTCGCCATGGTGTTCCGGTCTCTATTTTTTCCGATCGAGATGTTAGATTTACCTCCCGGTTCTGGCAAAAAGTTCCATGAGGAACTAGGCACGCGGCTGCACTTTAGTATGCCATTTCATCCGCAGACCGACAGCCAGAGTGAGAGAACCATTCAGACCCTCGAGGATATGTTGAGGGCATGCGTCATTGACTTTGGTGGGAGCTGGGATTCCCACATGCCACTTGTAGAGTTTGCCTACAACAACTATCATTCCAGCATTGGCGCCCCACCTTTCGAGGTGTTGTATGGGCAGAGATGTCACACCCCGATTTGTTGGGGTATGGTTAGACACACGGTGATGGGACGGATGGAGGTAGTCTTGCAAACCACCGAGAAGATTTAGCAGATTAGGTAGCGGTTGCAGACTGATCAGAGTCGGCAGAAGAGTTACGCTGACAGACGTCAATCTAAGTTAGAGTTCTAGGTGGGAGATATGGTACTCCTGAAGGTTTCACCCTAGAAGGGTGTGATATGCTTCAAGAAGAGGGGAAAATTAGCTCCTTGCTTCTTTAGACCGTTTAGGATTATTGCTAGGGTTGGCAAGGTGGCATAAAGACTAGAGCTACCAAAGGAGCATAGTCGGATCCACAACACCTTCAACGTTTCGCAATTGCGGAAGTGCATTACGGATCAGGAGGCAGTGTTGTCGTTGGACGACATTCAGGTCGATGAGTGCCTGAATTACGAGGAGAGGCCTGTGGCTATACTACAGAAGAAGAAGAAGGTTTTGAGGAACTAGGAGATACCTTTGGTGAAGGTACAGTGGGAGCATCGGAGGGGGTCCGAGTGGACGTGGGAGCCCGAGTCCGAGATGCGGCAACATTACCCGGATCTATTTGCTTCAGTAGACTTCAAGGGTGATGTATAGGTCAAGGAGGGGAGAATTGTAACGTCCCGAGATTTCGCAGGTATTTCCAAACCCTCTTCTATCATTACTTTGTCAATTATCGTCCTTGGGGTTGAGAATGAAGAGCTAAGATAAATTTAAGGTCCAGACTTGAAAATTGGGCCAAAAGAGAGTACGCCACGCATACTTAAGCATACGTTGAGCGTATTAAGTTCCACCCTAGTATGTTGGGCGTACACTTTAGTATGTTGGGCATAATAATGTCTGGATGAAACCCTAATATTTAGGGTTTGGGGCCTATATAAGACACATAATGAGCACCCACACCTCTTTTACCTCAACCTCCACATATCAAACTCGTCTCTCTCAAACCCTAGCCTCCCCTTTTGTGTGATAAGCTTATTTTGGTGTTCTTAAGTGCCTTAGGAGGAAGCCATTGCACCAAAGAGTTAAAGGAAGGGACCAAGCTTGTAGATCTAAAGTTAGCTTGTGGACAATAAGCTCCAGAAGGTATAGAGTTCCAAACTTTATGTTTATATGATTAGATCTCTCCATTTTGCTTTTAAAGACCCATTTTTTTCCGAAAAACCACAAGGTGGTGCATGTTGTGCTTTGAACGAAAATGACTGTCCTTATGGACTCTTGAGGGGACCTTGAATGATAAAAATGGGGTCCCATCAGCTGAATTTGTCGCATGCATGGAAAATGAGGTATTAATGGATTAAGACCAAACATTTAGAGCCTATTGGACGTATAAAGTGATAAAGTTCACAACTTTATGGATCCTAGGCATGTTAGGTCTCTGGATCTGAAGTTTGGGCTTAAGTGCTTTAGCCATTTAGCACTTAATGAGACTTTGCTAAATCTTCCAGTGCACCCAGTGTAAATCTGGTATGCCCAGCGTACTGGATCATCCACCCCGATAGTGGTTAACGCTCGGATGAGTACGCCCCGTGTACCAGAGGAGTATGCCCCGTATATGTCCTCTATTTGGGTTTTATATAATGCGCTTCGGACTTGGGATGCTTATGGTCTAATGGATTTGGGCCTTTGCTAGAATATATGAATGAGACATTTTGGGCCAGGTATTGATAGTGGATAATGAGGTTAGGACCAATTAGGAGGTTAGGCCCAATTTGGTAAATTGGGCCGATAATGGGCTTTTATATGGACTTTTAAGTTAAGGATTGGGTAGTTGGGCATTAGCCCAATAACGTGAGTGGACTAAATGAATGGTGTGGACTTTTAGTCAAGAAGGTTATGTTGGGTATTAATTTAGGTGCTTACTGTGTAATAGGTTGGGATTCTCGGTGAGACAGCAGTTGAAGATTTGCAGTATTTCAGCACTACTAGCGAAGTGAGTTATCTTCACTATACTCAAGGGTCTAAGGCACCAAGGCCATCCCTTTGGATTGTTATCCAGTCATGATATGCTGTTATGATCTGTTAGATCAGTATCCTGGTAGATGGGATGCTATTTGTTGTTATGATATGTTAGATTAGTATCCTGGTAGATAGGATGTTATATGTTGTTATGATCTGTTAGATCGGTATCCTAGGGAGTAGGATAATATTATATTGTAAGCGATATGATATGTTAGGATCAGTATCCAGGTATATAGGATGGTATTATGTGGCATGTGGTATGATTAGTTAGATCGGTTGTTGTCTATAGACTCTTATGTGAATATCTGCTATATGTGCATATGTTTGTTTGGCGGTTAAGGCTGATGTGCTTTGTGCGAAAGCCAATAGACTTGGGCATTCCACCCTGTTGGTTGTGGGCCGTGAGTATTCCATCTTGAAGATGATTGGACTCGTAGTATGTGGGTATTCCAACCTGTTGGTTGTCGGTCTGGGGTATTCCAACCCGATGGTTGACTGGACCCATAGTATGCTGTTTATGATTGTTTGTATGTTATCGTGAATATGGGTATATTCGGGGTAGCTCACTAAGCTCTGGGGCTTACAATTTTAGTTTGTTGGTGCAGGTACTTTTGGTGATTGCGGGAAGGCGAATGCATGATCGTACCGCTCCTCGTGCTATTTTGATTTTATGATTTGATACTACGAAACTCTATAATTCTTATTTTGAAAACAAACTATGTAATGTTGAATGGTTTTAAGTGTGTTGAAAAAGTTTAAAATTGGCTTAAATTTATGGATGTTACAATTTTGCCTAGTGGCGGCAAACTTTTGATGGTACCCGTGACACGAAACGAACATAAACATATTTGGGTTGAGTTTTTCTGTCTCGTCAGATAGCAACTTACCAAACCATTTTATTATATAGGACGTGTTCATCTTTTCAAATAATTATACAGATTGATTCGTAAACCCGTTTTGTTTTATTATATTAAAAAATTATATATATATATATATATATATATATATATATATTAAATAAAGAATATTGTAAGGACTAAGAAGCAATATGTGATATTTAGACTTTTTTCTTAAGAACCATGAGCCTTTATGACCTACGAACCTGAATCTGACGCACGGGTCCTAATATGACTCACAAACATGAATATGACTCATGAATCCTGTATAATCAAATGTGTTATGTTTATGTCTAATCCATGTTAGGTTTGAACAAAACGAAACAAATATTTATGAGTCGTATCCGGAATGAACTTTTATTCCCTGCCACACTGAATTCGATGTGATCGTCACTCCTAATTTTGTTGTGAGTAATGCATTTCACAAAGACAAAATTGTAAAAATGGTCTATGTTGTTAGTTGGAAATTGTCACTTTGGTCCAAAAAGATTTGGACTAGCACCAGAGATCAAAACTTTTATTTCGTTGCGCTTTTGGTTCAAAGCATTTTAAAAATTTTGCAAATAACGAATTTACCCCTATCTATTTGTTTTGTCATTTTCTTTTCTTTATTATTATTTGATTACAATAAAACATAAAATAAGAAACAAAATATAAACCTACTACCTAATAACTCACCCAATCCCCACCCTACTCACGCCCCTCTTAGTCTCTCTCTCTTTCTCTCTCTCTCTATGATATATCACTAGAATCTAGTGCTTAACTGAAAACCGCCAACCAGTGCTAGGGTTCCACCACCTTTTCACCGGAACATCCAAACTATCATTGAAGATGTAGAGACATCCGACGCTGAATCCTGCAATGTCGTCAGCATCAAGATCTATCGATGTGTCATTTGGCTTTCCAGCGCCACTGTCGAAATATTGACCATCTTTTTGTTAGCGCCGCCAAATCCATGACCGTTGACTCCTGGACGAAGTCAGCGTGATGATCTATATGTTGTCACCTCACATCCCCCGATAATCCTAGCATCACCACTCTTGTACCCCAACGTTTAAAGCCACCACCATCGTCTGGAAACCTGAAACTAGCATCATCGATCTTATCCCCCAACATTTTTACGGCGAAAACCTTGGATTCGAAAACAGATCTAGGAAAATCTTGGACCTAAAAATTTTTCCGGTAAAAACAAACCACTGTATCATCATATATGGATTCATCTTCTCTGGTAGTAGGAATCGATTAGGGAATCCAATGGTTTTTCTAGAAACTTTTCCTGATCAGACGTTGGTGTTGGCGGAGACGATGGGGGATGAAAATAAAACCATGTAACGTCCCATTTGCACAAGGAAAATTTTCATTTTTAATTAAGGTAAAACACCATTTTTGTAAAACCTAATTTAAGAAAACTCATTCCCAATTACAATTATTTGAAAATCAGAGTGATATAATAAATGCGGAATATACAATGATGCTGATGAGTGTGTATAGTGACACATTTGTCTCCCCACAATCAATAATGGTAAATCAAAAATATTTAATCCGCAACTTTAAGCCATAGCTTAGTAAATTTTCCCCCAAAATACCACATAATAAACAACTATGGGTTATCAGCAACCCTAGAACTCTCAACAGTCCCGAGACTATCAACAAACTTAAGTATCACATATAGCACAACAATATAAACTACTATGATTTATAAGTAACCCGAGGACTATCAGCAGTCATATGGGCTCACAACACCTTGTGGGTTATCAGCAACCCTGCAGACTATCATCAAGAAATTAACGATACATATAATAACAATAAAAAAATAAGACTCATCTAGTCTAGCATGCACACCACTATGACATAAGTAATACAATTAAAAGACTCATTACCGCATATCGAGCCTCATCCAGTACTCTACGTCACCACTGGAATACATAGATATGTGTAATAATAGGTGAGATAGACAGTCGAGCAGGTGATCCCACTCTCAAGACACAACCAAACCAGGTACAGGAAAGAAAGCCTAGATCAAGAGTTCTCAGCCTATCCTACATGATAGTATATATATCCCCTAAGGCACTCAACCATACGATCACCGACCCTTGGGTACTTTAACCAGCAGACCACTACTCCTATATCCTGACACATAAGGATATATATATATATATATATATATATATATATATATATATATATATATATACACACACACATACACATACATAGTATAGTGAGGAAACTCACTTGAATCGAAGACCCAAGGAAACACATCACCACCCTCACTCCTTGAACCGATTATCCCCGAGAACCAACTAGCATGACATAAAGATAAAAAAATTAATCAATAACCCAAGTCCTTTAAGTTTGACCCAAAGTCAAACTGGTCAAAAGGCAACAGTCAATGGTCAACCAAGTTAATGCTCACCAAGATGTTGAGACTTATTGGCCACGTCGTGGGTATGTTAGGAAAAAATAATCGACATACAGGACACCGCCACGTTGTGGAAAGCCCTTGGACATGTCATGGCTCCTGACAGAATGTCATAACCATCATTAAGTGCTTAATCCTTACATATCTAAACCACTAACCTCAGATCTGGTCCATTTCAATGATTTAATGGTTAAAGTTTCCCCGACCGCACATCATCCTACTAATCACTAACAAATCTCGGGCTTACCCCCGATCTGCCAACCACTAACGAGTCTCAAGCTTACCGACGATCTATCAACAACTAAAATTTCTCAGGATTACCCCCAATCCATCCACCACTAACGACTCTCGAGCTTAACCTCGATCCTTCCACCACAAACGACTCCTGGGCTTACCCCTGATCTGCCCATCATTAATAACTATCGGACTTACCCCCGATCCATCAAATACTAACAAAACCACTTAGGCTAACATGGGCATACACCGAACGTACAAAACTTAACTATACCAATCAGGCCTTTGGGTCCTGATTTGGACCCATAGGTCCCACTCAAACAAGAACATACTAGGAGATCGTCATCGTAACCCTTGATCTGAGCTCTTAAAACCAAACAATCCTAAAATAATTTTGTCAACTGGCAAATCAAACAATCCTAAAATAATTTTGTCAAATGGCAACGAACCCCAACACGGAACTCCGAAGATTTAGCAGTCGCACAAAAGTTCTAAACTTAAGCAATTTTGGCTGGAGACCGCCTCCTATTATGAGATTCTCCCGCTACGAAATTTCCACTCTCCCCCGCTTGGAATATATATATATATATATATATATATATATATATATATATATATATATATATAAATCATTTGAACACAACCAACACGAAACTTAAGATCCAAAACGAACTAAATGGAGTACTACCCATTCACACCCCTAAGAAATAACCAAAAGTGGAGTAAGATAGTCCTTTGAACCATTCAACTAAACCCCAAAACCTTGATCAAACAAGAACATGTAGCAAAGTCAATTTGAAAATTATGAGTCTATGTCACCCTAGAACTACAGTCTATGTAGCACTTAGTACCGCTTTGAAAGAAATATTTTGCACAAGAAAAAAAATTAACCCAATGGCAATCTTTTAGAGTAAAACTTGATACATAAAAGCAAAATAGATAATTGGAAACATACCCACAGTCTACACAGTCGCCACACTTGGATCCTTTACAACAAGCTGGTAGGCTCTACCTTCAGTCCTAGGCACCTCAGACCTTCATTGGTGTCCGTATGTCATTTTCCAAACTAAAGGTGTAAGGTCTTGAACTTCACCAAAAATGAAAAGGGGACATTGAGCTCTGATATGACCATCTTAGTCGCAATAAAAACAAACCCCCACACTCTGCCTGCAATCCTTGTTGAAATGCCGCTCTTTTCGATATTTACGACATGCAAAAGATCGACACACTCCATCATTCAACTTTCCACACTTACGACAACCAAAACTCCTCTTATCTACTACTCTTGATCTCAATTCAGCGGACATGAACTGCTTAGCCGCTGACTACAATTGCACTAAAATTGGCCACTCATCTCCTTTCTAAATCTATGTCTCAATATCCCTCTTTCTGGCTTTCAACTACAACTCAACCAGGGTACAATACTGGGTGTTTTCCACAAACTCTCTAATCTCGGTCTTGAGCATTTTCAAGTAGCATGGCATATGCACCTACTTTGAAGCATCACACTCAGGGCAGAAAAGGACTCTTTTTAAACATTTTGTTGATCTCCGTCATTGATTATGTTGTCTACTTGAGCGACAAATACTCTTGTGCCAGTCTCTCTCTCTCTTTCTCTCTCTCTCTCTCTCTCTCTCTCTACAAGTGTGACACACCCACTCATAACATCTCCAAAAACTACTCCCATGTCACTGTGCCTCACTCTGCATTCGAAAAGGTAGGGGTCGGAAACTCCCTCAAATCCTTTGCTGCCCAACAAAGAAGGTTCAACGTAACCTTCAGTTTCTGATAATCGGGACACGAACATGTGTAGAATCATCCCTCCATATCATATATCCATGTTAAAGTGATAATCGGGTCCTTGTCCCATCTGAACTTCAAAGGATTCGTACTACTAAAATCTCGGAACTGTATCGTCCCACCTTTTTGAAGTCATGCAGCAGTGATGGTTGCAGTCACTACAGCAACAATAACATATATGACGACATTGCGCTAGTTAAACTCGTCAACCAGTACTGTCTTGATAAAGCCAAAAATATCCGAAATCGCCTCCCTGATTTCCACGACCACCTCAAAAACAATGCTCCAACAAGTCTTTTCATCACTCAGACCCGTCCTCCCTAGGTTACCAGTGCTTGATCCTGAGTCTCCGAAAGCCACCATACTGAAACACAAAACGAAAAGGGTCGAACATTAAGATATATCACTCAAACCAACTATGACTTCACTTATTAGTTCCTTAGTAGCCTTAAAACTCTTTCTGATTCTCATATGGATCTTATGCTTTCGGTAGGACAGGCCCATTCTACATTCCACACCCATCCATAGTTGACTCAAAATTCATCTCAAGGTCCTAAGTCACTATCCAAGACCACTCCAATGTGTATTAACACCCACATTCTTATAA
This sequence comes from Lactuca sativa, assembly GCF_002870075.4. Classification (NCBI taxonomy): domain Eukaryota; kingdom Viridiplantae; phylum Streptophyta; class Magnoliopsida; order Asterales; family Asteraceae; genus Lactuca; species Lactuca sativa. The sequence goes on from NC_056626.2 coordinate 350,264,011, forward strand.
TAGCTGCAACTAACTTCATAGGTTCTCCTCCTAGGATTCTTCGCAATCACGTTCTTGCGCTATTATTATCTATACCGACACCGCTGGTTTCCTCGTGCATGCGAGTTGTACACAATACGAGATCAAACAGAGTGACGAATAAATGACTCTAACCTAAGCCCATAACTAAACAAGGAACATGAAATAAAGCTTAGTCAATCATTCTAAGGCTATATAATCCTCTTTGTATACAACTATACACCATACACTTAGCAATTAACATCATCAAGTAGCACATAACAAGTAATCTATTGGCTATAAGGCATCACAAAATTCAGTAAGTACTATCATGCGGTCCCAGAAGGGATCCTTAACATATCTACTAGCATACATTTCTAACAGTTCACATATCAACAAGCTCAACTTCAACATATATAACAGGTATGGATATTTTGGGAATCACTTTCTGTTGGATTACTGTCTAAGTCCATAACTATAATTGGTATGTACTTGACCCGACTCAACATGGTCCATTTGGCTTGCATGGCATCAGAAAATTTGGATAGACCATTTGTGAGAAGAGGACATTTGTGACATATTAATATATTATAAGTTCTAATATATTAATATGAAATCATGTTATTTAATTAGTATTGATCAAGAATTAATTTGGACTTAATTTAGTGACTAAAAGAGACTAATTAAATATATCGGGATTGATTGTGTAAATCATTCATTCTTATATAAGTGGGCTTATGATCCATGATTCCTTATGTTGGGTTTAACCCATGTGGTGACCCATGGATACTCCATCGAGGTTAAAACCCATGGAGCATATGGAATGCGTAAAGTCATGGGTTACATGGTGTAACCCTAATGTGCACACTATATAAGGACCCCTTTGGCTCATGAAATTGGCATTAGTGATACATATTTGAGGGCTAGCTGATTTGAGTAAGAAGTGTCTTCTTCTCATGGTTATTCCAAGTGTTGATGATGTTGTGTGAAGCATTTGAGGTGTCACACTTGGGGCACTAGGCTCTCGATCATCATGAAGTCAATCTACATCAAGAGGCATGTATTCTAACTTATTATATTACCCAAGTATCAAAAGATTGTATTCTAGATAGATTAATACCTTGGAATATTCATATTTGCATTTTATAATAGAGAAAACATAGATCCAAGGTATTTAGGGTTGCATGTACATGTAGGAGTGTTAGAATGCTCAAAACGCAACAGTGGTATCAGAGCCTAGGCTTGTTTTCTTGTTATACTTGCAAAATCTGCTTGAAAATCGACGAGTCATCAGGTGAATCGATGATTCCATGCCTTAAAAGTGTTCAAAACGATCTAACTCGTCGAGTTGGTTCATGCACTCGACGAGTTGGACCCCCTGACAGTATATCTTCGACTGTTTTGGTTGGAAATAGACTAGGAACATTACCCTAAGCCGTTTTTCAACTTATAAACCTGTTTTTGATGCAGTAATGTTCTTGCTAATCCAATTTCAAAGATAATTGTCAATAGATTCATGTTTTGTATTAGTTTAAGGATTAGGCTAATTACATGAAAAAGTTTGATTTGAATTATCTTGTTCTTATGAGCTGCTTAGATTAATAGAAAAGTTATGTGAAATTGTTGTTTTCAATCCAAATTAATCTAAGAGCTGATTCTAAAATGTGTTTTTGTAACTTGTCCTCAAGCTATATGAAAAGTGACATTGAAGATTCATAAAACTCATAAATATTTCCATAGGTTATGAATAAAGAAAAGCCACATTCTTTTAACGGTTTAAAGTCTTCCATAACTTGTCCTCAAGTTATGGAACTTGAAGAGTTTTTGGATTAAAACTACTTTAAACACATAAGTTATGGAATTCAATAGTTTTGAATAGTTTCAAAACCTGCCCTCAAGTTTTGGAATTTGAAAAGTTTTCCCTAATGAATAGTTTAATTCCAAGTTAAGCCCTTAGAATTTTAAAAGTTAAAATTCAACCCTCATACTTATAATATTATAAGTTAATAATATATATATATATATATATATATATATATATATATATATATATATATATATATATATATATATATATGTATAAGAGCAGGTCGTCTTACCATTAATAGGCCCCATTCACGAAGCCAGTGTATAAGGGGGGGGGGGGTATAAGGGTACTTCCTATAAAATGGCAGTTTAATGGGTGTCCACTCTCACCCACCGCTTCCTTGACTGGTGGAGGGTCGTTAGCCGAACAGGTAGGACAAGGACTATAATTCTCCCTTCATTAAAAGTGTCAATGATAAATATAAATTAACTAAAATGTTTCTTATAATTCCCAATATTAGTTACTTTATAAAAATGTGAATAAGGTGTTAATCCATGAAATTACAATTTGCACTTTGCTTAACTCGGTTAGTGGAGCGTGTGTGGTTAACCGACACACTAGCTTGATTTAACAAGGTAGGATAAGGGTAACTTAATATTTATCATAGTGTCGGTGGAGCGCGTGTGGTTAACTGGCACATCGATTAAGGGGTAAATATTAAGGGTACAAAGTAATTTGCATGGTTACTTCACACCTTGTTTTGTGATCCTCGGCATCCCAGTCACAAAACCTGAAGGGCACACTTGAGATTGAAACATGCCAGTGAATAGTTCAATGAATCTCAAAAGATCTAGGAGTTTGTTAAAAACCTAATAAATTATTCCGTTTTTCATGGTGGAAATTGGTGAATCGTCTTTCACCTTGTGATAACCCGTAAATTGTTCCGTCGTTGTAACCTATTCCCGTCGGTAAAACCCGTTTGTCTTTCAATTTTATTTTTCCGTTAACATTTTGGATTAGGTTATTTAATTTAAGACTTTTTGAATGACCTCGTAAAAATCCAAATGGGTTAGAAAATCATGAAAACATCCCAAATTATTATTTAGAAAATTTATAGTTTCGACCACGTCGGGTTACAACAACTTAATCGGGTGCGACCAAAAGCCTCGTCTAACGTCAGTATCGGGTAGAACTCCACCGTGCCCCAAACTTGAACCGTATATAAAGTTCAAATGACTTCATTTTGAAGATTTTGCACCCTATCTCACTACTCTCTCTCTACAATTCAATCTTAAGTCCAAAATCATCCAATTTAAGCTCCAAATAAACAAGGTAACTATCCTAACTCATAGTATAACCTTTTCAGCTTTCAAATCCGTGTTCAATCTATGAAATAGGACCATAAACATGTGTTTACGGCCCTAGAACACCCATAAGTCGTAAACACACATATAAGGGGTTTTTGCGCCCCAAAACCCTCTCAAAACACTTTTGGAGCTTGGAATCGACTTAAGGACTTATTGGAATGGACTTCGAACACCTTGAACTCAACATTTAGGGATTAAACATGAGTTTTAGATATATTTACCCTTTATTTATTATGCGGAGCAAATTGTAAATGTTTTCAAATTTTAAAACTGATGTAATTCTATAAATATCTGGCTAACTTTTAGATATCTTTACCCCTTATGTATTATGCAAAGCATAAGGGATGTTTTATTGAATATAATTACATGGATTTCAATTACGGTAAAGGAAACAAATCAAACCAATCAAATTATTATGGGAATAATTTGGGATCTTCAGTTCTCGTTTTATGAATTGGGATTTCATGCAATGTTAATAGATAAACTATGTCTGATTCAGTTTATCTCTGTTTAAAATAGAATATTATGCCAGATAGTTTCTTTGTATTCAATTGTTTATACTTTATTATGTTTCAAAACGATTATGATATTCGATAACGACCGAGTACACCGTCAATAATTTAATACTAGCTTGTGAAATTAGTCTTCATTATACCCTTCGGGTTATCAGTAAAGCCTCCCCGGAAGTATAACCAGAGTCTCCTGGAGGGAGAGCGTGGAATTTGTGAATAGATCTATTCGGGACTGAAAATACCACACCTTAACTGCTAGCTACAGTTAGGCGGGCACGCCTGGGGTGACAAATTATGGATATCATCCGACGCCTGAACAAACAGCTTATGAACTCACCAGCTTTATGCTGATTTTTAAACTGCTTGTATTCTCAGGTTCTCCTTAGACAGGTATCCCGCGTTCTTTTGCAGAAGACGGAGCGTATGGAAGTGTCGTCTTATTTTGATTAAACTTATGTATCTACAAAACTTGTATTACTTTACTATCAAATAAATGTAATGAATCTATGTAATGTAAAGTTTTGTTTTTACTATGCTTACTATGTACATTGGTTGCGATACTTCATGACGTCCTCCACCCCGGAATGTTTCCGCCTTCGGTTTCGAGGTGCGACAGATTGGTATCAGAGCCCTTGTTTATAGTGAACTAGTACACCAAACCTTACATGGTATAAGACTATAAACATTAAGGGGTCGAAGTGCTCTGAAATTAAAGTATACTTTAAAATATAAGTATTTTCAAAAGTATACAAGTATACCTAACTGCCGAAATCCGTAACCTCGAGTAGAACAAAACATAAGTAAATGGGTGTTGTACACTGCGGTTAAACATGGCAATTATGTAGTCATGTCTAGGGTCAATATAGCCTGATCAACTATATTCATTCGAGACACGACCAACATGTGCTTTGGAGTGACTGTGGTATGCAGCATGCCTAAAACTTACCCAATACCCAAAACAACGAGTCGTCGTCGCAGCGAAACATAAAATACTACGAGAGTATTTTAGCCAAAGCCGAGTACGTTGTAGAAATTCATTCCGAGTATTGCAACGCGTTCCTTCTTTAGCGATAGTTTATTTGGTTTGATAACTCTTTCCTGCTTATCGCTTATGGAACCTTATATCTGTCATAAAGAGATATCCTCTGCAACATATCTCTTGATTCAATCCAGAGGACTTACCATCCTCTATTTCCTAATCATTTTAGATCATCATGCCTCCAAAGAAAGGACCCAGCTCTAGGAACAACAACTCTCCGCCACCATATTCTCCTCCGTTTGACCGTGTCTTATTTCAGACAGCTGTTACTGCTGCAGTGATGACTGCAATGACGCTGTTGAACCCTAGCCGGTCCAGTGGACCTGGAAGTAATATCTACCCCAAAACCATGAAAATGATCAGGAGCATCAGACTGAGCGTAATGAGAGTAAAAAAGTTATCTGGAAAAAGCGAAAGGGTCAGAGTTCACAAGGATCCTCCAGGAAGCACACAACAGCGGTAGTTCAAGCTACTACTACTCCTGTCGCTACTCCTACCGCTCAAGCACCTACCACTAGGTATGCTGGTAACCTCCCTGTAACAACGGAAATTTTTAAACAAAATTTTCATTTCAAAAGGAAGTATTTTCATCCAAAACAAGGCATAAACATTCAACGTGTCATATCATAATAAAAATCATATGACTCCCAAGATCATAAATCATCTAACAGTGTGTACAGATCACACCGGCGCCTTCCCACGGTCCTCGCTAGTACCTGAAACACATACACAACAACTGTAAGCATAAACGCTTAGTGAGTTCCCCAAAATACCACTTACGCACATACGCCTTTCCAGGCCCTGACCTTCCGGTCCATGTGTCTCAGGGGACTTCCGTCCCTGCTGGGTAAACCTTCCAGTCCTACCCACGCCAACCCATCGGTCCACACTACAATGCCTTCCGGCCCATAACATATTCGCCTTCCGGCCCATAACATAATGCCTTCCGGCCCACATTAAACCTATCATACATAGCGCATATAACAATTAACTTATCACATATAACACATATGTCTCATATCATATCCGACATTCCGGTCACACATTCAAACCCTTCCGGGTACAGTATAGTGAGAAGACTCACCTCGTGAATATCGATAGCTAGCAAATCCCGAAATCACTCGTGCTCGATCCTCCGAGCTACAATCTCCCTATAACATCATACATCTCTTATTAACACTTTTTATCTCTAAGGTTGACTATCCCTAAGAAGTCAACACAGGTCAACTCTGGTCAACGGTCAACGATCAACTTTGACCGGACTCGGCGAGTGCACAAGGGCAACTCGGCGAGTCTAGACGTTTTCACCAACTCTCTAGGATTCCCTTCTTACACATCGAGTACTCCCCCTGACTCGACGAGTTCCACCTGGAAGAATCACGGAGACACCCCGACTCAACTCGCCGAGTCTCAAGAACAACTCGGCGAGTCCCAGCTCGACTCAGTCCACCTGTCAACCCTCTCTAACTCACCCTGACTCACTGAGTCAACCTATGACTCGTCTGGACCACTCACTAAGCGAACTCAAGGCAATCTTCAAGCTACTCGCCGAGTCTGCTCATCGGACTCGGCGAGTCCATACCATGCAATCACTCAAACTCGCTTCTAAGGTCAGATCTGGTCTAACAATTCATAGATCTGGCCTTCGTAGACTGATTCATCACGTAAAGCCCCAAACTTGGTGTACATACAACCTCTAAATGTCCATATATGAAGAATTATCATCAAATATCACAACTCAAGGTCATAACCTCCATTGTTCTTCATAAAGCTTGATGAATGAGGCTCTCTGGACCTCTATGGATCCAGATCCAAAGCCTCATCACTAGCAAGGGACTATTTGACCATCAAATCAACCCAACAAAGGCCACAAGAAGCCCTAAATCCAAATATACTTCACAAAACAGACGATGAGCCGAAATCATACCTTTAGATCGATGATCTAAGCTTCAAATCCATAGAATAGCAACCTCCTTTGCTTCCTCTTAGCTAGGACTTCCCTCTTCTTTGCTAAACAACACACAAAGGTCAAGAAATGCTTCCTTTCTCTCTCTCAAATCTCTAAAGCACTCTAGGGTTTCTCTCTATGGACTGCTGGGTACAAATGACGGCCATAAGGCCCTTTAAATAGGTCCCAAACCCGAGAAATTAGGGTTTCATTAAACAGCACGGACTCGCCGAGTCCATATCCTGGACTCGCCGAGTCCAGGTGAATCCCGCGTCCAGAATCGCGTCCCTCCTCGGCGAGTCTGAGCTCCAACTCGCCGAGTCCCCTCTCAAAACACCAAAATCATAAACAATAGAGATACCTGGAAATTCGGGCTGTTACAATTCTCCCCCACTAGAACTAGACTTCGCCCTCGAAGTCTCGCTCTGAAAACAGCTCCGGATGCTGCTCCCGCATCTCGCGCTCCGGCTCCCAGGTCATCTCCGATCCCTTCCGGTGTTGCCACTGAACCAACACCAGAGGTACCACCTTGTTCCTCAGAACCTTTATCTTCCAATCCCTGATGGCCACTGGCCTCTCGGCATAATTCAGGCTCGCATCCACCTGAATATCCTCTAATGGAACCAGTGCCGACTCATCGGCTATACACTTCCTCAATTGCGACACATGAAAAGTGTCGTGGATCTGCCCCAACTCTGCTGGCAACTCCAAACGATAGGCTACCCGGCCTACCCTCGCAATCACACGAAATGGCCCAATATACTGGGGCCCCAACTTGCCCCTCTTCCTGAATCGAATCACTCCTTTCCAAGGAGAGACCTTTAGGAGAACGAAATCGCCGACCTGAAACTCAAGCTCGGACCGGCCTCTGTCTGCATAACTCTTCTGTCGGCTCTGGGCGGTCAATAACCTCTGTCTGACCTGCTGAATCTACTCTGTCGTCTGAAGCACGATCTCTGTACTGCCCATCACTCTCTGCCCAACCTCTCCCCAACAAATGGGGGTCCGACACCTCCTACCATAAAACAGCTCAAAGGGTGGCATACCAATGCTCGAATGATGGTTGTTGTTGTAGGAAAACTCTGCCAAGGGTAAATACGCATCCCAGCTACCCCCGAAATCTAATACACACGCTCGAAGCATGTCCTCAAGCGTCTGAATCGTCCGCTCGCTCTGGCCGTCTGTCTGGGGATGATACGCGGTACTAAAATGCAATCTAGTACCCAACTCCTCATGAAATTTCTTCCAGAATCTGGAAATGAAACGCACATCACGGTCCGAAACAATCGAGATCGGCACCCCATGCCGAGATACCACTTCCCTCACATATATCTCCGCCAACTTCTCCGCTGAAGAACTCTCACTGATGGCAAGGAAGTGAGCGCTCTTCGTAAACCTATCCACAATCACCCAAATTGCATCAACTCCTCTGGCAGTCCTCGACAATTCGGTGATGAAATCCATGGTGATCTGTTCCCACTTCCACTCGGGAACCTCCAATGGCTGCAACTTGCCATGCGGTCTCTGGTGCTCGGCCTTGACCCTACGGCAGGTCAGGCACCTCTCAACAAACCAGGCGACGTCCCTCTTCATACAGGGCCACCAATACTCTTTTCTCAAATCCAAATACATCTTCGTGGCCCCCGGATGGATCGAAAATTTCGACCGATGAGCCTCTTCCATCAAAGTAATACGGGTACCGCCCACAAACGGTACACAAATCTGACCCTGAAAGGTCATAAGCCCTCGCCCATCCGTAATGAACTCCGAAACCAACCCAACGACCCGCTCCTTCTTCTGTATCTCCGGTTGCACAGCCTCGGCCTGTGCCCCACGAATGGCATCCAGTACCGGTGCTACCACGGTCAATCTCAAACATACATCTCGTAGTGGAGTGCTCTCCGCCCTGCGGCTCAATGCATCGGCTACCACATTAGCCTTGCCTGGGTGGTACAGGATCTCACAATCATAATCCTTGACCACATCCAACCACCTCCTCTGACGCATATTTAGGTTGGGCTGATCCATCAACTACTTCAAACTCTTATGGTCCGTGTATGTCGTACACCGAACCCCATACAAGTAGTGATGCCAAATCTTGAGGGCGAACACTACTGCCCCCAACTCTAGATCATGCGTGGGATATCTCGTCTCATGAGGCTTCAGCTGCCTCGATGCATATGCTATCACATGTCCTCTCTGCATCAACACCGCACCCATCCCCAAAATCGATGCATCACAATATACTACAAAATCATCCATCCCTTCCGGGAGAGCTAATACCGGGGCTTCGCACAACCTTTGGCGAAGTGTCTCAAAGGAGGTCTGCTGCTCGGGACCCCATGAGAATGCAACACCCTTCCGGGTCAATCTGGTGAGCGGCACTGCGATCTTGGAGAAATCCTTGATAAATCTCCGATAATACCCTGCCAACCCAAGGAAGCTCCTGATCTCAGATGGTGACTTCGGCACCTCCCAACTCATCACTGCCTCAACCTTGGCCGGATCGACCAGAATCCCTTCCTGGTTAACGAGATGTCCTAGGAACTGAACCTCCTGCAACCAGAAATCACACTTGGAGAACCTTGCATAAAGCTTCTCCGATCTCAAAACCCCAAGGACCTCCCTCAAATGCTCCTCATGATGCTCTCTAGATCTCGAATACAGCAGAATATCATCGATAAATACAATCACCGACCGATCCAACATCGACCTGCATACCCTGTTCATGAGATCCATGAACACAGCCGGGGCATTGGTGAGCCCAAAAGGCATCACCACAAACTCATAATGCCCATATCGCGTCCTGAATGCTGTCTTTTGGACGTCCTCATCCCGCACTCTCACCTGATGATATCCCGACCTCAAATCGATCTTGGAAAACCAAGATGCTCCCTGCAACTGATCGAATAAATCGTCGATCCTCGGTAACGGGTAACGGTTCTTGACCGTCAGCTTGTTCAACTCCCGGTAATCAATGCACATCCGGTGTGAACCATCCTTCTTTTTGACGAACAGAATAGGTGCTCCCTACGGCGAGCTGCTCGGCCGAATGAATCCTTTCCCCAGCAACTCCTGAAGCTGCGAGGATAACTCTTGCATCTCTGGAGGTGCAAGACGATAAGGCACCTTAGCGATAGGCGCGGCCCCCGGAACCAAATCAATACCAAACTTCACTTGCCTCACAGGAGGTACACCCGGCAACTCCTCGGGAAAAACATCTGGAAACTCACGCACCACCGGAACCTCCTCAACTGAACTCGGTCTCTCAGAAGCCACCTGCGTACCCATCACATACGCCACAAAACCCTTACAGCCCTATTGTAGACACTGCCTCGCCCTAGCGGCCGAACAAAAAGCTGATCCAGAACGTGTACCATCGTCGTACACTGAAAGAACTCCCCCACTAGGGTCTCGTATGGTCACCAGCTGATGATCACAGTCGATGACTGCACCAAATCAGCTCAACCAGTCCATGCCCACAATGACACAGACATCACCCATCGCAATAGGAATCAGATCAATCAGAAACTCAACCCCGAAAATCTCTAACACACAACTCTGGAGAACCTCCGTGGCACAAATCACTCTCTCATCTGCTATAGAAACTCTCAGAGGCCGACTCAACGGCTCAGGACTAACACCGATCTACTGACTAAAGGCCAAAGATACGAAAGACCGACTCGCACCCGAGTCAAATAACACTAAAGCAGGTACAGAGTTCACAAGGAAAGTACCTGCCACAACATCGAGCACAGCGCGGACCTCGTCCGCAGTCAGCTGAAAGGCTCTCCCACGAGCCCTCGGGGCCTCGGCCTTCATTGGTCGAGTCTCAGTAGCCCTGGCAGTAGGTGCAGATCCTTGAAGAAGCTGAGGGCACTCGGCCTTCCGATGGCCGGTCTGGTTGCAATGAAAGCAAACCATAAACCCCTTGGGGCAATCCCTAGCAATGTGCCCCTCCTTGCCACACTTGTAGCAAGCACCAGACCGACATGTCCCCTCGTGACCCTTGCCGCACTTTCCGCAAGTGCGGCCCTTCGGACCTCCCGTCCTCGAATCGGCGGACTTAGTCCGCTTGGCTGCCGGCTGAGACTGAGTCGGCCGCCGATCCACCCGTTGAGACTCGGCCTCCTCCCTGGCCTGGGTCTCCAACTCGATCTCGCGCTTCCTGGCATTCGCCTGAAGCTCAGCAAAGGTATGCTATGTGGAGCTCGACACGAACTCCCAGATATCCCTCCTCAACACTCCCAAATACCGGCTCATCCGAGCCTGCTCTGTGGACACCTGCTCGGGGCAGAACATTGCCCTCTCATGAAACTTCCGCGTGATCACCGTAACCGAATCAGTACTCTGCTTGAGGGTCAAGAACTCCTGAACCAACCGTTCCCTCTCCACCGGCGGAACGTACTCGTCTCTGAACATAGAGGTATACCTCTCCCACGTCACAGCTGAAATCTCTGCCAAAGTGAAGTTCGCCTTCACGAACTTCCACCAATCCTTTGCTCCCAGACGGAGCTGGTTCAAGGCGAACCGTACCCTCAGATGCTCCGGATATGAACAAGCGTAGAAGCATCCCTCGATATTAGCAATCCACCTCATAACAGCGATCAGATCCTGCGTCCCATCAAACTCAGGTGGCTTCATGTTGCTGAACTCCCAAAACAGCAACGAGTCACCTCCCTGTGGCCTGGCAGCGGCCACAGCTGCGGTAGCTGCAGCGGCTGCAGCCTCAGTCAACGCGGCGTACCGCTCATCAAAGGTCTCCATCAACGCGGCGTACCGCTCACAAACATCTCCGGAATCTCGGCCCAGATCGCCGCAGCCACCTCCTCATGAATCATCTTACGAATCTCCTCGTCACTCACACTGCTCGTACTCGGTCTGTGGCGTGGTCCAACCATGATGCCTCTGAAATACAACATAGAACTTATCAGAGACTCTATCGAGCATAATCGTACTCGATAACGCAACCCTACTCAGTCTCCGATACCTAGGGATTCCTACTTGGGTTGCCCACTGACCCGGTGTCTTCGGTAGTACGGGCCCAATACTACCGACCACACCGCATCAACATTCATCCTAAGTTCTCCTCCCCAAACCCTGGATCGTGAGTACTCTACTCTTGTTATGCACTAACTACCCGCTCGCTATCACAGCATCTCATAGCAACAGACTTCCCTAGACTAAGGCATCACAAATTAGGCCACTCTAGTCCTATCATGAATACCTAGTCTTCTAGCATGCATAACAATTCATATCATATCATATCTCTTAACACAACATTGTAAGAATATTTTGGGGATCTTTACCGTTCGGGCGCTGGCTGATCGTACACACTGCTTCATTCTTGTTTACCACAAATACTTTATAAAGATTTTATGCCTTTATTTTAAAAGTTTTCCTCAAGTCCTCGGTTTGAGTTCAGTTACGCCCGAAGGTGTACCCGAATCCCTCAAACCAAGGCTTTGATACCAATTTGTAACAACGGAAATTTTTAAACAAATTTTTCATTTCAAAAGGAAGTATTTTCATCCAAAACAAGGCATAAACATTCAACGTGTCATATCATAATACAAATCATATGAATCCCAAGATCATAAATCATCTAACAGTGTGTACAGATCACGTCGGCGCCTTCCCACGGTCCTCGCTAGTACCTGAAACACATACACAACAACTATAAGCATAAACGCTTAGTGAGTTCCCCAAAATACAACTTACGCACATACGCCTTTCCAGGCCCTGACCTTCCGGTCCATGTGTCTCAGGGGACTTCCGTCCCTACTGGGTAAACCTTCCGGTCCTACCCACGCCAACCCTTCGGTCCACACTACAATGCCTTCCGGCCCATAACATATTCGCCTTCCGGCCCATAACATAATGCCTTCCGGCCCACATTAAACTTATCATACATAGCGCATATAACAATTAACTTATCACATATAACACATATGTCTCATATCATATCCGACCTTCCGGTCACACAATCAAACCCTTCCGGGTACAGTATAGTGAGAAGACTCACCTCGTGAATATCGATAGCTAGCAAATCCCGAAATCACTCGTGCTCGATCCTCCGAGCTACAATCTCCTTATAACATCATACATCTCTTATTAACACTTTTTATCTCTAAGGTTGACTATCCCTAAGAAGTCAACACAGGTCAACTCTGGTCAACTGTCAACGATCAACTTTGACCGGACTCGGCGAGTGCACAAGGGCAACTCGGCGAGTCTAGACGTTTTCACCAACTCTCTAGGAATCCCTTCTTACACATCGAGTACTCCCCCTGACTCGACGAGTTCCACCTGGAAGAATCACGGAGACACCCCGACTCAACTCGCCGAGTCTCAAGAACAACTCGTCGAGTCCCAGCTCGACTCAGTCCACCTGTCAACCCTCTCTAACTCACCCTGACTCACTGAGTCAACCTATGACTCTTCTGGACCACTCGATGAGCTACTCGCCAAGTCTGCTCATCGGACTCGGCGAGTCCATACCATGCAATCACTCAAACTCGCTTCTAAGGTCAGATCTGCTCCAACAATTCATAGATCTGGCCTTCCTAGACTGATTCATCACGTAAAGCCCCAAACTTGGTGTACATACAATCTCTAAATGTCCATATATGAAGAATTATCAACAAATATCACAACTCAAGGTCATAACCTCCATTGTTCTTCATAAAGCTTGATGAATGAGGCTCTCTGGACCTCTATGGATCCAGATCCAAAGCCTCATCACTAGCAAGGGACTATTTGACCATCAAATCAACCCAACAAAGGCCACAAGAAGCCCTAAATCCAAATATACTTCACAAAACAGAAGATGAGCCGAAATCATACCTTTAGATCGATGATCTAAGCTTCAAATCCACAGAATAGCAACCTCCTTTGCTTCCTCTTAGCTAGGACTTCCCTCTTCTTTGCTAAACAACACACAAAGGTCAAGAAATACTTCCTTTCTCTCTCTCAAATCGCTAAAGCACTCTAGGGTTTCTTTCTATGGACTGTTGGGTACAAATGACGGCCATAAGGCCCTTTAAATAGGTCCCAAACCCGAGAAATTAGGGTTTCATTAAACAGCACGGACTCGCCGAGTCCATATCCTGGACTCGCCAAGTCCAGGTGAATCCTGCGTCCAGAATCGCGTCCCTACTCGGCGAGTCTGAGCTCCAAATCGCCGAGTCCCCTCTCAAAACACCAAAATCATAAACAATAAAGATACCTGGAAATTCGGGCTGTTACACTCCCTTGGTGCAATAAGTGCAGTTACCATCATCTCACTTCCAGCCCTTACCATGAGGTGTTTTGCAACAACTGTGGCAAGAAGGGCCACCTTGCGCGAAACTGCAAAGCACTGGCTCAACCAAACAATCAAACTTCCAGATTGAGTACCGATCGGGTCTGCTATGGGTGTGGTGAAACCGGACATTTCAAGCGAAACTGCCCCAAGACAGCAATAGCTAGCAACGCTAGGATAACTCTGGCTATAATGCAGGAAGAGGCAATCGCCGATCCCACCATCATCACGGGTACGTTCCCTCTCGACAATTCTCATATTTGCATCCTTTTCGAATCTAGTACCAAAGAAATTTTATTAATCATTCATTCAAGCATCTTCTTAAACATTGTCCTCGTCTAGTAACCGAACCATTTACCGTCGAGATAGCTAACGGTGAGAAAGAATACAACAACGATAGATTCATAGGCTATACCCTTATCCAGAACGATCATTCCTATCCCATCGACCTAATGCCAATTTCCATATAGAGCTTTGATGTTATCATTGGAATAGATTGGTTGAGTTCCAATAATGGTTATATCCTTGTTACAAAAAAGCCATCCGTTTTAATCTTCCCTCTGGTCAGACTCTCATAAATCTACGACGATAAACTTAGTTCCAATCTTCACATCATTTCTTGCATCAAAGCTCAAAAGCTTCTGCGAAAGGAGTGTCACACATTCCTAACTCATGTAATCAATGAGGAACAGGAAGTTAAAGACCTCGAGAACATCCCCGAAGTCTGTAACTTTCCTGGTGTCTTTTCCCGAAGAGCTTCCAGGAATTCATCCCAAACATCGAGTCGAGTTTCCCATCGACCTAGTTCTTGGAGCTACCCTCGTAGTCAAGCCCCCATATCGATTAGCGCCAGCAGAAATGCAGGAGTTATCCAGTCAGTTTAATAAGCTACTCAACAAAGGATTCATCAGACCGAGTTCCTCACCCTGGGGAGCCTCGGTATTGTTGTGAAGAAGAAAGATGGATCCTTACGGATGTGTATAGACTACCACGAGTTGAACAAGTTGAGCATCAAAAGCCGATATCCTCTTCCACGAATAGATGACCTTTTCGACCAATTCCAGGGAGCCAGTTATTTCTCGAAGATAGACTTCAGATCAGGGTACCATCGGCTTCGAGTTCACGAGAATGATGTTTCCAAGACAGCATTCAGGACTCGATATGGATACTACGAGTTCGTAGTGCTACCCTTCGACCTAATCACTTTCCTTGGTCACATGGTAAGCAAGGAAGGCATACATGTGGACCCGTCCAAAATTCAAGGCGATAAAGAATTGGTCAGCACCGAAGACACCCACAAAAATCCGTCAATTCTTGGGTCTCGCTGGCTACTATCGCAGGTTCATCCAGAATTTTTCCAGAATCGCCAAACCCCTAACCACTCTGACACATAAAGACTTAAACATGAGACAACGGCGATGGATAGAGATGCTCAGTGTTTATGAGTGTGAAATCCACTACCATTCCGGCAAAGCCAATGTGGTAGCAGATGTCCTGAACCGAAATGAGAGTTTAAGTTACAAGGCGAAGATGTTGTTGATGACCATCCATCCTCACTTATCCGCACAAATCCAAGAAGCCCAGTAAGAAACGCTCGGGTTTGCTCCAGCAGCCCGAGATACAAGAATGGAAATGGGAGATGAATATCATGGACTTAATCACCAAGTCCCCCAAATGGTTGAGTGGGTACGAAACCATCTGAGTAATTGACAAAATCCGCTCACTTCATTCTGATCAAAGAATCATTCAAGATGAAAAGACTCACGCGAACCTACATCCAAGAAATAATCCAACTGCACGGTGTACCTGCATCCGTTATCTCCGAACGAGATAGCCGGTTTATCTCAAGGTTTTGGTAGTCCCTTCAGAAAGATCTCAGAACTAAGTTGGACTTGAGAATGACATATCATTCTCAGACAGATGGACAGAGAGTGAGAACTACTCAGACCCTAGATGGTATGCAGAGAGCATGTGTAATTAATTTCGGAGAGTTAGGGGACATGTAGTTAGTCAAGAGTCAAGTTCCCGACAATACTCCCCCTAGTATTGAAATCATCAACGAAATCACCGAGAAGATCATCCATATCCGAGAACGATTGAAAGCTTCAAGAGACCGACAGAAGGGTTACGATGGTAAAGGACGAAAACCATTAGAATTCAAACTAGGAGATCGTGTCCTGTTAAAGGTTTCGCCCTGGTAAAGCATGATACGCTTTGGAAAGTGTGGAAAACTAAAACCGAGGTACATAGGACCTTTCAAGATCCTCGTTAAGATCAATTCCATTGCCTACAAACTCCGACTACCTTCAGAACTTAACAACATCCATCTTGTATTCTACATCTCTATTCTTAAGAAGTGCCTACCCGATGAAACCCTAGTAATCCCTTTAATGAAATCGAGATCAACGAAACTTGAACTTCATGGAAAAACCAATCGAAATCATGGATCGAGAAATCAAACGTACGAAACAAAGTCGTATCCCGATAGTGAAGGTTTGCTGGAATACCAAACAGGAACCCGAGTTCACTTGGGAGCACGAAGACTCGATAAGACAAATATCCGCATCTTTTCGATTATATTATTTGTATATTAAGTTTTGAATTTCGGGACGAAATTCCCTCTAACGGGGGGATAATGTGACAACCCGTAAATTGTTCCGTCGTTGTAACCCATTCTCGTCGGTAAAACCCGTTTGTCTTTCAATTTTTTTTCTGTTAACATTTTGGATTAGGTTATTTAATTTAAGACTTTTTGAATGACCTCGTAAACATCCAAACGCGTTAGAAAATCATGAAAACATCCCAAATTATTATTTAGAAAATTTATAGTTTCGACCACGTCGGGTTACAACAACTTAATCGGGTGCAACCAAAAGCCTCGTCTAACGTCAGTATCGGGTAGAACTCCACCGTGTCCAAAACTTGAACCATATATAAAGTTCAAATGACTTCATTTTGAAGATTTTGCACCCTATATCACTACTCTCTCTCTCTACAATTCAATCTTAAGTCCAAAATCATCCAATTTAAGCTCCAATTAAACAAGGTAACTATCCTAACTCATAGTATAACCTTTTCAGCTTTCAAATCCGTTTTCAATCTATGAAATAGTGTAATGCCCAGGTTTCAGGGCTAATCATAATTGTCAATGTAATAGTCTAGGTCAAATATTGTAACTCTTTTTGAAGTAATAAAGATGAAAAATTTGAGTATTATGTGTGTTTATGTCTTGATTATTTAATTATAAATGTATAATTAATAAGGAATAAAAATAAGCGTCAAAATTAAAGTGTGATATAAGCCCGATATCTTTATATAAAAGTTGTATTGGTCAAAACAAAGATTCCGTGGATATAAGGAACGCCGAAATCCGAGTTATAACGAAGAAGTTATGACCCGTCGAAATTTCGTGACAGAACCGACACGATGCCGGGAAGCGTAAATAGTGGATTTACGATAGAGCGAGATTTAGCCTCAGTTCTAAATGAAATTCGTAGAATGTGTTAAACTAAGAATATCGATAAAAGGAACGCCCAAATCTGACTTCGTATGAAGAAGTTATGATTTTTCGAAGTTTCGAGTTAGTAGTGTACAACCTGAAATTCGAATATTAGATCAAACGATTTTAGCCGACACGACCTAAACGAGAATCGAAGATCTCGTTAAAAGTAGCGTAACGAGAAAAAGATGGGCGAAAACGGATGTCGGATAAAGAAGTTATGAGGATTTAACGGACCAATGTTGTCCCGGTCTGTTCATAATATAAAATTTAAAATCGAGTCATAATTAGCCAACGACGTCTAAATGAAAGTTGTAGAGTACGTTCCCACTTTCGCGTGGATATAAGGAACGTCCAAAATTGAGATCGTATACGAAAGATACGAATTTTTAAAGATTAGACTCAAAATTGCGAAACCTGTTGCTCAATCGATGACGTGGCACAATCTGGACCCTCCATCGATGACTCAGTACCCGCCTCGGATGAGTGACGCGTCGCCCCTCGCTACAACCAGCGTCCGGTATCGTACGCACCGCGTTCACTTAGCCATGCTCGGTCCTGGAGAAGCCATGTCGCACCACCGGACCTTCGCCACCTGGTCATCTTATCCGAAATTACGCTCCGGGTAACCTTATGAACGCCCCACGTAGTGCGAAGCCTCGCACCTATCAAAGGGGTGCGAGGGCAGCCGGTTTTTCACACCAAAATCTTCTTCTCTCTCTAAGTGCTATAAACCCCCTTAAGCCCTAGATAAAATCCCTAGCTCCCGAGGGAAGGCCCGAGGCTCCCGGAGTCCCGAGAAAAAGAGCCTTTCGGTTTCGAAACGTTGCTCCAATTAAGTTCTGGTTTTCGATAAAATTCGCTGTAAGTGTGCAACGCTTACGCAAGTTTTAATATAGCTTTCAAATAATTATAGGAATGTTATTAGGTCCTTAAAATAATTATTTGGGCTATTATTATGAGTTATATTGAGTATTATTAACGCTTAATAATACTCAGACTAATTAATTTGTCGCGGTTATCGTTAGAGTAAACCCTAGTGGTATTGGTAATAGGTTTTTTGGAAGGAAAATCGTTTTGAGAGTATCGAAGCGCTGTCCGAGTGCTGAGTCACCACATTTCAGGTGAGTGCATAGTTACTTTCAGCTTACACAAAGATATGAAGTATTTTATATAAATTACGTGATGTGTGTGCATATTATCTGAATACTTTCTATCTATGCTAGATGAACATTTTTATACATGTTTTCAATAATTTAAACTGTATATGTATTTTATATCTACGAAAATGTTGGGGTAAAACATGGGTAGATCTATTAGTTGCTGTGTGATAAAATGAAATAATGAGAGGCCTCGTTATAGACGTTATTGATGATCTAGTCATCTAGCGGAGTATAGATGACGACCATGGACTATTCTAGAAGTCTAGTGGAACACTAACAGGCTCGCAACCTGTAGGTGTTTATTCGAACTGTGTGTTTATTTGAATTGTGTGCTCACCAGATGTACTCCATCCCCCACATGGTTGCCTTAAGGACATTTATTGCTGAGGAATCCCCTTAGTAGTAGTGTCCATCCCTATGATAGTCCTTAGACTAGGTCCCTTGTGTTAGATGTCTTAGGGACGTAAATTGAGGATAACGGGAATGGGTAATCGGGTTTGTTTGGTTTGATAAAGTTAATAAACTTATTTATTGTGGGTTGAAAACCCTATGTTCTCACCAGGCTCCGAAGCCTGACCCACGCAGTTTTATGTATTATAGGTAGTGGCGCTTGAGCATAGATATGATGTTTGGACGAGGGATTACGGATATAGGCCTGTAGATATGAAATAATGTAGTAAGGCTTATATTGTACTATTTATGCTTTTGATCTGTACGAACATGACATCCCAAGTCTTTCAATGAAATACATTTCTATGGAAATGCTTTTGATAAATCTTTATCATATATTGTTTTGGGACGAATTCCGCAACACTTTTGTTCAAAATATTACTCTGATTTTAAAACAAAGCATAAACAAAATCGGTCTTTCCTGGCCGTGATTTTGGGGATGTCACAGTTGGTATCAGAGCATTATTTTAGGAATTATGCCTAAAATGCTTTTATGTGCTAAATGCTTTGTGCCTAACATGCTATTATTTGTTCGGATCTATGGTCTGTTGCCGACCGGATCTGGAAACCTTATGTGTTTAGGATTCTAAACGTACGAGTACGATATTAGAACTAGCATGTAAACGTTTTAGAGAGATAAGGATGATTTGAACATCAGTCCTAAATAAAGATCTAAATTCACCTTATTCGGTGTATAGATCAAGATGGCAAGGACCCATAGCGGAAACGTGAATGCAAATGGGAACAAAAACCAACCCCCGGTGATTGAGCAAATATCGGTTGTGGAAGCCGCTGTTGAGCCAATAACGATGGCCGGAGTGCAAGCGATGATCCAAGCGATGTTGGATCGTCAAATGGAGGAAACCAGACGTTTGCTCCAGCAAAATCGAGAGGAAGCAACTATTCAGATCGAACAGCCCGAGTTGAACGAAGGGCAAACTGAGGAGGGAGACTACAATGGAATTGTTGGTCAAGTCAGCCCACCTATAGTTCGACAAAACAACCAAGATGACGGAGTCGAGAGGAATGGATGCAAGTACAAGGATTTTCTAACTTGAAAGCCATCGACTTTCAATGGAAAGGAAGACCCGATCGGGGTCATGGATTGGATCTCGGAGATGGAGTTAGCTTTTCATGACGTGCGGTTGCAGAGGAAAGCTACATACCACGTTTGCAGTGCGTCAGTTTCAAGGAGGCATTGTACGTTGGTGGAATACCTTGGGGAAGACTTTAAGCCCCAACAAGCCCCTGCAACTGACATGGGCAGAATTTCTGGTGCAATTCAAACGAAAGTACTGCTCAGCTCAAAACCTGCTCGAGCTAGAGAACCAGTTTCTAACCCTGAAGAAGGGAAGCATGTCAATCGATGAATACACGAACAACTTCAAAGAAAAGATGGAGCTTGCCTTGCGTCTTGTTCCGGATGATCTGAAGAAAATTGATAAGTACGCAAAGGGACTACAATGGGAGTACACGGTGCCAGTGCGTCACGCACCTACTCTGGAGGCAGCGATCTGGGCTGCCAAGTATGTGGAGGATATGATTAAGGGAAGAGCTGCCAGCAAAGTTGAGGTTGGTGAAAAGAGGAAATTTGAAGGGTCTGCTAAACCCAACAAAAAGAAGAGCAAGTTCGGTTCAAAGAAGTTCGGAGGAGGAAATGAATTTAAATGGTGCGAGAAATGCAAGAAGAAGCACTCGGGAAAATGTGGCGAGGAAGTAACCGGCTACAAGTGTGGGAAAACGGGGCACTATGCCAATGAGTGCACCACTAACAACAGGGTGTGCTACGAGTGCCGTGAAGAAGGGCATATTGCCAAGGATTTCCCAAAGAAGAAATATGCGGGAAGGCCCAACATTCCACCAAAGCCGAAGGCGAGAGCCTTCCAGATGATGCTCGAGGCTGCGAAGGAGGCAGCAGACGTCATTTCAGGTACCTTTCTTGTAAATGGTTTGCCTGCAAATATGTTATTTGATTCCGGAGCCAACTACTCTTTTGTGTCGCATAAATTTGGTGGGAAGTTAGCATTGCCTGTAGAAAAACTTGATAATGCCCTGATTGTAGAAGTTGCCAGTGGAAAATTTGTACCTGTTAGTAATCGTATTAAGAACATCGTCATCGACCTAAACGGAAACGAACTCCATGAAGAGCTATTACTCATAGAGTTAAACAGTTTTAACATTGTTTTGGGTATGGATTGGCTTAGCGCCAACGATGCTGAGATTCAATGCCGGAAGAAGATAGTAAGGGTAAACCCATTCGGAAAGGAATCATTTATGGTGTACGGGGACAAACGCAGAGTGAATTCTGGAATCATCTCCCTGATGAAAGCCAGGAAATGTTTGTCTAAAGGATGTGCATCATACTTGGCATTCGTAATCGATGCTAAGAAAGAAAAGAAAGAGGTGCAAAATATACCGGTTGTATGTGATTATCCGGAAGTCTTTCCTGAAGATCTTCCCGGATTACCACCTGATAGGCAGGTGGAGTTTCGTATAGACATGTTACCAGGAACGACACTGATAGTAAAAGCACCATACCGATTAGCACCGACGGAGATGAAGGAGCTTATGACGCAACCACAGGAACTGTTGGACAACGGTTTCATTCGACCTAGTTCATCACCCTAGGGAGCTCTAGTGTTATTCGTGAAGAAGAAGGACAGAAGCATGAGAATGTGTATAGACTACCGAGAGCTGAATAAGGCAACGGTGAAGAACAAGTATCCATTGTCGAGGATTGACGAACTATTCGATCAACTGCAAGGTTCGAGCTACTTCTCAAAGATCGATCTTAGGTCGGGATATCATCAACTAAAAGTGAGAGATCAGGATATCGAGAAGACTGCATTCAGAACGAGATATGGACATTATGAGTTCTTGGTTATGTCGTTTGGACTAACCAATGCTCCAGCGGCATTCATGGATTTGATGAATAGGGTTTGTAAACCATTCCTCTATAAATCTGTGATAGTGTTCATCGGCGACATTCTCATCTACTCGAAAAGCCAGGAGGAGCATGGCAAGCATCTACGAGAAGTGTTGGAAGTATTAAAGAAGGAGAAGCTTTACGCTAAGTTCTCCAAATGAGACTTTTGGATACGAGAGGTCCAGTTCTTGGGTCACGTGGTTAACCAGGAAGGGATAATGGTTGACCCCGCAAAGATCGAGGCTGTAATGAAGTGGGAACGTCCAAAGAGTCCAGCGGAGATCCGAAGCTTTCTAGGATTAGTCGGATATTATCGACGATTTATCCAAGGCTTTTGTTCGATAGCTGCTCCATTAACAGCGTTGACCCACAAAGGAGCTACGTATACGTGAAGTGAGAAGTACGATGAGGCATTCGAGAAGCGAAAGAAGAAGTTATGTGAAGCACCGATACTTTCTCTACCCGATGGAGTTGAAGACTTTGCGGTTTATAGTGATGCATCTAGAGTCGGGTTGGGTTGTGTTTTGACCCAAAGAGAAAAGGTGATAGCATACACATCGCGACAATTGAAAGAGCACGAAAAGAACTACCCCCCTCATGATCTGGAGTTGGCAGCGGTAGTTTTCGCTCTAAAGATACGGAGGCATTAACTCTATGGCACGAAGTGCAAGCTCTTCACTGATCATAAGAGTCTCCAGTATCTCTTTAATCAGAAGGAGTTGAATATGAGGCAACGACGCTGGCTAGAACTACTCAAGGACTACGACTGTGAGATACTTTACCACCCAGGTAAAGCAAATGTTGTTGCTGATGCTCTCAGTCGGAAAGTGAACCTTGAAAGGAAAAGGCCAAGATCATTGAGAATTGAAGTCGTCTCGACGATTGTGGAAAGTATCAGGAAGGCTCAGGAAGAAGCTTTAGGGAAGAATGACCGGAAGGAAGAACGTTTGGGCAAAACGTTAGTATTCGGAACAAACAGTTGAGGACTGAAGGTATTCCAAGATCGGATTTGGGTACCTAAGACGGGAGGAATAAGAGACCTTCTGATGGAAGAAGCACACAAGACCATGTACTCAGTTCATCCTGGTAGCACTAAAATGTATAGCGACCTAAAACCCTGCTACTAGTGGCTGATGATGAAGCTCGATGTTGCAAAGTATGTGGCCAAGTGTGTGACATGTGCAAGAGTTAAGGTACAACATTAGAGACCGTATGGGAGTTTAGAACCCTTACCTGTTCCCATGGGTACATGGGAAGACATCACCATGGATTTTGTGACTGAACTACCCAGGACGAAGAGTGGACACGACATGATTTAGGTAGTCGTGGATCCTTTCACCAAGAGTGCACACTTCATAGCAGCCAACGAGAAGTGGTCTATGGATAAGCTCGCAAATGCTTACGTGAAGGAAATTGTAAGACTTCACGGTGTCCCTCTTACGATTGTATCAGATCGTGATAGTCGTTTCACGTCGAGGTTTTAGAGGAGTCTGTAAGAGGAATTAGGTACGAAATTATGTTTGAGTACAACTTATCATCCGCAAACTGATGGTCAGAGCGAAAGAACGATTCAGACATTAGAAGATATGCTGAGAGCATGTACCCTCGAATTCCAAAGGAATTTGGACGAGCACTTACCTCTGGTAAAATTTTCCTACAACAATAGTTTTCACTCGAGCATCAAGATGGCACCTTATCAAGCCTTGTATGGACAGAAGTGTCGTACGCCGTCTTGTTGGCTAGAAGCCAGAGAGAAGCAGTTTATGGGCCCCGAGATAGTCCATGAGACTACTGAAAAGTTGAAGGTGATTAGGGAAAGAATGTTAGTAGCCCAAGATCGTCAGAAGAGCTATGCTGCCAAGAAAAGACGACCGATAACCTTCGAAGTTGGGAATTTAGTTTTGCTAAAAGTCTCACCATGGAAGGAACTTATACGATTCGGGAAACGAGGAAAGTTGAGTCCAATGTTCATTGGACCGTTCAAAGTTCTTTAGAAGATTGGGAACCAAGATTACAAGTTGGAATTGCCCAAAGAACTCAATGGTACTCATAACATCTTCCATGTGTGTTATTTGAGGAAATTCACGGGAGATGTTCCCGACATAATTCCAATCTCAGAGTTAAGGATGGATGAGAATAAAAGGCTGATCAAAGAGCCTGAGGCAATTGTTGACCGTAAGACTAAGAAGTTACGACGCAAGATGGTCGACTTAGTGCTAGTCTGATGGAAACATTCGAATGGGCTGAATCTCACTTGGGAAACAGAGGATGACATGATGAGTCGCTATCCACATCTGTTTGCTGATGCATGATTCTGGGACGGAATCATCCTAAGGGGGAGAGAATTGTAACGCCTGGGTTTCAGGGCTAATCATAATTGTCAATGTAATAGTCTAGGTCAACTATTGTAACTCTTTTTGAAGTAATAAAGATGAAATATTTGAGTACTATGTGAATTATGTGTGTTTATGTGTTTATTATTTAATTATAAATATATAATTAATAAGGAATAAAAATAAGCGTCAAAATTAAATTGTGAGATAAGCCCAATATCTTTATATAAAGTTTTAGTGGTCGAAACAAGGATTCCGGGGATATAAGGAACACCGAAATCCGAGTTATAACGAAGAAGTTATGACACGTCGAAGTTTCGCGACAAAACCGGCACAATACCGGGAAGCGTAAATAGTGAATTTATGATAGAGCGAGATTTAGCCTTAGCGATCTAAACGAAAGTCGTAGAATGTGTTAAACTAAGAACATCGATAAAAGGAACGCCCAAATCTGACTTCGTATGAAGAAGTTATGATTTTTCGAAGTTTCGAGTTAGTAGTGTACAACCCGAAATTCGAATATTAGATCGAGCGGTTTTTAGCCGACACGACCTAAACGAGAATCGAAGATCTCGTTAAAACTAGCTTAACGAGAAAAAGATGGGGAAAAACGGATGTCGGATGAAGAAATTATGAGGATTTAACGGACCAATCCTGTCTCGGTCTGTTGATAATATAAAATTTATAATCGATTAAAAATTAGCCGACGGAGTCTAAACGAAAGTTGTAGAGTACGTTCCCACCACCGTGTGGATATAAAGGACATCAAAAACGAAGATCGTATCCGAAAGATATGAATTTTTAAAGATTAGACTCAAAATTGCGAAACCTGTTGCTCAATCGATGGCGTGGCGCAATCTGGACCCTCCATCGTTGACTTAGTACCCGCCTCGGATGAGTGACGCGTCACCCCTCGCTACGCCCAGCGTCCGGTCTCGTACGCGCCGTGTTCGGTTAGCCATGCTCGGTCCAGGAGAAGCCACGTCACACCACCGAGCCTTCGCCACCTGGTCATCTTATCCGAAGTTACGCCCCGCGTAACCTTCTGAATGCCCCGCGTAGTGCGAAGCCTCGCACCTATAAAAGGGGTGCGAGGGCAGCTGGTTTTTCACACCAAAATCTTCTTCTCTCTCTACAAAATTTCTCTCTCTAAGTGCTATAAACCCCCTAAGCCCTAGATAAAATCCCTAGCTCCCGAGGGAAGCCCCGAGGCTCCCGGAATCCCAAGAAAAAGAGCCTTTCGATTTCGAAACGTTGCTCCAATTAAGTTCCGGTTTTCGATAAAATTCTCTATAAGTGTGCTACACTTATGCAATTTTTAATATAGCTTTCAAATAATTATAGGAATGTTATTAGGTCCTTAAAGTAATTATTTGGGCTATTATTATGAGTTATACTAAATATTATTAACGCTTAATAATAGTCAGACTAATTAATTTTTCACGGTTATCGTTAGACTAAACCCTAGTGGTATTGGTACTAGGTTTTATTGAAGGAAAATCGTTTTGAGAGTATCGATGCGCTATCCGAGTGCTGAGTCACCACCCTTCTGGTGAGTGCATAGTTACTTTCAGCTTACATATAGATATGAAGTATTTTATATAAATTACATGTTGTGTGTGCATATTATCTGAATACTTGCTATCTATGCCGGATGAACATTTTCATACATGTTTTCAATAATTTAAACTGTATATGTATTTTATATCTACGAAAATGTTGGGGTAAAACAGAGGTAGATGTATTAGTTGTTGTGTGATAAAATGAAATAATGAGAGGCCTCATTATAGATGTTATTGATGATCTAGTCATCTAGCGGAGTATAGATGACGACCGCAGACTATTCTAGACAGTCCAGTGGAACACTAGCAGGCTCGCAACCTGTAGGTGTTTATTCGAACTGTGTGTTTATTTGAACTGTGTGCTCACCAGATGTACTCCATCCCCCACATGGTTGCCTTAAGGACATTTATTGCTGAGGAATCCCCTTAGTATTAGTGTCCATCCCAATGATAGTCCTTAGACTAGGTCCCTTGTGTTAGATGTCTTAGGGACGTAAAGTGAGGATAATGGGAATGGGTAATCGGGTTTGTGTGGTTTGATAAAGTTAATAAACTTATTTATTGTGGGTTGAAAACCCTATGTGCTCACCAGGCTCCCAAGCCTAACCCACTCAGTTTTATGTATTATAGGTAGTGGCGCTTAAGCATAGATATGATGTTTGGACGAGGGATTATGGATATAGGCCTGTAGATATGAAATAATGTAGTAAGGCTTATATTGTACTGTTTATGCTTTTGATCTGTACGAACATGACATCCCATGTCTTTTAATGAAATACATTTCTATGGAAATGCTTTTGATAAATCTTTATCATATATTCTTTTGGGACAAATTCCGCAACACTTTTATTTAAAATATTACTCTGATTTTTAAACAAAGCATAAACAAAATCGGTCTTTTCTGGACGTGATTTTGGGGATGTCACAAATAGGATCATAAACATGTGTTTACGGCCCTAGAACACCCATAGGCCGTAAACACACATATAAGGGGTTTTTGAGCCCCAAAATCCTCTCAAAACACTTTTGGAGCTTGGGATCGACTTAAGGACTTATTAGAATGGACTTGGAACACCTTGAACTCAACATTTAGGGAGTAAACATGAGTTTACGGCCCAAGAACATGCTTGGACCGTAAACACCATTTGATGGGCAGTAAACTCATTTTAAGGTGTTAAGATGCCACTTAAACACCTCATAAGCCTTGGAATAAAGTCTAGAAGCAACCACAAACGAGTTAAGGGCCTTAGACTTGATAAAAACCACTCCCATAGGAGTTCACGGCCGTAAACCCCCCAAGGATAGGTTCCTGGGCCGTAAACTCCTAAAACATGGTTAAATGATTCCCTAAATTCTATCCAAGGCTTGTAAAATGACTTAGAATCACATATGATTAATCTAGGGCCGCCAAATCATGAAAGGAAAGAGTATATAGGAGCTTACGGCCGTAAACTACTAGTTCACGGCCGTAAACTACATTTGATAGTCCCTTTGGTGGTTTAATCCTTCCCTATACCCTAGATTTGATCCTAGCCAATTTCCTCAAGTGTTTTAAGGCCATTTAGCAACCAAGAACCCACCACCCATGAGTTTACGGCCGTAAACTCATGGGGATATGGTATATGGGCCGTAATCTCCTTAAGGAGTTTACTCTTGAAGAGAAAACTCCATATCCAAGCTTGACACACCCTTAGATGCTACCCGGGTCACTCCAAACACTTGAATTGAAGTGTTTTCGCGTCTAGAAGTGTTTATTCTTAATTAATTAATAGATCAAGGTCTAATTAGATACAAATTATGTATCTCTTCATATTACATAGGAACCTCGCGTGTTTTCAAGCCCCAAACTGACAATTAGCATCCAACCGGCACATCTCTCGTTTGGTGAGTTCATACCCCTACGCCTTTTTCCGTGTTTTTCAATGTTTTCAGGGTTGGAATACAAGCAAATTATAAATGTTTTCGAAATTTAAAACTTGATGAGTTGAAAAACTCTTTGATCGTTTAGATCTTCAAACAGGTTAATCAGAAAAATACTAACAGAAAGATCAAACACAAGAATGAATCAAAATATGTCGAATGCTTCAATAGATTCACGCCTCAGCAGAGCTCGGCTAAGAACTTCTGTTGTAGAGGCTATTTAAGGTTACAATCAAAACAAAATTATCACTGATAATGATTGACTCTCCAAATCTTACGTACTAAGATGCATGCAAGCATCTATATAAACTACACCCTAGAATATAAAATCACGGATGGACAGGCCCAATCCGGATACAAAATTAGACAAAAGAACCAGCCAAAGACGCAACACCCAACGGAACCTACAATCTCCCCCATTGCGTCAATTGGAGACAGACTCTACTTCGGCTTGCTGGGTCCAGCTGCAGGAACTTTCTTTGTGGTTTTGAACAGACGAGGAATGAGAGCTAGGATGGTTTGTCTGAACCGAATGTACCATTGGATCATGTCATCAAAATACTTCTTGTCATCTGCAGAGTTCTGCTTGCATCGATTGATGATTCCTAGAACATGTTCCAAGCATGCAGTGGTATACAGATGCTTATCTGCCAAGGGGAACATGCATTTTTGGCCTTCGTTCCTTGTGAACATGACAGAGTTCCGCTTCGGGTCGATTCTTCCCATCTGCATCATACTTAAATCACTTGCAGAACCAACAGGAGAGATGATAGGCTTTTTCATGAAAATACTTGCGATCTCCTGATCCATCTTGGCAACCTCCATGATGTAGCAAACAAACATCCTTTTGAAGTGATCTATGATTGGCCCATATTCAGCTTTGTTGGTGAGGAGGATGTTGTGCAGAATGATCCAATCATGTGGATTCAGGTAAGGAAGATCGGCAAGAGAAATAGCATGTTCTGTTTTAGTAGATCCCCTCATCACCTTGAACCGAACATTCGTGAAGTTACCCTCCCGAAAGGGTTTTAGGACCTGGACGTTTATGATCTTCCGCGCACTCCATGTCTGATACTGAGGTTGAGCAGATCTCAAATAGAATTCAACAAGCTCCCTATCAACCTTCGGGTGAGGATGAGGGACATCAGCAATATGAGAGAAAGCATGAAAAATGAAGGCCTTTCGGGTAAAGGGCATGGCAAACTGAGAGTCGACAGAATTGACCCTGTCCAAGGAAATCACCGGTTCGAGCCATAAGATGCAGGGAGTATCAATGGCTTCTTTGATAAGCTTCTCAAGAGTCCATGGAGGGAATAGAGTTTTGCGAATCTCAAGGAGATCATGAGTCTCCTTCATTTTTCTTTCGTTCGCCTCTACCTCTCTGGCAACACGAGCACTCATATCTGAATCCTTTTCCTTGCCTTGTTTCTTCAAGAGATCAGCAATGGTCTCTTTGTCATCATCATCATCATTGTCTTCAAGAATCTTCTTCCCTTTATCTTTAGCACCCGAACCTGAAGCTTGACCTGTTGTTGGAGGTTCAGTTGCTTTAGTTGATGTAGAAGTAGGAGGCGGTTGAGATTGATTTTCAGCCTTAGACACACCTTCTCCCCCTTGTTTTGGATGGGCCACGAATTTAGGAAGCCCTTCAATTTTGCTGAGCATGTCCAGGGTGGGAGCAAGCTTCTCTGCTAGAGTGCGCCTCACTGAGTAATTCAGGATAGGATCATGTGCTTCAATGATGTTGGTGAAGGCGGCGTGGACATCCGAAACACATGTGGAAATGACCACACGCTCAGATCGGAGAGACGCAATCTCCTTTTCGGATTGGAAAAGTTGAAGACTTTTGACCTTTAGAGCAGTGGTTTTGCGAGCAAGTGCATCCATGACAGAGTTCTCTGAAGCAAGATCTTCCTAGAGCTTTGTCAAGCGCTCCTCAACAGTCGTCTGAAAAGTTTTATTGTCATCGTCGAGAGTCTGGCGAAGACTGGCAAAGGATTGCAGTTCGGATGCGAATGAAGTCGCCAACTTCTCGACAACGGAATCAATCTTCATTGCATTGGATGCAGCAACCCCCTGTAAAGACTGTAAAATACTGTTAGCATCAAGAAATAGTTTTTCGACTTTTTTGGTCGCAGCAGCACATGCCTTGGTAGATGCGTCGACAGCAGCAACGACGGAGTTGATTGAGGCTTCATGTGCCTTGATGAACGAATCAACTAGCCCCTGAATGACATCCTCGGAGATATTGGACCGAGAGGATGAGGAGGAGGAAGCGATGAGACTATCTATTTTCTCATGAAGTTACTTGAGATGCTTTTTGGTGACAGGAGCATCATCGTCATCATCACTTTCAACTTGGTATGGACTATAGTAGACAGAGTCAAAAGTCATGTCTTTTCCTCCAAGAAAAGTTTCATCATTTGCTGAGTGGTTGGGAGATGAAGGCGAGGGTGGAGGTTCGGTTGTGGTAGTATGATCTGTAGTGGGTGTGGGTTCGGGTGCTGAAGTAGGAGCCCCCGTATCAGATACGTTGGTTCGAACTTCAGTGGTGGTTGTTGTCGTAGCTTCTGAGAAAATAAGGGGTAGTACCGGAACAGAGGTGGGTGGAATATGCGTAGTGGAGGTTATGGAGGGAATGGAAATAGAGATAGAGATTGGGGGAGGAGATACTGGTGTAGTTGAAACAGGTACCTCAGGTGAAGGCGAACGAGGAGGAGTGTCACCTCGAAGCGACTCCTCAGAGTTTGAATCGTCATCGTCTGATTCACCGGAGGAAGTGGCAAGAATGAGTTTACGCCTGGGCTGGGTTTCCCTCTTCTTCAGTGGAGGAGATTGGGCTGCCTTCGAAGGTTTTCGCTTCTTTGGAGAAGGACCTTTCTCTCCTTTGACAACCTTCTTGTCTTTCCCCTTGTCTGGTTTCTTACCCCTGGGATCGGGCTTGTCAGCGTCATGAATAGATTGAACCATCTTTGGAGTGAGCTCTTTGGGGCCTGATTGACGAAACTCCTTTAGGTCTTGATGATACGTCTATCCCGTGATACACACACATACATTGACTCAGGAATTGAGCCAACAAACTGAAACATGGAAGCATCAGTTACGATAATCTTCGTTGTGTGGAAAACTGCGATTGAGGAGAATGGAGAATAAGCTACAACAGGGACATGATACTTGTCCATTGCCCACTTGGTGACCAGCGTCCAGAATCTGGCATAAGATATTTCAGAATGGCGAGAAGTAGAAGCGAGGCTTTGAACCAACTGCTGCCATAAAACCGAGCCATAGTAGAGATTGACGCCGTGGTATAGCCCGTAGAGAATTGTCATAAACAGTCGGCTAGCCCCATCAGAACCTGCACTGCGTTCTGATAATCCTTTGAACAGCACAGTGAAGAAACCATTCCACTGAGGAGGAAGACATGATTTCTTGAACTTGGTAACAGTGGTTAGAATCTCGGTGTAACCCATGTTGTAAAACATGGAGAACAACTGTACGACAGGAATAGACTCAGGGTTAACCTTTGACTCATCAGGTTCGAACCCTAGAAGCGAGCAGAATCGTTGTTTGGAGATGGAGGTTTTGGTATCAAGAATGTCGAAGAATATGCGACCGACAGACTTGTCATAGTGGGCAGTTAAGAAGATCTGCGACAAGCACTCCATTAGAACGATTTCAACCTTGGCTAATGCTGGAACCAGTGGAGAATGTTTAAGACACTCCACAATTAGGAACATGAAGGCGGCGTAGTCATGTGGGGTGAGATCAATGATCAGGCTTTGCTGAGGTCGGATAGGGAGAATGTGGGAGGTTTCATAAACTGAAGAAGAATCCGCCATTGAAGAGTGTCTCGAAGAAGAAGATGAACAGTGGGAGAAAATTATCGTTTCTTGCTCTCTGAATTTTGGATGCAGTAAAGAGGTAAAAGGACTTAGGGTTTACCCTTTATACCGTGTGTAGAGGAGAGAGAAGAATCCGTCCCCAAATCTTCTTGAAAATCAAAGCGTTTCCTGAGTTGATTGACGCGTGACAGTTAGCAACCCCTGTGATTACGCATGAGAGAGAAAAACTCTTCCGTTTTGCACGCCTTCCCATCAAGCGCCGTTTTGAATGCCAAAACGTTTAGACTTTCGGCTGAGTCAGCAACTTATCCTTTTAAAATGAGCTGTCTTCATAGATAGAAGTGAACACGTGTAGTATTAGCCATAACATCCCGTTGAGAATATTGCATTAAAACTGGAGCCATAAAAATAGCTTGTAATGAACGAAACCAGATTTTTGGAAAATCAAAAAGATTTTCGTGCATAGAGTGTCAAAGATAAAGAAATAAAGCAACATATATGTGGGAATTTGTGATGTCAATAAAGACACGAAACTGTGGATCCTGGGCACGAATCTCTTCCTTCAAAGTCAAGAGAGACTTTAAAGTGTTTGTGTGGTTTCCCATTGAATTACGACCAATCACTTATTAAGAAGTGTTGAAAGGCATCTTTTAATGAGGCTGATAAGGGTGGCTTTCGCGTCAGTTCAGAGTTCTTGGTCTTGACATAAGAGAAAAACCGAATGAAGTACTTATGAGACCAATGTGGTCTGTTGAACAAGAAGGTTTGGATAATATTTAAGTGACATGATGGAAATACTTGGTGTGAAATATCAAGAAAAATTAAAATTGGATTCTAAGGGAAGAAATGTTATGGTATCTAATAATTTCATAAGAATCACACACAAAGAAAAATTAGAGATTTCATGGTACAACCACTTGGGTGTATTCGTTAATTCATAAGTGAAAGCTAGAGCAAATTTAATTTGTTCACCGTCAATGCATAGTAGGTATTGAATATTGGGTTTCACTTAGCAAGTAGTGACACAAAGCTAAGATCACAAACACAGGGATTGTGCTACCATAAACCTCAGTGGTAATTTCTGAGAGTCTCAAGGGTTACATGTATGAGGCGAATATGATGCAGAAAAATGTTTGAGATGGTGTAAGAAAACCAAAGTACCTCTGCTAAAATTATAGTGACAAAGCAGAAATCTCCTAACTCATATGAGAAAAGAGTAAGGTAGCTCATGATTAGACTAAATGTAGCAGCCTGATTGGGAAGACAAGGTTTGTATATACCAAGTCAATAAGGCTTTTATTCAGAGGCTTTGGACAACATGCAACAACATGCTTCTAGGGACACTTAACTATTAGAAAGTGTGAAAATGATACCTGTCCCATCGTTAATCTGTAAACTGTTAATATCAACAAAAGAAGAGACAAAAAGAAAAAGAAAATATTTTTGGAACTTTTGATATTTTTGTAAAGAGAAAAACAAAACAAACCAAACAAAAAAAAAATGGAACCGAACCCGAAATAGACCGAACGCTCGGCTCATTTCGGTTCCAAAAAAAATACTTTTGGAATTTTTTTTTTAAAAAACTATTGCACAAATGGGTACAACCAAAAATATCACCTGGTTTAGATAAGCGAAAAAAATGCAATGGGACCAAACCCGAAATAGACCCAGCGTTCGGTACATTTCGGTTCCCATGTGAACCGAGCCCGAAATAGACCGAGGGTTCGGTTCATTTCACTTCCAACTTTTAGTTCTGAGAATGTATTTTTGGTACTGACTCCGATTCCATCATACCTAGGCCTTGTAGGATTTTATTAAAACTTGCTTCAGGAAGGGCTTTGGTAAAGATGTCTGCCAGTTGATCAGTTGTTCGAACAAAGTGAATTTCGACATTTCCTTCTTCAACATGATCCTTAATAAAGTGATACCTCAGTGCTATATGCTTCGTCTTGGAATGTTGCACTGGGTTATGACAGATTCTAATTGCACTTTCAGAGTTGCAATATAGTGCGATTCTTTTCATATTGAGTCCATAATCCCAAAGTTGGCTTTGGATCCAAATCACTTGAGATGTGCATGAGGCGGTTGCAATGTACTCTGCTTCGGCTGTAGACAGAGAAACACACGTTTGTTTCTTAGATTGCTAGCTCACCAACTTCCCGTCTAGGAATTGACAGCCTCCTGTAGTGCTTTTCCGATCTATACCACATCCTCCAAGATTTGCATCTGAGTAGGCTTGAACAAAGATACCCGAGTTTGAGGGATACCAGAGACCGAGAGAGGTCGTTCGCTTCAGATACCGGAATATGTTCTTCACTGCCAACATGTGTGGTTCACGCGGATTTGCTTGAAACCTGGCACAATAACAAACTGAAAACATTATATCAGGCCTGCTAGTTGTGAGGTACATCAGGGAACCAATCATTTGGCGATAAAGTGTTATGTCGACTGCCGGTTTTTCCAAAGATGGTGTGAGCTTGGTACCGAACGCCATAGGGACTTTGACCTTTGAGTCTCCCACCATGCCAAACTTGGCAAGAAGAGTCTTGGTATATGCTTCCTGGTTGATAAAGATGCCTTCGGGTCCCTATCTAATATTTAAACCAAGGAAAAAGTTAATCGGACCTATTGAGCTCATTTCAAATTTAGTCTCCATCAACTTTCTGAATTCAGCTGTTAGGCTGGGATTCGTTGAGCCAAAGATGATATCATCGACGTAGATTTGAACGATCATTAGGTGGTTACCTTCCTTTTTATGAAAGAAGGTTGGGTCAACCGAACCTTGTTTGAATTTAGACATCTTTAAACACTTAGTTAGTGTTTCATACCATGCCCTAGGTGCTTGTTTCAGACTATAAACAGCTTTATCCAAGATGTAGCAGTGATCTGGATGCTTTTCATTCACGAAGCCAGGAGGTTGCTCCACGTACATAGTTTCTTCAAGTTCTCCATTCAGAAAAGTGCACTTCACATCCATCTGGTAGACCTCGAAATTCTTGTGTGCAGCATAGGCGAGAAATATTTGAACGGATTTCAGCCTTGCTACCGGAGCGAATGTCTCTTCGTAATCGATTCCTTCTTCCTGGCAGTAACCTTTCACCACTAGCCGAGCCTTATTTCGAATCACAACACCTTCCTTATCCATTTTGTTTCTGAATACCCATTTGAGACCTACGACTGAGGCATCTTTTGGTGTTAGAATGAGACGCCAGACCTTATTTCTTTCGAACTCATTGAGTTCATCTTGCATTGTCTGAACCCAATCAGAATGATCGAGAGCAATATTGACGGTCTTCGGCTCTATTTTAGAGATGAAAGAGTTGAACATACATAATTCTACTTTGGAGAATAGGGAAGTTTGCTTTGCCTTCACTTGAGATCGTGTTAGAACCTTTTCAAATACATCACCCACTATTTGAGATACAGGATGATCTCTGGTCTATTTGGTGAGAGGAGGATAGTTTGGATCATAGGATGGATCCAATTCAGCATTTACCATTTCTTCCAACTCTAATTGAATATCATCGTCATAGAGCATATCAGAATTCTCCCCCTCGACAGATGATGAGCCAAGAAATCATTCTTCAACTGGGCTTTCGGGTTGATCCAGACTTTCGGTTGTCACTGGACTTTCGGGTGTTGCTGGACTTTCGGGTACAGAGGGGCTTTCGGGTGCTACAGGACTTTCGGGTGTAGAGGGGCTTTCGGATGCATCAAAAATTGGATTCTCCCCCTGAATATGTGAGTCATGCTCATATTAAGAGGATAGATTCTCCCCCTCGACCGAAGTACCGCTCTGGGGAGGTTCTTTTCGAACTGGTTCTTCTGCTCCCATTTGTTTGGCTGCATCTTCCACAATCTTCTTAAGGTGATCAATCTTGTCGTCTGCTGTCGTGGCTTCAGAGTGAGCTGCTTTCTCAGGTTCATCAAATAGATCCATGAACTGGTCAAAGAGATTGGCGATAGAGGTTGTGACTTGACCTGTTTGAGAGAAAATCTCTCCTATTGCTTCTTCAGTGGACTTCAACTTCTTGATGTAATTGTCATCGAACGTCACATAATAGGTTTCTTCAATTCTTTTAGAATGCTTATTCAAAACCCTGTAAGCCTTTGAAGTAAGAGAATATCCCAGAAAGATACCTTCATCAGCTTTGACATCAAACTTGTTGTGATGTTCTTTGGAGTTGAAGATGAAGCACCTGGAACCGAACACGTGAAAAAATTTGACATTCGGCTTCCTGTTGTTGATTTTCTCATAAGGAGTGAGAGAGAAACGCTTGTTGAGATAAGACATGTTCTGAGTAAAACACGCTGCAGCAATGGCGTCAGCCCAAAAGTATAAAGTAAGGGAAGCAAAACTTAGCATGGTTCGGGCCGCCCCACACAAGGATCGGTTTCGCCTTTCGACAATTCTGTTATGTTGAGGTGTATAAGGGGCTGAGAAGTTGTGACTGGTTCCCTTTTCTGCTAGGAAGTCTTCAAATTCTTTGTTCTTAAATTACAATCCATTGTCGCTCCTAATGTTTCAAACAACTTTTCTTAGCTACACTTCAACCTGTTTGATAAAGATCTTTAGTTTGGGAGTCGCCTCAGATTTGTGCTTTAGAAAGAACACCCATGTAAAACGTGAGTAGTCATCAACAATAACAAGAATGTACTTGTTACCGCCAATGCTCTCGATTGATGGTGGACCACATAAGTCGATGTGAATCAACTCAAGTGGTTCAACAAATTTTGTGTTTATAATCGTTGGGTGACTTTGGCGACTTTGTTTTCCCATTTCACATGCAGGGCACAAGTGTTCACGATCGAACTTGAGCAATGGAAATCCCCGAACATGACCACCGGTAACTAGCTTGTTTATGTCTTTGAAGTTGAGATGTGAGAGCCTTCGGTACCATAACCAACTTTTGTCTGAATGAGCTTTAGATAAAATACATATTGCTGGATTCCCTTTGATTGATTGGTCTGAGATTCAGAGGGAACATTTCACCTTTTCATTCAGACTTGAGAATGACTTTGTTGGATTTCTTCTCTATTATTTCTAATCCTTCGTCATCGAATGAGACTTTGAGACCTGTTCCTCCCACCCGTTGAGACAGACTGATGAGGTTATGCTACAACCCCTCTACATATGCCACCTTTCTGATTGTAAAATGTCCATTGGTTATCATCCCATGGCCCTTTATCGTTCCATAAGAGTTGTTAGGAAACTTGACATTGCCACCGTTTTGAAATGACCGAAACTCCCTTAGCTCTTCCTTCCTTCCTGTCATGTGACGTGAGCAGCCAATGTCTATGTACCATTCTTCGTCAAACTGCTCGTCACTTATAACCTGCAAAAATTAAGCAGATTTAGGAACCCAAAGTTTCTTTGGTCCTCGTGAGCCTTTTACAGAAACAGGGATAGTAAGGGAAATATCAACCAGATATGTTCGTTTTATTAAGGTTGTTTCATCTTTCCTCTTAATGGTAAATACTTTGATTTTATTGGGGTTAGATGCAGGTATTTTGGATTCAGGTTCGGGCGTTTGAACTTTAGCTTGCTTTCGGTCTTCATTAGCTAAGGAAATTTTCCTTTTTCCTTTCATATCCTTTGATGATTGAGAATTTGGTGTATGACAAGAATTAGGCTTAGAAGAAGAATTAGAACGAGAAGAATTAGAAGAAAAGAAATTAGAATGAGAATCTTTCCTGACTTGAGGTTCGAAGTGACCCTTTCGGTTGAGCTCATTTGAGGGACCGAACCTGGACCTTCGGTTCCCGTTTGATGATGGACCGAAACTCTTTTTCCGGTTGTTGTTAGTAGCTGGACCGAAGTTGGGTCTTCTACTATAAAAGCTTGAAGGGTTGAAATCAGGTCTTTGACGGTTGATGTTTGATGATCCGAAACCTGCCTTTCGGTTGTTCTTGCTTTCGGGACCGAACATATCCTTTCGGTTTTGTTCTTCCTGTGGCCCGAAAGTCTTCCTCTGGTTCTTTTGGATTGATGGATTGAAGCACCTTTTACCCTTATCTTCTTCTCCTTTTGGCTTGGAGTCTCTGTCAAAGTGAGTATAGTGAGGATTTTAGGAACGCCAAAATTGCTTTCGCTCTGAGAGATTTTTCTTGTATCTCAAGTTCCTCTGCTGCTTTTGATTTTTCACCTGTTTTGGTTGTCGGTGAATATTTGCCTTCTGTTTCTGCTTCTTAGCAACAGATTCACTCTTCATAGAGGATGTTTCGCTAGTTGATGTGACATCTTCCACTGGAATCTCTTTTGTACCACTGGAGCTTGGAGCGTCAAAGTTGGTAGGTTTATTCAATGGTTCTGCCATGTATCTTCCTTTGGCTTTCCGTGATGTTAGCTCCGACAAACTAACTGTTTCATCTGCATTGTCTATCGATGCTGACCAGAAAAATTCATCACAACCATCTGCATTGTCTTCATTCACTATGGCAGTGAGTTCGGCTGTCTGATGTTCGGTTAGTCCTATGACCTTATAAACTTGATTAGGACTGGTTCGAACCTTTTGGTATACAACGGCCTTTTCTTTAACGATTGGGGACTTATGTTTGGAAAAACGAGCGAATTCCACAGAATTTTCAGAAATCAAGTTTTTGTGGTTTTCAGTTTCGCTCCTAATAAACTCGGAACAGTCAACCTCATCCTCTACAGAAACTTCACTCATGTCATCGTCCTCATTAAGTTCAGATGCATTTTCAACATCAATTATATTTTCTGAACTTAATTTGGTACTCAAAGAGTCAAACTTTTGTATAGTTTCGGCCCTGAGTTTCAACTTATCATTTTCATCCAAAAGATTCTTAAGCATGTCTTTATGGTCTTTGGACTTTATAAAAGATTCAATTTTGTCCAGACCATACATATAGGTGGGATTAACATCATCTGAAGATACAACACTTTCGCAATTGTATGCTTCGGCATCGATTTCATCTTCCTTTAACTCACGGAAGGGCAAAATCATGCGATGTATCTTTTGGCCTATTTCACAGTTTAAATGCAGCTGAGTAATGTTAGTATAAAGTCTTTTTGCAATCAAACAAAAAACACTCCTCTGTTTTAATAACTTAAGATTGTCTCTTTGCAAATAAATGTTCTCATCCCTAGACTTAACCAGCTCGGACTCCTTCTTTTCAATCCATATCCTTCGATCCTCACTCTTAGATGACACCTTGCTTATTTGGTCAGCTAGATTAGAATTCGTGACACGCGTTTGAGTTAAACAATTATCTAGATTTGAAATTCTTGAATTCAAGTTATTTAATTCCTTTTCATATGAAGTTTATGGAATTTTAAACGAAATGAAAATAGATTATACCTTCTTGATCAGTTCATCTAGCTCACTGATCTGCACACTAAGGGGCTTCGCTGTAAGGCATACGTCCTCTCGCTCCATAGCCTCTTCGTTTCCACCATCAGTGTTGTATCCTCTCATCTGGGATATATCTGACACCATCAGACATCTTCCACCCGCATCACTATTCTTCGCCACATATGCCTTTCCATGAGAAGGCTTTCTCACTTCATCATCTTCTGAGTCGGTTGACCACACGTGTAAGCCACCGAACTCATCATCATCTACCGAACCCTGCACAATAAGAGCATTCATAGAGGGATTAGTAGCAACTTTCTTCCTCTTAATCTCTTCCAGTCTTTTCATAAGACTTGCTTCTTCATCTTTCTCCACATCTTTCTCTGCCATCTTCTTCAACACGCAATCTTTTGCGTAATGATTTTTCCCACCACAGTAGAAGCAACTGACACCAGAGTCAGCTTCACCTTTCGCTTCCTTCTTTGATTCTTCAACTTTCGGCTCCTCTTTCACTTTCTCAGAGCTGTAGCTTCCCTGCCAATTTCGGTTCTTGTTGGTAGGGAACTTCTTCTTAATGAACCTTCTGGGATTTGATACCATCATAGCATAGTCTTCAGCTGTTAAATCGTAATCTCCCAGATTCAAATCTTCTTCTTCTTCTGCATTCTTACCATTGGAAAAAAGCGCCAAAGACCCCAAGTTTGAAACCACGCTTTTCTCTTGCAACACAATCTTTTCTTGGGATTTCAGAATCCCTACCAGTTTTGCCAAGGAATATGATTTAAACTGCTCATGCGCTTTAACCGTCGACACAACAGCCCTCCATTCGGGTCTCAGACCATTTAATAATGTGACTTTCTGTTCGATGAGCTTTCTTTCAATGTCATGCTTGATCAACTTGCTGAGAAGATGATTGAACCGATTAAATGTTTGTGTAACAACCTCATCCGGCATCTGCTTGAATTCTCCAAATTCAGAGAGAAGTAGGGTCTGAATCGAATGCTCTAGATCTTCATCTGTGGAGTACAGCTCTCGCAGCCGATCCCATATTTCTTTTGGTGTATTGCAAGAACTAACTAATCGAAATGTGTCGGACTGAAGAGCGAATCGAATTAGTCTCAATGCCTTAATGTTGCATTGGAACTTCTCCATTGCATCCTGAGTGACGTCTTTCACATCTTTTAATAGATCATTTTACTCCTTTAGAGTTTTAATGATCCTAGACATGCTTGAATGAGCGAAAGGGCCAGAAGTGATAGCCCATATCAGATACCCGTTATCTTCAGATCCAATAACGTAATCTTCAAAGTGGTGCGTCCATACTTCATAGTCTTGAGAATAGAGTATTGGAATTTTGGTGGTTGATCCGATGCTGATAGAGATGTTGATGGGATTGGATTGAGAATCGTCCATGCTTAATCGTGTAACCTGTTATAAGATCAAACTTTGTAATACGTAAAACTAGGGCAAGATGAATAATTAATGAGATACGTCAATTATGAGTGACGAATCAATAAATATCAATGAATGCAGAATAAACCCTAATCACTTCTTTCATAGAAGAGATGTGTTTGAATTACACAGTCTCCTGCTCTGATACTAATTAATGAGTTGAAAAACTCTTTGCTTGTTTAGATCTTCAAACAGGTTAATCAGAAAAATACTAACAGAAAGATCAAACACAAGAATGAATCAAAATATGTCGAATGCTTCAATAGATTCACGCCTCAGCAGAGCTCGACTAAGAACTTCCGCTGTAGAGGCTATTTAGGGTTACAATCAAAACAAAAGTCTCGCTGATAATGATTGACTCTCCAAATCTTACGTACTAAGATGCATGAAAGCATCTATATAAACTAAACCCTAGAATATAAAATCACGGATGGACAGGCCCAATTCGGATACAAAATTGGACTAAAGAACGAGCCGAAGACGCAACACCCGACGGACCCTACAAAACTTATGTAATTCTA
Organism: Lactuca sativa; assembly: GCF_002870075.4. Taxonomy (NCBI): domain Eukaryota; kingdom Viridiplantae; phylum Streptophyta; class Magnoliopsida; order Asterales; family Asteraceae; genus Lactuca; species Lactuca sativa. The sequence goes on from NC_056626.2 coordinate 350,304,968, forward strand.
TAAATATCTGGCTAAATTTTAGATATCTTTACCCCTTATGTATTATGCGGAGCATAAGGGATGTTTTATTGAATATAATTACATGGATTTCAATTACGATAAAGGAAACAAATCAAACCAATCAAATTATTATGGGAATAATTTGGGATCTTCAGTTCTCGTTTTATGAATTCGGATTTCATGCAATGTTAATAGATAAACTATGTCTAATTCAGTTTATCTCTGTTTAAAGTAGAATATTATGCCAGATAGTTTCTTTGTATTCAATTGTTTATACTTTATTATGTTTCAAAACGATTATGATATTCGATAACGACCGAGTACACCGTGAATAATTTAATACTAGCTTGTGAGATTAGTCTTCATTATACCCTTCGGGTTATCAGTAAATCCTCCCCGGAAGTATAACCAGAGTCTCCTGGAGGGAGAGCGTGGAATTTGTGAATAGATCTATTTGGGACTAACAATCCCACACCTTAACTGCTAGCTATAGTTAGGCGGGCACACCTGGGATGACAAATTCTGGATATCGTCCGACGCCTGAAGAACGTCAAGGAGGTCTCGGGTCTCATTAGCATGGTTATACGACTCACAATACGTATTAAAAATATAGTTTATTCACCGATTTTATATCTATCTTTGATTTATAGACTTTATATCTACTGTAGTACGGGATGGTATTCCCATGATTTTGAATCTATATTTTGTATATTAAAACTACCTACTGTAGTACGGGATGGTATTCCCATGGTTTTCAATCTATAGTTTTGTATATTAAAACTACCTACTGTAGTACGGGATGGTATTCCCATGGTTTTCAATCTATATTTTTATGTATTAAAAATATCTACTATTGTACTGGATGGTATTCCCAGTGGTTTTCAATCTATAGTTTTACGTATTAAACTATCTATTGTTGTACCGAACGGAATTAAGAAGTTTTAACTAAACTATCTTTATAAGAAAATATGGGATTTTCTTGGATAACAATTTTTCAGAAAACCAAAGGAAAACATGATATTTTTATATAAACAAACAGCTAATGAACTCACCAGCTTTATGATGATTTTTAAACTGCTTGTATTCTCAGGTTCTCCTTAGACAGGTATCCCGCATTCTTTTGCAGAAGACAGAGCTTATGTAAGTCTCGTCTTATTTTGATTAAACTTATGTATCTACAAAACTTGTATTACTTTACTATCAAACAAATGTAATGAATCTCTGTAATGTAATGTTTTGTGTTTACTATGCTTACTATGTACATTGGTTGTGATACTTCATGACGTCCTCCACCCCGGAACGTTTCTGCCTTCGGTTTCGGGGTGTGACACACCTACCTTGAAATATTCTATAGCTTGGATTACGGCATCCTTCTTCTAAGTTATAAAATATTGTGCTGGGTCCTAGCCTTAATATTTCATATTGGTGTTATATTAAGGGCTTTAAATCAACTATCTTGAATATCTCCCAAAAGATGTCTGGTTCAGACATCTATGATCTTCCCAAATCTCTTGGAACTTCACTTCCTCCACCTCCTCCAATTATTCTCCTTAAGCGACAAGTTCAAGGTTACTCTAGCCCTATTGACAAGCAAGGTCTATGTTTAAGCACATCTTGGAGATCAAGTCACATATTGACAAGCCGGGAGAGTTGGGTGTTAAAGTCTTAAGAAAGTTGGTTGTTCAATCACTTTCTAAGTCATATAGTGAGTTACCCTTGGGACTACTATGAAATAGACTATGACATAACCCTTAACGATCTTATCTATTTGCTTGGTGCTGTTGAATCAGAAATGATTTGAGAACTAGCAAAGCAAATTTGATTAGAAGATCAACTTTCAAAACCTTCAATGGAAATTGACAATGGTTTCATTGGATACCCAATAAAAGCTTTCTCTTCCCATTGGAAAAGGGATTGTCCATAGTCAACTCGGTTGACCAAATGGTAAAGAGAAAGTCTAATTCTGAGATTGTCCCATGTACCAAAGGGTCCATATGGCTCTATTGCCAAAAGGAAGGGGCATTGGTTGCGAAGCTGCCAAATTTACCTAAAAGATCATAAGGTTGGTAAAGTCAATAAGTTTGACTGGGTCACATGTTGATGTTTTCAAAATCTAAGGAAAATTGAAGGAAACTTAAAGAAAGAGAATGTTGAATCTGATCTTGAAGATGGATTTCTATCGCTTGATTGAATATCGGATTCTTGAGCTACTCTTAGAGTTATGATAGATTGCTAGGAAATATGTAATAGCATAGTTTTCATTTAAAGTTTCATTGTAAGGAAAAGTTTTTTCCGCATTTTATAAATAAATAAATATTTGATTTTATTTTAGTTTATATCTCCTTGCAATGACTTTTATTGAAAATTGATCTTTATATGTTTCTAGCAATAATTGAAATGTGAATTTGATTCTTTTGTTTGTGGTAGTGTCTAAATTTACCAAATAAGGAAAGCTTCTCATCACCCAAGTTTTCAGTTGGATAGAAACTTAGAATCATACAAGTTGTACAACATTATGAATGAGAACTTTCAACTTTGAAAAATTAAGACTAGTTCCTTGTTCACATTTATATGTGAGTCAAGTGAAGGACTAAGGGATCGAGTACACATTCTTGTGCACTAATCAAGTCCACCACAAAAGATCTATAAGACTATTCGTCATGATTTACTAAAGTTTAGTAAATATGGTTACACTTACAAGTTTAAGTGTAATTCTGATACATTGGAAAAATTTCGATGTATGGCAGAACGAGTGAGAAGAATCAAATTAGGCGGAAGGATAAAAGTTTCTCAAATCTAAAAAGATGGGAGAGAAATTTAGTATCATATTATATGATCATCTTAATGACTAAGAGACCTTATCACAATTCATCCTCTAAGTGCATTCTGATAGCTAAGAAGAGGAGCTATGAATTGTTGAAGTGGTCAAATCAAGAAGATTATTCATACCTCGTTTAAAAAACAATTCTTAGAGTCATACTCCATGATTGTAACTTGGGTGACATATCTTTAAGGAAGGTTTATTAACAATAGTCAAATGTAAGAGTAAAAGTATCCTACTCTTGTACATTTGAAATTGGTAAGTTGTGATGTTTTAGATAAAACAAAGACCAACTAAGACCAATTGTGTGAAGTGTTTGTTTTGATAAAGAATCCAAACTATCTCTTGAATATTTGGAAAGGTAGTCTTATATGTCAAGAGGAAAGTGGGAGTCTTAAAGATCCTAGAAAGAATTTCAAGATCTAATCAAGAATAAAAAACTTGTAGTTTAACACTAGCACACGACGTGAGGTTTATAACCTGTCATGTTGACATATTTCTATTTCTGTGCCCATTCCAGTTAAAGTTGGCTTTGCATATGAGTTCTTATAGTTCTCAATTGGTTGCATAAAAACATGGAAGCAATGGCAGGCCCTTGAGCTGCCAGGTGGCAAGAAATTAAGATTGAGTTCAGTCCATTTGAGTTTGGATTTGTCATTATCATTGTCTTGTGACTACGGTTTTGACAATTCGCATGGACAATAACACATACACCATAAAATACTAAGGGTCATATGGTTTCTCTCCAATTCATGAAAATAATCGTGAAGAAACACTTACACCAAGTAGATTCGATCCAGATGGCAAAAGGTCTAAACAATTGAACCTATGATTACAACATCCCTTTTCATAGTTTTGAAATTGTTTATACACACATGCATGCTATCTAAGTAAAGGTGTATGATTTTGATAAGGTTTTATCAAAGAATCTCGTATCAGAAGTCTGAAATTTGGTAAGAAAATTAATAAAGTATTGATTTCTAGAATTCCAGCTGATTTTTTAATACATGTCAAAGCTAGTGGGAGCATAAGTGTTATGCTAATAATCATCATGTTACTGGGTGCATGATAATTATGAAAAAGGTTGCAAGTTAGCAATGTTAATTATAGAAAAACAAAAGGTTTCAATTAGGAAAAATTTGTTTTGCTATAATTAAGGGAGATGAAATTATACTTCATCTCAAATCCATAAGCTAAGATCATAAGATTTTCATCAAATTTAGTCAAGTATATATATGAATGTTATGTTGGAATGGATCAACATAAGGAAATTCTATATACGGGTACATTATTTGCGTTCTAAAATTCGATTATGATTACGACATCCCTTTTCATAATCTGAATTATGAGAACTTGGAAAATAGAAATATTGTAGCAAAAGGACTGGTCTAGTATCATGTCTTTATGGTGACACATCATGAATCATGTCCCATATGCTTCAGATATAGGATCGATTGCATGTGCTATAATATTCATCCTTTCTAAAATTTCCAAATGCCTGGGGAATTAAGAAGGGAAAAGGTCTAGAATTGGATATGACTAAAAGGATTAAGGTTTACCAAAGATTGGTTGGTCAAGGACAGTTAGAAGTATAGTGTTAATTTTTGGAAGGACAATATTGACATATCTTGAAAAAGCGGCAACTCTTGTTCAGAAGTGATAGTCAAAATGGGAATATGGGAAGGTGGAAATTGTTCAATAAATCTGTGTAAGATTAGGAAACTTAATGCAAGAAGGATGTTTCCAAGGATTCGGTCTCCATTGGAATACTTTGTAATGTATGTTGTCAAGTCTTTGTGACTTTGTGCATAATCATTACAAGAGGACCAATGCATATAAGTTTAGAATCTAACAGATTTAGGTAAATGGCAGGAATTTGGAATTCTTGCATTTGTAGTAAGGAATTGGGAGTGTGAAATAAGAATCATTGGAATTATGTTCAATCGATCTATTTCACAAAGTAAAGATCATAGACAAACTTAGTATGCATACTTGGTGTATGGCATGACTAGTGTTTAGAAAAATATAGTGTACATGCTTAGAGCATGGGACAACTATTGTTTTAATTCAAGTATAAAGTTGATAGTTTGAAAAAGTATGCAATGAATGATGGGTAATCAATATAGTAATAAATAAAAGATGTTTTATTTATATTTATAAGTTCTGAGACCATATTGGATTCGATTATTCTTGTGTTTCACTTTGCATGCTTTGACTTCCAGAATAACTAGGTCGTTCTTCCTGATTGACTAAGTTATTCAAACCATCCACAATCGGTCATATGTTGGATGTAGATATGAACCAAGACTGTCATGAGTGTGCTTGTAGAGTTCTAAGATGTTAGACAAAGTGGTGCTACAACACTCATGAGTGCTCATAAGTTCTGAGTATTAGATTCAACCCACGCTCATTGGAATTACTTCATGGATTTTATCATGAGTGATCATGAGACGATAATATCTTATATTCTTCAAACCTAGAGATATGAGTTGTTACAATGAGTTGGTTGTACATTGATTGCACGAAATCGCATTGGTAACTTGATGTTATAAAATGTGCCTTTGTATATGATTTAACAAGTAGTAGAACAAGCCATATGAGTCAAATTTTATCCGTTCCTCTTACCTTCAGGATAAAACCAATATATGTGGGCCCCTCGATGATATAATGATGACACATGTGAATGCTTGGCCAAGCCAGGACTGATTTGATATGTTCAATCAGTCAGTCATCATGAATCGGAAATCGAAAAACAACAAATGGACATAGAGAATGATTTATAATACATGTCTCAGTTCATATGATATATAGAATGGAGGAATATATGATCCATTATCTAATGGACAAGTCATTGACAAAGGTCAGAGTTCATCGACAAGGTCAGAGTTCGACAGCGGCTTTGGAGAGCTACGATTGCCAGTTAGGTTTTGAAGTCATACTCAATAATAGTTTTAGACTTATCCAAGTGGGAGACTATTGGATTACTGTCTAAGTCCATAACTATAATTGGTATGCACTTGACCCGACTCGGCATGGTCCATTTGGGCTGCATAGCATCGAAACATTTGGATAGACCGTTTGTGAGAAGAGGACATTTGTGACATATTAGCATATTATAAGTTCTAATATATTAATATGAAATCATGTTATTTAATTAGTATTGATCAAGAATTAATTTGTACTTATTTTAGTGATTAAAAGAGACTAATTAAATATATGGGGATTAATTGTGTAAATCATTCATTCTTATATATGTGGGCTTATGATCCATGATTCCTTATGTTGGGTTTAACCCATGTGGTGACCCATGGATACTCCATGGAGGTTAAAACCCATGGAGCATAAGGAATGGGTAAAGTCATGGGTTACATGGTGTAACCCTAATGTGCACACTATATAAGGACCCCTTTCGCTCAAGAAATTGGCATTACTGATACATATACGAGGGCTAGCCGATTTGAGCATGAAGTGTCTTCTTCTCATGGTTATTCCAAGTGTTGATGATGTTGTGTGAACCATTTGAGGTGTCACACATGGGGCACTAGGCTCTGGAGCATCATGAAGTCAAGCTACATCAAGAGGTATGTATTCTAACTTGTTATATTACCCAAGTATTAAAAGATTGTATGATAGATAGGGTAATACCTTGGAATATTCATATTTGCATGTATAATAGAGAAAACCTAGATCCAAGGTATTTAGGATTGCATGTACACTTAGGAGTGTTAGAATGCTCAAAACCTAACACTTTCCTGACCGGGCTCTGGCTAACTGTACATATCACATCTTCTTGGAAAACCAAGTTCGATTCAAAGATCCATGTTCACGATCCCAAGCCAACAATCAAACAAGAACATGAAAAGAGACCCAACCCATGTCTCAAATCCAACCATTTTCTTAAAAAAAAAATTTCGAAAATATTTTGTGAAAATTATAGGAACCTATTTTGAGTTTAGATTCATACAAATGTTCCTTCAAATCCCTCAAACCAGGGCTCTGATACTAACTTGTAACATCCCATTTTCACAAACAAACTTTTCATTTTAATTAAGGTAAAACACCATTTCCGTATAACCCAAGTTAAGAAAACTCATTTGTTCCCAAATAAAATTGTTAGAAATCAGAGTGATATATTAAATGAGGAATCTCCAATGTTGTTGATGAGTGTGTACAACCACTCCTTTGCCTTCCCACTATCACCAATGGTACCTAAAAAACATTTAATCCACAACTATAAGCCAAAGATTAGTGAGTTTCCACCAAAATACCATATGCAACACATCATAATAAACAACTATGGGTTATCAGCAACCCTAGGACTATCAATAGTCCTGAGGACTATCATCATTCATAAGCATCACATACAACACAAAAATATAAACACCTATGGGTTATCATCGTCGTTGGGACTATCAGGAGTCTTGTGAGCTATCAACAATCCTGTGGGCTCAAAACACCTTGTGGGTTATTAGCAACCCTATGGACTATTAGTGGTTCTAAAATCATCAGCAAATCAATGACAAATATAACAATAATCGGGAAATAAGACTTACCTAGTTTAACATGCACACCAGTATGATATAGGTAATACATTGAGAAGACGCACTGCCGCATACCGAGCCTCATATAGTACTCTACGTCACCATTGGTGAATCACTACAGAATACATAACTATATGTAACCAGAGGTGAGATAGACATTTGAACACGTGATTAAAATCTAGAGCCTCAACCAAACAAGTAACATGCGAGAAACCCTAGATCAAGAGCTCTCATGCTATCCTATATGACTGCATACAACCCTTAGGGTACTCAACTACATGATCACCAACCCCTAATATATATATATATATATATATATATATATATATATATATATATATATATATATATATATATATATATATATAGACTCACTATAACACATAGTATAGTGAGGAAACTAACCTGAATTGAAGACCCAAGGAAACACAACAACGCCCTCACTCCCTGCACCGATTAGACCTTCGAACCGAGCAGCAGCAATTTAAGATAAATCCTTAATCAATATCCCAAGTCCTTCAAGTTTGACTCAATGTCAAACTTATCAAAAGTCAACGCTCTACATTCAATAAAAGTCAACAGTGAACCACGTCAACAATTACCACGACGTGGAGGCCTATTGGCCATGTTGTGGGCATGTTAGGACAAATTAATCGACATGCAGGACACCACCATGTACTGGAAATCCTTTGGCCACATCGTGGTTCCTGGAAGAATGTCATAATTTTCATTAAGTGCTTAATCATTTTATATCTAGACCCATAACCTCAGATCTTGTCTATTTTCAGCGACTTAATGGATAAAGTTTCAAATATTCTCCATTAAAACTCCACCACAAGGCAAGATCTACGATTCTAATCCAATAAGTCTTTAATGTGACCTAAACTTGTGTATGGACACAAGATGACTCCAAGCATGGCTCTTTTCTCAGTCATTAGAAGCTTAGGGACAGAAAGAGAAGCATAACAAGCTATGGAGTTCCTCAAACTCCATGAGCATCCATGGAAGGGACTAAACTACCCAAAGTGATCCCAAACTTGAATATGGAAAAACAAATGTCATGGTATGAACTTTAGACCTCCAATAGCTCAGAAATCCAAAGAAGGCGATAGATCTAATTTGGTTGCTTGCTCACTTACACCAAAATTATCTTCTGCTTTCCTCAAGCCTCACCAAAATCCAAGAACAAGGACTTCAATCAAGAAAACAAGATCTGAGTCATTCCATGGAGGCTACAGTTTCGAATTTAAGGGTTAGAGGCTGAAGAGGATGCCCTAAACCATGAGTTTATGTGCTTAAATATTGAAGAAACCTTAAAAATAATGGGTTTGGGGTTACAACATCTGCCATGTTGTGGCATCCCTTTTGCCACGTCATGACCACCATTAATTATGCATTATTGAATTTGACATGCCACGTGGTGGTACTCCATTTACCACATCGTGGCACAAGGTTTTTCCCCAAAAACCTTATCTTTGATCCTTTAAGTCCTCAACTAATCTTTTCTGGAAGCAGGTGTTACAAACCCTAATTGGAGTCTTTGCCGAAAAAATTATGGTGGTGGTGGTGGCTTTGACATGTGGTGGCATTCATATCTCAATGTATCTACAAAGAAGGTAGCCGAACTGATGACACTGGCGAAGTCGACGCCGAAAACGAGGGTTTTCAGATCAGAGGTTTTCCAGGAGATGGTGGTGGTGGTCTTTATAATTTCCAGTGGTGGTACTGTTTATGTTTTGAGTATTTAAGTGTGTTTAATTTAGAGATAGGTAGGGGAGGTAACTGTAACGCAAAAAAAATTCACATTAGGTACACCTAAATAAAAATTATTTTATTAATAACTTTATAAAACATTTCGGTGTACAATAGCATACTGGATTACAAGAAGTTATCACCAAGAATTGTACTGACATCAAGTACATGATTCGAGACGAGTGCTACATCAACCTAACCTACAACACAACAATAAACCACACCATAAGCCATAAGGCTTAGTAAATAACATCTACAATAACATAATAACACGAAACATCATTTAGTAATTCAACTTATCAACCAACATATATATATATATATATATATATATATATATATATATATATATATATATATATATATATCTTCATATATATCACAATCAATATGCTATAAAATATTATACTAATTAGCTATTGTTCTCACTTACTATAAGAGTTATCACGAAGTAATAATGCAAAACTAACCAAAGTTTCACCACTTTTCATAACCACAACTTTGAGAATTCTTCGTGTAAAGTAAGTATCTCACATTCATTTTCCATTCCAACAACCAATTATCATCTTAATCAACTTCATCATACTACAACATTCTATAACTTGAATGATATATAATATAACAATATCATAGTGTATCAAGCTCTCATATATTTGTAGCATTACACATCAATAAACATTCATTATTAGAGTAGTGTTACTCACCCAATTAGTTAGTGAAGACTAATTCTAATTCCGACCTCAAGCTTCTTACCGCTTCTCAATCCATCACTTGTTCATACCTATTTGGACAATGTATCAAGTTCATTAGAACTTATCTAAACTTACCATTATATCAACCATAATGATCAATTACCTGATCACTAACTAAACCTCGCAACCATTTGTTACAAACTAATCAATTTTCCAATTATAATCACCTAACGACTTAACCTCGTCATCCATTAGCCCAATTGACAAATTCTGGTAAAGTAGGGTATATAACCCTTACCATTCACTTTTAATATTTAACTACTCATCGGGGTTCATAATAGCACCGCATCACAAAATCCCGTAATACATACTTATGTACAACAACCCTCTACAAAATATTACAATAACAGATTTATGTAAAACGGAATAAAATATACCTTCGGTGATCCTGTAAATCGAGTCGCGTACTCACATACACTAGTACAATACAACGATAATGAATCCCCATTAACACTTCCTGATCCGCTGCCCGAATAGATTATGCAAAACTCCTCAAATGACACAAAATGAATATATTTATACTAGTACATCATCACGTCGCTGTTCCAAGCTAGACTTTGTTGCTGCCACATGTCATGGCCTGTTTCCACATGTTACTCTCTGGTTGACACATGTCCCCGTGATACATCACTTGCCACGTCATGGTGAAGACTACGCTGCACCGCAACAACCACAATCTGACTATTTGACTTTGACTTTTCTTGACTTTCTTAGAATAGCAACATACTTTCATCCTAACTTTAAATGATTATAACTTTTCATACGAACTCCATTTTCGACGGTCTTTATATCCACATATCGTCTTAAAGTAATCCGACACTTTCTTTTACTAACTCATGTCCATTCTTGCACAATAAAACTTGTTTTGAAAAACGAGTGTTATAGTAACAACACAAATTTTCTTTTTATCTTTTTCTTTTTAGTTATTGAAATATATAAAAATAAAAAACGAAAATATGAAGGGGAAACTTGTTATTTCAGGAAAAAATTAAAAAAATTAGACCAAAGTTGCAACAAAATAAAAAGTTTGGACCTGTGGTGCTAGCCAAAACTTTTTTGGATCAAAGTGGCAATTTTCAGCTAACTACATGACAATTTTTGCATTTTTGTCTTTTACAAATGGGTCAACTAAGAAATATATAGCTATTGTAAAAGGGTCAATGTCATAAAAACCCTCAATTTTTTAGGGTTTTGTCGGTTTTGCACAAAGTTGAAATTTATGTCCGTTTATACCCAAATATTTTCGAAAAAATTTTGGTTTTACCCTTTTACTGGAGATAACAGGTTTTCAAGGTTACCATTATATTAAATTTGCAAAAAAAAAAAAACGTTAAGTTTACCATCTTTTTGCGTTTTTACCCTTAAGTTTATAATTTTTTTTTACACTTTTACCCTAAGCATATTTTTTTTCATAATATACATATTCATGCAGAAAAATCGTATTTATATACGAAAAGATATTTAATTAAATATTGTATTTATATTTTTTTTAATCTTATATATATATATATATATATATATATATATATATATATTTGTTTATGTGTGTTTATGTTTTTGCATGGTTATACCATTTAAAAAGATAAATAATATTTTCAGAATTATGAATATGTGTTTTATAGATATAGTTTTTAGAAGTATAAATACATATTTTTACATTTTTATATATTAATATGTATCTATACTTCTAAAAATATATTTATAATTTAAAAAAATATATATATCAAAATACATATTTAGACTTCTAAAAATATATGTATGTACTTATATAAACATGTTTATGAATGAACAAGTTTTTTTTATTGATATGTATACTTTTAAATACGTATTTGTAGTTCTAAGAGCATATTAATTTGTTTTTTTACATCTTAAATGGTTTATCCAAGAAAAAAACCATACACACACGCACACACACACACACACACACACACACACACACATATATATATATATATATATATATATATATATATATATATATATATATATATATATATATATATATATAAGATTTAACATTAAAAAATGTAAATACAATATTTAATTAAATTTTTTTCGTTTATAAATATGATTTTTCTGCTTGAATACGTATAATATGAAAAAAAAATACATAGGGTAAAAGTGTTAAAAAATTGTAAACTTAAGGGTAAAAACGTCAAAAAAAACTGTAAACTTAAGAGTTTTTGTGCGAAGTTAATATAATGGTAACCTGTTATCACCAGTAAAAGGGTAAAACCGAACATTTTTTTGGAAAATGTTAGGGTAAATATGGACATAAAATTCAACCGAACATTTTTTGGAAAATGTTACGGTAAATATGGACATAAAACTCAACTTTGGGCAAAAAAAAAAAAAACCTTGAAAACTTGAGGGTTTTTATGACATTAGCCCTATTGTAAAAATAGATTAAAAAAATGTTGTTTCTTAAAAATTAATTTAGGAAAATGATTTTTTTTAGGCACAGAAACTCTATATATTTTAATTTTGGGTCTGAGACTTGAGACTAGTTATTTACAGAATAAAAAATTAAATATCTTTTACCTATTGTTTCTATTAATCCTCTTATCTATTTAAATGATGACATTTAATTGGATATGATATGTATCCTAAAATTAAATGTGTTATGTTAGTATCCTAAAATATCATTAAATAACCATTAAATTTTACAAATGTCACTATTTAATTGGTTATGATATATACAAACAAAAAGTATGACTACAGAATACATACATAAAATCGTATTTTTTATGGACAACGAAACTTATATCATTTAAAGGGTTATCTATATACTCCAGGATATTTGTGGGAACTTTCGACATGATTATCTGTTACACAAACATTCAACATTTAGTTAAACAATCATTTATTTCGAGTTAGAGCTTTGAATTTGGGTCTTTTTAAACTCCTTCCATCCCGAGTTGCCAAGATTTTTACGTCTCAATTATTTCGTCCGTGTTGACCTGGTATTGTATATTTTTAATATAGTTAACGTCGATTTCATGATTCATACAACAAAATATTCCAGTTGAAAACGTTAATAAAAAGGGTGAAGAAAAAGACATCAGGGTAATGCTATGTGTATGTTAGTTGCATGGATTTTTTTAAGAATAATTAAAGTTATAATTTTCGTGATTACTTTTATATGCTTTTTTCTATATAATTAAATAAACTTTAAATACTTTTTAAGTGAAAGACGATCGTATATTTACATGGTAAATATTAAGATTATGTTTGACAAAACTAGTTGTTAGATAAAATATGTAACTTTATTTGTTAGTTGAGTTTTTGACAAAAGTATTCGAAAAGTTTTGAAACGTTTAAAATTACATAAAATAACAATTAAAATTGATTATATGTTAATCCACGACCATGGTTTTTGTTAATTCAATTTGTTATTGCAAATAAAATGGCGTAAAATCAGTGTTGACAAATATCCTATGCGTTGTGACTTTGTGGTTGACTTTGCTGATGGGTCGTTATGATCAGAGTTTTCTATGATCACGGTGCTTCTTATGACGTATTCAACAAGTATTTAATGAGACTGAACCTTAATTATTATGGATGCTTCATTGTTGTGGCTAGTCTTGTTAAGATAATGTTGGGTAGTTCTTTTAAACCTAAAGCACGTGTGTCGGAATGGGAATGGAACTTTGTAGTCAAGAAAAAGGGTATACAAGAAAAGCGAGGGTCGAGTTCGAAAATAGTGAAGAAGGACGACTACTCAGATGGAAAATTTAAGTCTCAGTTTACATAACAAACTTTCCACCACAAATAGAATATCAAGATTTGAAGAAGCTTTGTGGGGTATATAGGGTAATCGAAGATACGTAGACAATGTTATATCATAAATTGTTTGATTACTCAAAAAACAATTAATTACATAGGAATATAGAGAAAATACATAAATCCTAAGAGTTTTGGGTCTAAACCTTAATCACTAACACTAACATACAATTTGCATTTTCCATGAAGGTTTTTGATTCGGCTGAATTAGCAAGGAAACTAATTGATGTTTAGATTGAGAATTATCATTTATTTACAAATGTTGGTAGGTTTGGCCGAAATGAGAAGAAATAGGTTGCCAGACATGGTGAGGCAAGCAACAAATTTGAAAAACAAAGTGTTAAGTCTCGTATATTGAATAATTGTGTTTGAGTTTGTATGCAAAAGGGTTTCACAAATTTTTATTTGAGTCTTCACTTGTATATGCGAGATACTTTGTTTGGTCTCGCAATTTTTGTATTTAGGCTTCACAACTTTGGTCAATTAGTTATTTTGACAAGTTGTCTTAGTTTATGTGTCGTGACCTCATTAGTTATGCCCTAATCGACTCCCTTTTCATGTCTTATATATAACGGTAGTTAGCTACTTAAATAGAGAAAGTGTCTTTTGAGAAGTTCTTGCATCATTGTAATTGAACATCTTTACTCTTTAATGAAATTCATATCTTATTTACTTTGAAGTGTTCATGCAATTTCGTCTTAGCAAGTATGATTTATATCTTTTAGAATCTCATCGATCCTAAGAGAGGATTTCTTTGAGCTCTTTTGAAATCCATCATTTCATTCGTGTTTTTTGAGTTTTCTGATTTCTAGTTTAAATTATTTGATTTGTTTTGCATTTTGCAATCTAATTGCAATCAGATCTAAAATTCTTTTTTTTTCAAATCAATTGTTTCAATTTGAAATCTGTGTTTGCTCATTGATTTGATTATTACTTAATGTTTTTTGAAATCATGTCTAAAGACGATTCACACTCAAATTCTTTCAATCAATCTAGTATTATTGGATCTACAACTAGAATGTCAATTCTCTTTCTAGAAGATTATGAGGTTTGGGTTCTGCACTTCAAAGATTACATCACTGGAACTGAAACTCATGGTTCTCGCATATGGCAGTCCATCATTGAAGGTCCTCATCAATATGCATAGATAAAACAAATTATTCATACTCAAGCTGATTTCGATGATATCATTGCCAATAATATTGATATAACCAAATATAAGAAATAGAGTGTAACATTCAAAAAAACATGAGGTAAAAATTTCATTTTTAATTCAACCAAAACACCAATTATCTTTTATTCAAACATTCAAAAGTATTTCATAACAAAACAGTCATCAGAGTACAATCCCAAAAACATCATATTGTGGAAACATGGGTGGATGCCCTGCGATCAAGTCGGGCCCTTCCCTTTTGAACCGAAAGTACTTGAAACCATAACCATAAAATCGTAAGCACAAAGCTTAGTGAGTTCCCCAAAATAACACACACCATACATATCATTGGGCCTAGCCCGCATATTGGGCCAACCCATATTGGGCCCAGCCCTGCCAAACCAATAGGCATAGCCTGATCATACAATTGCAAAAGTCATACAGACAATTAACACCCTACATAACATACAATGGGTCTATCCCTTTCTGATCCATGGGCATAGCCCAACATACAAATAGGCCTAGCACAACATACAAATGTATCTAGCCCAACCTACGATGCAAAAGTAACAAAGGCAAATAGCATAACATGTCCTAGTGGGCCGACATTGGTGCCTTCAGCCCACAAGTACAGTAAGAAGACTCACCTCAGTCTGCTGATAACCAAATAGTCGTTCTGGTCGCTGAACCGGATAACCTTGCACCAACAACAATAAATAAAATCTTAATTAATAATTAACCAGATAACCCAAAATCCAAGGTCCAATCCATAATCCAACTTCAAGGGTAAAAGACCATTTTACCCTTCCCACAACTAGTCCAAGAACTCATGGCCCAAACTCCAAAAGGCCTAATTTGAACTTTTCTGTAGTACGTCCCGCATACCAAAAGTGTATGCCTTGCGTACTCACCCCCAAAGCACAAGGTACAAGGTGTCTATTCACGAAACCAACATTACGCTAAGCGTACTCCTACGTACGCCTAACGTACTCATCAAAGGCCAAATAATCTAAAATATGCTCTTAGTGGTTAAGACAATAGCATCCAAACTCTTATCAGACCTTAAATGATGTCTTAACACATAAAGTTGGCAACTTAACTCCTTTGCATGACCTAATGGGACCAAATCCTTGTTTTTATCTATATTAATAACACCAAATCATGCATGCATCAACAAGAACCCTCAAGATGAAATTTGTATGACTTAAGAACTCAACAAGGACTAAATATGAGGCTCAAAGGTCCTAGAGTAGCTTCTACTCAAAAGATCAACAACCTTGGGACCAAAACATGGTAAAACACCACCCAAAACTAGATCTATACTAGAGGACCATAAATTTTGAAGCTTTATACCTCCAAAAGGTAGATCAAGATGTACAAAGATTGGATCCACAAGCTACAAGAAATTTCACACTTCTCCAAGAAGTTCCTTCTTCCTTAATGAGCATCAAAATGCATTAAATCACACCAAAAGCTCAAGACCCACACCAATGAAGGCTAGGATTTCATTTCTAGGGTTAAATGGGATGGAGGATGAAGATAAGAGGGTGTAGTGTTGAGTTAAGGCCAATAAATAGGGTCCGAGACCCTAAATTAGGGTTTGCATCTGGTTGGAGTATGCCTTGTGTACTCCCAATACACCCAACATACTCCATAAAGTGTCCGTGATACACCTACCTAGTACGCCCATCGTACTCCTATGTATGCCCAACATACTAGGCTTACCCCTAGTACCACTAAACTTCGGAAGGCCATAACTTCTTCATTCTAAGTCTGTTTTCGATGATCCTTATATCCCCAGAAAGGTAATGAGAAGCTATACACTTATATCAACTTATATTTGCTTTAAAACGTTCCGAACTAAAATCTAAAATTCATAAAAAGCCTAAAGTACCACTTGATGGTTATACCCTTCGGCTCCAAATCACAAACCAAACTACGAGATCATCTAACCTACATTATTGATATCGGCATATTTAGTCATATAATTCATGCATTATCTTAATAATTTGTGTTGCATTTGTCTCAAATATTGAACAAAAGGTACTTAATTAGTTTAAAACTTCATTCTCAGCAACAAAGACATGCTCAGAAGGAAAAGGAAGTAGAATTGGCGATTAGAAGCTTGGATATTGGATTTTGAAGAAAGAAGATGAAATTGAAGAACTTGACATGTTATTCTTAAACACGGCTTGTTGTATTGGAAAATCCCAATAAAGTAATGCCTTGTCGTATAAGCGTTTTTAATGTTCAACACGGCGTGTTGAGTCCATCAACACGACGTGTTGCACCTATTTTTAGAGTATATTTAAGGATCGTTTCTATTCAAAACCCTAACAAAGTCTTGAATCTTTTATCGACTTTTGGAGTCCAGAGACATCCCTAGGAGTTATGGATTTCAGAATTCGACTAGAGGCTTTGAATTGAAGATATATACGGCAAAAATCATTAGTAACTTACTTAATTCCTTTATCTACACATGTTTGCATTGATGAATTTCGTTTTTATGCTTGTTTCTGCTAAAGTCACGAGCTAAACACCCTACTTTCGTTTAGAGTAGAGGATCTTATGATTATGGTTTGATTTAGTGGCTTTGGATTATATTGATTTGATTATTTATCATGTTAAGCTTGTGTAACATCCCATTTAAAATAGGTTGATTAAATAATAAGTCCAAAACCCCGAGGAGTAATTCTAAATATTATTTAATATTATAGTATTCTGAAACCAAATAATAATTAATCTGGAGTTGGTTCAGGAAGCCAATTGGCAAAATTTAAATTTCTAGGGGTTAAAGTATAATTTTGGGATTTATTTTGAAAAGGATTTCAGAAGTCGGGGTGTGTTTGGTATCATTTGGATTTAACGTGAAAGGATTTGGATGGATGGGGTTAAATGGGTAAATTATGTACCTAAGTTGAAAAGAAATTTGTCATGGGGGCTATATGGTAACCTTTGGGGCTGAATTGTTATGAATTTTGGAAACTGGGAGTTGTTTTGTAATTTGTGACCTTGATTTGGAAAAAAATCTCATGGGAGGGGCCAGATATGTACAATGTGTATAAGTTTTATGGAGCGGGACTTTAACCCGGCTCCCTTTCCCGTCGCCCTGCTAGCACATATATATATATATATATATATATATATATATATATATATATATATATATATATATATATATATATATATATATATATACTTTCTTTAAGACCGAATGCAACCGTTTAACCCTAAACCTAATTCTCCAGCCGCTATCTGCTTCTCCCTCATCCAGCCGCCGTTACCACCCCAACACCCTCTCGTCTTTCCGAGCGGTCGAAGTCCCAGCCACCTGAAGACCATCTCAGGTCCAACTTCGCTGCCAGATGTCGTGAACGGCCATCAGGCGAGCGTTGAGGCCGACAATTGACCACCACCGTCCCACTGTTTCATCCGCTGCCATCAAATGTCGTCGTTTCCGTGGTGGCTGAAGAAGAAGAAGATCGACGCTATGGTGGTGGGAGGACCGGTCGCGATTGCGGCTGTTGGATTCGCCATAGCTACCGCCGCCATGTGGTTGTTTCTCCATGAAGATGCTGCCAACATCACCTGCCGCCGTTAGCCATCATTGTGCCGCTAGCGTTGTGGCTGTTGTCACCGTGAACCACTAGGAGAGTGGTGGTGAAACTGTTTCGGGGTTTGTATATGTGCTTATTCTTGGGTGTGCTCCAGTCAAGGTTTCATTGCTGTTGGGTTATTTTTCCGGCCATATGTATTATGGGTTGTGTTTGTGATGGAAGAAGGTTCGAAGAGTGCCCTTGGCCGAAGTCCGAAGGAAGACCACCAACGCCACGAACCGCCGCCTGCCGCCAATGTGGATGTGTGTGTGCGTGTGTAGTATTTTTGTGTGTTTATTAGTTTGTGGTTATCAGTGTGTGTGTGTGTGTGTGTGTGTGTGTTTTGGATGGTCTTGTAATTGTAATCGACCGAAATAATAACAGAAAAATCCATAACCACCACCATGAGTTGGTGGCTGCCGCCTCCTACCACCACCGGCCGCCGTGTCGGGTGGCGGTGTGCTTTGCATTGGGGTGTAGATTCGTTGGGATGCTTGGCAACCCTAATGGGCTTAATGAAGCTCTTGTGGGCTTAATCGTCCCAATAAAGCTCTATTTGACCTAATAAAATCCCAATGGGCCCAATGAGGCCCAAAGTGACTCAAAAGCCCAACCGGTTGATTAATGGACTAGTATTGGGTTGGAAACCCTAATTAGAGTTTAGAAAACCCTAATGCCAATAAAACCCTAATTTTAAGAATTAATCGGGACACACACATGGGAATTATTTAATAACTTGAGGTATTAAATAATAATCATTGGCAAAGATTAATCTAAGCTATATTGGACTTAATGGATTAAGTCCTTAGAGTATTAAGTCCTTAATGGGTTAAGTGATAAATACTTAACCTTAATCGTCATTTTATGCGAAACCCTAATTTCACGTGGGTTTATTCTTGGGCCTTTCTATTAGGCCTTGATGATTTGGGTTATTAATGGGTCATCCAAAGTCAAGCAATTGGACTAGAATATGTTGATGGGCTTAGGGTAAGGCCCATATGACGGTGTGGGCCCAATTTGGAAAATTGGGCCATATGTTGGGCATTGGCCCATTACTTGACTATTGAGCCTTTAGTGTGTGAGTTGGACTTTGGGCTTGGAACCCAATTATTAATTGGGTGTTGTTTGATGTTGACAGTTCAGGAATCTATCAACCAGCAGCTGGACTTTTATCGGCGGGACTTCAGTAGTGCCAGGTGAGTTCTGCTTACTATATCAAGAGGATTTAAGGCACCAAGGAGGGCCGTTTATGGATTGTATTCGGATTATTGCATGTTATGCATATTGATTTATATCCCGCTAGTTAGGATGGTGATATGCTATGCTTTAGTGACCTGTTAAGTCGATATCCTGGTTATAGGATTGTTGCTATGCTTTGTGATCTGTTAGATCGGTTTGACTGTTATATATATACATGCTAGTGTTATATGATGTCTATGTGCACATGATTGTCCTGGTTATTGGATGATGCTATGTTAGTGACCGGTTAGGTCTGTATCCCGGTTATTGGAATGTTGCTACGATTGGTGATCTGTTAGATCAGTTTGACTGTTAGATGAAATGAGCTAGCATAGATATTTATGTGCACATGTTTGTTTGATTGGGGGTTGGGTTGAGGTAGTCCTACTTGATGGGTTTTGAGCATTCTAACACTTCCTAAGTGTACATGCAACCCTAATAACCTTGGATCTATGTTTGTCTAATTATCATGCAAAGTTGAATTCCAAGGTTATATTCCTATCTAGCATACATGGGGAACAATTTTAACTTGAATCATAGATAGAATAACTTACCTTGTTGTTGCTTGTGTTCCTTGAAACCTTGTGAGCCTAGCACCCCAAGTGTGATGCCTCAAATGCTTCACACAACACCAAATACTCTTGGAAAGACTCTTGAGATAACACACACTTCTCAAAATCGGCCAAGCCCTCTTGTTTCTTAGTAGTAGTAGTAGTGCCGATTTTGGTGGAGAATATGCTTCTTATATAGTGTTGACACATCTAGGGTTACACCATGTAAACCCTAATGTGTCATGACTCTTCATTTCCATGACCCATGGGTTTGTAACTCCCATGGAGCATCCATGGAGCATCCTATGGGTAGAACCCAACTTGATAATCCATGGAGCCTCTTAGCCCACTATACAAGATATGGATGATTTACACAATCAACCCATATATTTAATTAGTTATCCTTTGATCACTTAATTAATTCCAAATTAATTCTTTGATCAACTAATCAAATAATATTATTAATATATTAGAACTTATAATATATTAATAATCTCCACGTGTTATTTCTCTCATTTAGTCTATCCAATTGCATGGTGCCATGCAACCCAAATGGACCATGCCGGGTCGGGTCAAGTACATGCCCGAAATAGTTATGGACTTAGACACCTTATCCAACAGTCTCCCACTTGGATAAGTCTAATAACTATATCTCTAGTACTTCAGGAACCGACCGGCAATCGTAGCTCTTTACAAGGTTTCTCAAAACTTGAGAAGATGATGGTACGCCATTTAAGATAAGTGATCATATAATCCTCCGTTCTAGATATCAGCCGGACAAATACATGGAACATAGTCTTGCTTATTGTCCAGCATTTGTTTCTCGATTTCCGATTTGTTTGACATAGAACTTAATTGAACACATCAACTTAGTTCTGACCGGGCCCGGTACATGGGTCAAAACAAAATCATCGAGGGGCCCAGATATCAGCTTCTAATCCAAGAAGGAACAGATAAACTTCGACTCATATGTTTGTTCTACCACTCATTGAATTACACACAAAAGTACGTTTTATAACATCGAGTTACCAATGCGGTTTCGTACAGTCAATGCATAACCAACTTGTAAGTAACAAATCATATCTCTAGGTTTGAAAACTTATATGATATTACCGTCTCACGATCACTCGAGATAGAATTCCATGAAGTGATTCCAGTGAGCGTGGGTTGAGTCCAATGCTCAGAACTTATGAGCACTCATGATTGTTGTAGCCTTGTCCAACACCTTGGACCTCTACAACCCATCATGACAGTCTTGATTCATACCTACTTCCGACATATGACCGACTGTGGAGGTTTGAATAATATGTTACACCAAACAAAATTATTCTGGAAGTCAAAACATGCAAAAGAAATATAGTAAACGATTGACAAGAGATAGCAACACTTTACTCATAAATAAAACACCTTTTATTCATCATCAAATGTCAATTACACTTTACAAATTTCTGGGTTATCTAACTACTAAAACTTATATCATCCTTCAGCCCTATGCTCCGAGCATGCTGGAGATGCTTAACCCTACTCAGTCCCTTCGTGAGGGGATCTGCTGGGTTCTCATCCGATGATACCCTCTTTGCCACGAGGAGTCCTTCTTCGATCCGATGTCTAATGAAATGGTATTTTCTGTCGATGTGCCTGGATCTCCCATGATCCCTTGGTTCCTTGGCTAAGGCAACAGCACTTTCACTATCACAGAAAATTTCCATTGGCTCTTTAATAGCTGGTACAACTCCAAGGTCTCCAATGAAGTTCTTCAGCCATATCGCTTCCTTTGCTGCTTCGCTAGCTGCAATATACTCTGATTCACAAGTAGAATCTGCCACTGTCTCTTGCTTGGAACTCTTCCAAGAAATTGCTCCTCCGTTTAGGGTAAAGACCCAGCCCGACTGAGAGCGGAAATTATCCCTATCAGTCTGGAAGCTAGCATCACTATACCCTACAACTCTCAAGTCATCACTCCCACCGAGGGTAAGGACCCAGTCCTTAGTCCTCCGTAGGTACTTGAGGATATTCTTTACCGCAGTCCAGTGTGCCTTGCCAGGGTTCGCCTGATACCTGCTAACCATGCTCAAGGCAAAAGCTACATCGGGTCGAGTACACGTCATAGCATACATGATCGATCCTACAGCCGAAGCATAAGGTGTTCGACTCATTTCTGCTATCTCAGCCTCAGTGCTAGGGCTTTGTGTCTTACTCAATCTGGTGTTACTCTGGATGGGTAACTCTCCTTTCTTGGAATCCTGCATGCTGAATCGCTTCAGCACCTTCTCCAAGTAGGTACTCTGACTAAGTCCAATTAGTCTTTTACTCCGATCTCTCAAGATTCTTATCCCTAGAATATAGGCAGCTTCACCAAGGTCCTTCATAGCGAAACACTTCCCAAGCCAGGACTTTACTTCCTGCAGGGTTGGAATGTCGTTTCCTATGAGTAGTATGTCATCCACATACAATACCAAAAAGCTAACTATACTCCCACTAGCCTTGACATACACACAAGATTCATCTTCACTCCTAGAAAAGCCAAATTCCTTGACCTTTTCATCAAAGCAAAGATTCCATCTGCGAGGAGCTTGCTTCAATCCATAAATGGATTTCTCAAGCTTACACACTCTATTAGGGTACTCGTTGCTGACAAAACCCTCTGGCTGACTCATGTAAACATCTTCAGCCAACTTCCCATTAAGGAAAGCGGTTTTGACATCCATCTGCCATATTTCATAATCATGAAACGCAGCTATGGCTAACAGAACCCGAATAGACTTAATCTTGGCTACTGGAGAAAAGGTCTCATCATAGTCCACTCCAGGAATTTGAGAGAAGCCCTTTGCAACCAGTCTAGCCTTATAAGTGTGTACTTTACCATCCATGTCAGTCTTCTTCTTGAAGACCCATTTGCACCCCACTGTCTTACGACCTGGTACATTTTCAACCAAGTTCCAAACTTGATTGTCATACATGGATTGTATCTCGCTATCCATAGCCTCTTTCCATTTAGCAGACTCGGGGCCTGCCATGGCTTCCTCGTAGCTGTTAGGGTCATCTTGACTTACTAGTGTTTCATCACTAATAAGTGTCTCACCTTCTGCAGTAATATGGAATCCATAGTAATGCTCAGGTGCACTCCTAACTCTCGTGGAACGTCTCAGAGGTACAGATTTGTCAATTTGCTCAACAGGAGTTTCCTCCTCAAGTTGAGGGCTAGAGTTTGAAGTTCCTTCACCGCTTGATTCTTGAATTTCTTCAAGATCAATTTGCCTCCCACTGTCTCCTTGGCTTATAAACTCTCTTTCTCGAAAGACTCCTCTTCTTGCTACAAAGACCACATTGTCACTAGGTCTGTAGAAGAGGTAACCAAAGGAATGCTGTGGGTAGCCGATGAAAATACACCTCTCGCTTCGAGGTTCGAGCTTATCATGAGTCTCGCGTCTCACGAAAGCCTCGCAACCCCAAATCTTGATGTGGTCTAGTTTAGGTACTTTACCAGTCCACATCTCGTGAGGAGTTTTGGCAACTTTCTTTGTAGGGACTAGATTGAGGATATGGGCGGCAGTCTCTAAGGCATACCCCCAGAATGAGATTGGTAGCGTAGCTCGACTCATCATGGAACGAACCATATCTAACAAGGTTCGATTACGCCTCTCAGCCACACCATTCAACTGTGGTGTCCTGGGAGGTGTCAATTGTGAGACTATCCCACATTCCCTTAGATAGTCGAGGAACTCTGAACTAAGATACTCACCACCACGATCGGATCGAAGCATCTTAATGTTCCTGCCCAATTGATTCTCGACTTCCTGTTTAAATTCCTTAAACCTCTCGAAAGTCTCTGACTTATGCTTGATCAAGTAGACATATCCATATCTACTATAATCATCAGTAAAAGTCAAATAATAACGATTAGCATCCCTTGTGGCATGTTTGAATGGTCCACACACATCCGTGTGTATAAGGTCCAACAAACCTTCACCCCTCTCACATGAACCTGTGAAGGGTGACTTTGTCATTTTTCCAAGTAAGCATGATTCGCAACTATCATCTGACTTTAGGTCAAACGACTCCAAGACTCCATCTTTTTGGAGTTGGCCTATGCGTTTCTTGCTTATATGTCCAAGACGACAATGCCATAATGATGCTTTATCCAAGTTATTATTAGTAGAATCAATACACAAAACATTATTTCCCAAGTTATCTACAACAGATACAGCTTCATACACACCATCACAAGGTAATGCTTTAAAATAAAAGACATTATTATAGAAAACTTCTATAGAACCAACTTCATTATTAAATGAAAAGGTAAACCCTTGTTTGTACAAAGCATGAAAGGAAATAATATTTCTTGCCATTCCTGGCGAATAACAACACTTATTCAAATCTAAACTAAACCCACTACTTAGCGATAAAGTATAAACTCCAATCTTGGTAACAGGTATAGCTTTCCTATTCCCCATGATCAAGTTTATCCTTCCTTGCTCCACATCCTCACTTCTTCTTAGTCCCTGCAAGTCACAACAAATGTGAATACCACAACCGGTATCAAGGACCCAAGATTTAGAATGGGGTGAGTTATTAGAAATGATAGTGTAAATACCTGCATGGTTGGGTTTAACTTTCCCATCCTTCACATCTTGCTGGTATTTTGGGCAGTTCCGCTTCCAATGAGCTTTTTCATGGCAATAGAAGCATTCAGCCTCTTTTGGGTCAGAAGAAGGAGTAACGAAACCTTTCTTGGTTCCACTTGAAGAAGAGCCATCAAGGGTCCGAGCCTTGGTACCCTTAGAAGAGCTCTTTCTCTTCCTCCCTCGATTCTTCCCGATTGCCAAAACCGGAGTAGAGTTTTGAGTAGGAGTGATAGCAACCGACTTCCCCTTAAGACCTGTTTCTGCGGTCTTGAGAAGTCCCTGAAGTTTGCTGAGGGTGACTTCTTCCTTGTTCATGTGATATGTCATGCGGAATTGATCATAGCACGATGGTAAGGAATGCAAAATAATATCTATTGCAAGATCCTCCGGGAAGTTCACATTAAGCTTCAGCAAACGATCCACATACCTTTGCATTTTCTGCATGTGGCTCGTGACGGATTCCCCGTCCTTCATCATGGTTGTTATCATGGAGCAGATGATTTCATACCTCTCTTGTCTTGCACTTTGATGGTATCTTTCCATCAAATCTTGGTGCATGTCATAAGGGTAGAAATCTTCATAAGACTTTTGGAGTTCCGCTGTCATCGTGGCCGTCATGATGCAAGCCACTTTCGTAGCATCCCTTTCATGTGCCCGAAACTCAGCGATCTCCTGAGGAGTTGCAGTGGACTCATTAATCTCCTTAAGCTCCTTGTCAAGGACATATTCTTTGTCCTCGTAGCGGGTAATCATCCTGATGTTTCTGATCCACTCATTGAAGTTGGATCCATCAAAGGTGACTTTCCCACACAAGTTCATAAGGGAAAAGGAGCCATTAGGATTAGAGCCAGAAGCATTGTTGAAAGACATCTGAAGGAAGGAGGACAAGATTAGTTTAGATATAAGAGAGTCCTTAATAAAACACCCAAATGTAATATTAAGGCTAGGATCCAATCACAATATAATATAACTTAGAAGAGGTATGCCGTAATCTAAGCTATATCATATTTGAAAGGTAGGTGAATGACGATTCACCAATTTCCACCACGAAAACCGCAATATTTTAGTATTAGGTTTTTGAATGGTTCTTAGAAATTCCTAGATTCTTTGAGATTCAATGAACTTTTCAAAGGCATGTTTCAATCTCGAGTGTGCCCTCCAAGTTTTGTGACTGGGATACCGAGGATCACAAAACGAGGTGTGAAGTAACCATGCAAATCACTTGGTACCCTTAAAGTTTATCACTCAATCGATGTGCCGGTTAACCACACACGCTCCATCGATACTATAATAAACCTTAAGTCACCCTTTACCTACCTTGTTAAGTCCAAGTTAGTGTGCCGGTTAACCACACACGCTCCACCAACGACTTAATCAAAGTGTAAAGTGTAATTTCATGGAATAGCACCTTATTCACATTTTTTTCCTAAAGTAACTAAGATTGGGAATTTAATAAAACATTTAGTTACTTTATAATATTCATCATACTTTGAATGAGAATTAATAAGTCCTTGTCTTACCCGTTCGGCTAACGACCCTCCACCGATCAAGCAAGCGGTGGGTGAGAGTGGACACCCATTAAGTCACCATTTTATAGGCAACAACCTTATACCCACCTTATAGACCGGCTTCGTGAATGAGGCGTACTAGCGGTAAGACGACTTTGTTCTTATACATATATATATAATTATTAAATCATAATAATATAAGTATAAGGGTTGAATTTTAACTTTTAAAATTCTAGGGGTTGGAACTAAAGTTTTAACTTAACTTTACTTGTTCCAAAACTTGAGGGCAAGTTTTGTAATCTTTCAAAACTTTTCATTTCTTGTAACTTATGAGTTTAATAGAGTAATAAAATGAGAACTTTTCATTTTTCTAACTCTTGTGTTCTTTTAATGGTTTTTTAATCCAAGAGACTTTTGGTTTTCCATAACTTGAGGACAAGTTATGGACTCCATTAAAACACATTATGATCATGAATTAATCTACCACATAGGTTACAAATAATTCCTATGATCATCTAAACATCATAAGAACAAGAACATGAACATGAACACTTTCAAGAATCAAAATCACATTTAATCTTTGTAATTTTGATGACTAGTTGTTGTAAATGAGTTAGAAAAGACATTACACCTTCTAAAATAAGTTTTCAAGTACCAAAACATTTTAGGGTAATGATTCTAATCCATTTCCAGCAACACAAGTCGAAATTCTGCACTCTGTCGACCCTACTCGCCGAGTGCATAAACCTACTCGCCGAGTAGGTTGAAGATACACATGAACTCGTCGAGTCCTCCCCATGGACTCGCCGAGTCCATCAGTCAGACAGCAAGATTTTCGACTTTCTTCAACTTTTAAGCACAAATAACAAACAAACAAGCCTAGGCTCTGATACCACTGATGGGTTTTGAGCATTCTAACACTTCCTAAGTGTACATGCAACCCTAATAACCTTGGATCTATGTTTGTCTAATTATCATGCAAAGTTGAATTCCAAGGTTATATTCCTATCTAGCATACATGGGGAACAATTTTAACTTGAATCATAGATAGAATAACTTACCTTGTTGTTGCTTGTGTTCCTTGAAACCTTGTGAGCCTAGCACCCCAAGTGTGATGCCTCAAATGCTTCACACAACACCAAATACTCTTGGAAAGACTCTTGAGATAACACACACTTCTCAAAATCGGCCAAGCCCTCTTGTTTCTTAGTAGTAGTAGTAGTGCCGATTTTGGTGGAGAATATGCTTCTTATATAGTGTTGACACATCTAGGGTTACACCATGTAAACCCTAATGTGTCATGACTCTTCATTTCCATGACCCATGGGTTTGTAACTCCCATGGAGCATCCATGGAGCATCCTATGGGTAGAACCCAACTTGATAATCCATGGAGCCTCTTAGCCCACTATACAAGATATGGATGATTTACACAATCAACCCATATATTTAATTAGTTATCCTTTGATCACTTAATTAATTCCAAATTAATTCTTTGATCAACTAATCAAATAATATTATTAATATATTAGAACTTATAATATATTAATAATCTCCACGTGTTATTTCTCTCATTTAGTCTATCCAATTGCATGGTGCCATGCAACCCAAATGGACCATGCCGGGTCGGGTCAAGTACATGCCCGAAATAGTTATGGACTTAGACACCTTATCCAACACTACTTTGTGTTGTAGGCCAACATACCCGGCGAGCAGTCCGGATAGGCTGTAGGCCCTGCCTGGCGGTCCAGACGTGCCTAACGCTCGAAGAGCAGTTCAGATAGACTGAAGGCCTGTGAGGCGGTCTAGTCAGGCTGATGACTCATTATGCATGTTGTTCTGTATTGGTTATATGATATGGTTATGTTTGTATGGTGTTGGTATTTATGGGGAAGCTCACTAAGCTTCGGGCTGACAGTTGGTGATTTTGTTTCAGGAACTTCGGATTATTGCGGGAAGGTGAAGGCATGATCGTGCACCTCCTCATATTTTCATGATTGATTCTGGGAATACTCTTATGTCTAAACTATTCTGAAAACAACCTGTAATAACTTAACGGTTTTAAAATGTGTTAAAAAGTTTAAATTTGGCTTGAATTTATGGGTGTTACAAGTTGGTATCAGAGCCTTGGTTTGAGTGAATTGGAGGAACATTCATGTGAATCCAGTCTCAAATCAAGGAAAGGTTTTCAAAATGATTTCTAAAATGGTTTTCAAAATAAGGAAAGGAGTACACAGGGTGTACGATTAGCTGGAGCCAGTAAGTAGCCCCAAAATACCATACAGGTATTTGATTATGTGATATGTTAAAACAACATGCTAGTTCTAGGCTAAGGATCTTAAGGAATTGCATGATAGAATTGCCTGACTGCATGATGCCTGCTTGCCTTGGGTTTTCCTTATATGAGATTGACATCATTACGGTAGTTACTTGTGTATGCATCATGACTGTATATAATTAAGATCTTATAGCAAGAGAATGTTTGATTTGGGCTTATGTTCTGTTGTTATTGATTAGGGCTTAGGGTAGGATCGAATATTCAAAAGTCTATGCGGTCCCGCATTATGTATGGCTAGCATACACTAGTGCTGCAAGGTTGGTGGAAGTTTCATGGATGGGTGGGTTGTGTGAGGCTGGGAGGCCAGTTATGAGATATTTAGTATTCCTCTAGGAGTGAGGATTGAGCGCTCGCTATGTTTATGTATATTGTTAGGGCATTGTGATGATACTTGGGACAAATATGGGTAGGTGTGGAAGGTAGTATGGGCCAGTACTACTGAAAGCACAGGACCCATACGCATAGCAAGGAACTCACAGCCCCTAAGGTTGGGTAGGGAGTTGGTCCCCTGTTATATTATGGATTATCAGAGGTCTTTCTAGTGTCTTACCAGAATGGCGGTTACGAGACGACTTGAGATCGGATTCAGGTTAGGATTGGGAGTTGGCAGCTAGGATAGGTCAGCATTGTTAGAGGATCGTGTCAGTGAGATCATCCGGGAGGAGGTGATTGAGATTGTTCGGGGACAGTTGCCGGAGATGTTTGGGTCTATCAAGACCGTTATGTTCGAGTATTTCGACGACCACTATACAACTAGTGCTGAGACGATTGTCGTGGCAGCTATATCAGCTGTAACAATGGTGGGGAGAGGAGTGGGTCGAGCTTTCTAGTACCGGGATTGGATACTGGTGCATATTCTAATGAGCCGGGGGCTGCAGTTATGTGGGATCAGGGAGATGTTCTGTACTCGTTATGTTCTGCGAATTGAGTAGGAGAGGCTAAGACCATGAGTTTCTAGATGTGAGGCTTAGGGGGGTCTTGCTGGAGGCCGGAGTGTGAGTCGTGTGGGACTTTGGAAAGGAGTGACGATTATGTTCAGCTAGAGTTTTGACAGCTGGAAGCGAAATATTTAATTGATGGATTGGGCTGTCGTCTTATAGGGTAAGGATTGTGCCCTTTCAGTTCTTCAAGCTCGAAGGAGTAAGCATGCTTATGACCCAGGATCAAGTTGTATTCCAGCTCGGGGACTATTGGTTATAGGGATTGGTGATATTATTTCAGCTCCGGTGAGCGCAGGTGGGTCGATGTGGCATAAATATTTTGTGAGATCCGGTTTTCCTTGGGTCTCTTGTGTCGGACAGTAGGGATTTATTGTGCCAATTATTGCACTTTAAGGGATTGTAGACTATGTCATGGGAGTAGTTTGTAGCCCGGTTAGGTCAGAGGTTGCTTCAATTGCTGCAGTTCAGTTGTGGATGATCGAGGTAGTGAGTGAACCAAAGTGCGAGATACTAAATGTTATTATTTCTAAAGTTGAGAGCGGGAGACTTATTAGAGCATATTGAGAAGAAGGGTGATATGTGGGAGGTCCATGGACAGAGTTCCACATGATGGTTATCCAACATTGTCAGGATTCAGTGATTTTAGTAAGTGTTATTGATTGGCGAAGGAAAGAGCCAAGCGAAGTAACTCGTTGCTAAGATGTCAGTTGGAGCAAATACCTTTTTGAACTTCAGGATTAGAGTGTCGGAGCATTAAAGTATTAGGAACCGTCAGATTCACTGAAATTCAGGAAGTGTTCAGCTAGTTCTTAAAAGTGTGTGATTATTTGTAATTGGCTGGTAATAGAGCACTAGTTGGAAAACAGTTGGTTGTCATCGGATCGATCATTGGAACATGAGAAGAACTAGGAATTTTCCAACTTCCATGGGTTGTGAAGACTTAGTCGAATCTAAGTGGGGGAGAAATATTTTTTTAGATTCAGAAACAGGAGTGGTTTTGAAAATGAGATAAGTTTCGCATCGTTGTCAGGGAGAAAGACAACCCAAGTGGTTGTTTGGGTTAAGAGTTGTGTGAATTGGGAGTTCGGTAGATCTCCCGAGCTTGTGTATCATGTCTTCTTGGTGCATGATAGCAGAAGTCGGGAAACCAGGTTGGAATCCTAGTCATGAATTGAGTTCAACTCTAGTATTCGGTCGAGGGTGTGCTCGACTCTGAGGATTCTTGTGATTGATACATTGAGGGTTTTGTTAGCTGCCAGGGCTCGGCAGTATTTTCAGCACGGGTGTGCGGGTTATTAGCATACGTGTTAGGCACGCGGGTCAGGGAATAGACCACATAATTCTGAGAGTATGGATGATCGACATGAGGCCTAGGGTTAGGCCAGGGTTAGAGTCCACAAAATGGATCAGGAGTTCAAAACCCTAAGTGGATGAGAATAGTATGCATGGGAAAGATCACCAGGGGGTGGTCCAAGGAGATGCTCAAGAGTTTAGAGTGGTCCAGATGACTGAAGGCCTGGTGAAGCGGTCCAGTCATGCTGAAGACTCTATATGTGTTTGCAGATTTATATGCGGGTATTAAGTATGCTGCTATGCTATATCAATTAGTAAGTATGTTCCCAAGTATTGAGCATGTTGCTGGAGTAGGCTGGAAACTCCGGTGTATTTGGGTTGATCAGAAGTTGTTATTAGAAATCAGATAGAGTACAGAGGATCTTGTTGATCCCATCAGTTAAGAGAATCTCATAGGATTAATCTGCTTGGATCAGGTAATACTCCAGTTGGGAACCGGGAGTAGATCAAAATGGGTATCCGACAATTTTAAGAAGGCTTGGGATTAGAATTTTCGGTCGATCACGTTTTGGGAACCAGATTAGACCTGGTTAAGCTAGTGATAAGACTATAGGAACACCACTACAGTTATGAGACCAAGTAAGCAATGAATTGCCTAAGGTTGTGTGTGATGTAAGGCTACCATTGGTCATCTAGCAACCACTTTTAGTCGTGGATTTTGTAATGACAGGATTCGATGTGTGTATCCGATCGGTTGGAACAGGAGATTGTTAGAGTCACAGTGGCATGACAAGTAGTGGTAACTAGTTCTAGGGAAGGATACGTTCGGAAGTTGTATGAAACAACTATGTGGGAGTCCTTAAACTCTGCGACCGGGCTGGAACCCGGTATGTCGGATGATTAATGAACGAATTGAGACCAGGGAGGTCTCGGTAGATTCTGGAAAGTAGTTGTGTGGTAGCATACTGCTTCAGGCAGATCAGTGTTCAGTTAGTTTCTGCGGTTAGGGCAGTATTGACGAATTGGGTCTTCAGTGTATGGGATTTATCTAGATGTTGGAACCCCTAATGACAGAAATTGAATAGTTATAAAAGAAACAGGAGGACCGGGAACAACAATAATGATTGGGTATGAGAGGTCTGTCAAGGAGCCAGATTATCTCGAGGTTTCAGGTTTCGGATCGAGTAAATGCGATCATATTGAGAGGGATTCGTATCTGTTCAGGTTTTAGAACCCTGCAGGGGTTGGCTGTTGTCACACCCCAAAACCACGAACGGCGGAAACGTTCAGGGGTGGAGGACGTCATGTACAGTATCACAACAGTGTAATATAATAAACAAGCAACAACATCATCCATTGCATTATAAGTAAAGTTTAATACATGTGTGTTCTTTCATTGTAATAAGACACCAAAAATATACAATCAAAATAAAAGACGAGACTTGTCTGCTCCGACTTCTCAAAACCTGGCCTCCGTACCTGTCTACTGATGACCTGAGAATACAAGTTATTTTGAAAGCGAGTATCAGCTTTAAGCTGGTGAATTCATAAGTATATAAGTGCCATTGCCTTGTTTGTGAAAATCTGTTATGAAAGCCATGTAAACCTTTAAATGAAAATGTTGAGGTAAGTATGAAATCCCTTGAAAAACCCTTATTTTCTATAAGTATGAAATGTAGTCTTCTACCAAGACCCGAATGTTCTGTATGTATGAAGTGTAGTCTTCTACCAAGACCTGAATGTTTTGTAAGTATGAAGTGTAGTTTTTGTATTGACTAGTACTAAAAGTGCTTAGTCTAACTCATCGTTTATGTGAAAGGTATCACAAAATAAAGTAATAGGAAATACGTAATAAAGTAAATGTAAGCCGGAGGTACTGGTGCTAACATGTACTTATATAACCTAATGAACATCCGAATATTGTCCAATTGTCCTCTGTAGCAGCAGCAGGGCGAGGGAAGGGTTAGTCCCCGTAAAGGTACTCCTAGTATAAGTAATAACCGTAGGCATCCATAGATGTTCATCACCCACTGTTGCTAACAGATGGGTTTCAGAATGGTTAGTCCCGTACGTATATCCTGAGGTACTGTGGGATAGAGGCCCATCTAGGTATCCCGAGGTACTGTGGGATAGGG
Organism: Lactuca sativa; assembly: GCF_002870075.4. NCBI lineage: Eukaryota > Viridiplantae > Streptophyta > Magnoliopsida > Asterales > Asteraceae > Lactuca > Lactuca sativa. The sequence goes on from NC_056626.2 coordinate 350,337,995, forward strand.
TCCTGTCTTAGATATCCCGAGGTACTGTGGGATAGGCAGGAAGATTTACACAGAAGGTACTAATAAATCATCCTCGCAATTTGAGATACAAATATTCACTATAAACAAGTATACACAGGTAAAGGTATCTACGTAAAAGTATTCTTGTAATGTGTTCATGTATCATGTAAGCATATGTAAAGGTACTCATGTATCAGGTAAGGTTCTAGTAAGAACTCATGAATGAACTGACTCTTGTGTGATTCCTTGTAATAGAAGTAATGTTTGATATCTTCAAATTATCCCTATGATAATCTACTGTAATATAACTGGATGATCATGTAGGTTTGTACACTCTTACTACTCAAGAGTGTGGGAACTAAATGAAAGATTTACGCTATAACATCAATACATATATAAGAATATAAGTGTATATGCATAGTTTAGTTCAAGAATGAAAAATGGTTTTTGTAAGACATCTATGGGTTTTGAACAATAATTAACAATGACATGATGTCATTTTAATAAACATTTCAAAGGTAAAACATTTGGTAACAATGTGTTTTTAAGATGTAAAACCATTTCATGCATCACATTTTGTAGCATGTGAAATATGTTAAATGACAAACACAGTTATAAAATACATATCAATGATTAAATAACATGTTTGTTTCTACTTGTATTCTCCCCCCCCCCCATTAAAGCATTTAAAATCATTTAAAATATTGATTAGGGGTATGAACTCACTTGAAAGTTTGAAGATAGCGAGATGGAAAACCGGGCAAAGTTTCGTCTCGGGAAACGGATTTTTCTCGGGATTCTCGGGAATCTCGGGAGTAAAATCGACCTTCGGGACTTGAGCAAAAAGACCAGGGCTTCGGGTTTGAACGGGCACAGAAAACGAGGCAAAATGCAAGAGAAATGAGAAGAAATGAGCAATTTTTCCGGAAACCCTCGCATTCTATTTATAGGGGTCTGAGAAGCCTCGGTATGCGGGGTGTACGCTCGTACGCAGTGCGTACGCGTACGTCATGCATGACCGAGTCCTCGACTGCCTCGGCTTCGGATGGGACGGATCGGGTCGGATGGGACGGGTTGGACGGGCGGGTCGGTAGCTTCGCATAGGGGCGACGTGGACGGACCGAGACCAAGGCCTTCGGGTACGCGGGGCGTACGAGGTTACGCAGCGCGTAACTCGGATGAGAACGCTGACTCTTCCTTCGGATATTACCGGATTTTTGATTTAAATATATATATATATATATATATATATATATATATATATATATATATATATATAAATTATTTAATAAACTTCAAAAAATCATATCTCCTTCATACGAACTCCATTTTCGATGGTCTTTATATCCACGCGAAGGTGAGACTACGCTCTACAACTTTCGTTTAGACTCCGTTGGCAAATTCCAAAATTATTTTTATTATTTAATTATAAAATGACGTGATTAATGAATTTCTTTAAAAATTCATAACTTCTTTATCTGACGTCGGTTTTTGCCAGACTTTTCACCGCTGAAATACCATTGTCGAGACCTTCGATTCTCGTTTACGTCATTCCGGCCAAAAGTCGCTCGATCTCCGATTCAAGTTTTTAGTTGTCTGTTGCTAAACCGAACTTGGAAAAATCTTAACTTCAATATACGAAGTCGGATTTGGGCGTTCTTTTTACGTAAGATCCCGGTTTAATGACAATTAAACATAGAGGGAATTAAAATAGAACTTTTTAGACATTTTATTATCAAAGTTAATTTTATTAACTCAAAAGTGGTTACAATACTTGACTTTTTAGGTCATTACAAAGAGTTGAAATATCGGGTTGTCACATCATCCCCCCGTTAGAGGGAATTTCGTCCCGAAATTTAAAGTAAGAAAACACTTGTGGATTAGGGAAACAGATGTGGGTACTTGTGTTTCATCTGATCTTCGCGTTCCCAGGTGTATTCAGGTCCTCGCTTTGCATTCCAGCGGACCTTCACGATGGGGATGCGACTTTGCTTGGTTTGCTTGACCTCTCGGTCCATGATTTCTACTGGTTCCTCCATGAAGTTGAGGCTCTCGTTGATCTCGATCTCGTCGAGTGGAATAACAAGAGTCTCGTCGGATAGACACTTTTTCAAGTTTGACACGTGGAAGGTAGGATGTACGTTACTGAGTTCTTGCGGTAGATTGAGTTTGTAAGCTATAGGACTGATCCTCGCAAGAATCTCGAAAGGCCCTATGTATCTTGGATTGAGCTTCCCACGCTTTCGAAAGCGTATCAAGCCCTTCCAGGGTGAGACCTTCAGTAGGACTCGGTCGCCTACCTGGAACTCCAATGGTTTCCTGCGCTTGTCAGCGTAGCTTTTCTGTTGGTCTCTAGAGGCTTTCAATCGTTCACGATTTTGAACGATCTTCTCTGTCGTTTCCCGAATGATCTCTAGACCTGTGAGAGTGCTTTCGGGAACTCGTCCCTTAGCTAACTAGGTATCACCCACTTCAGCCCAGCACCGAGGGGATCTGCACTTTCGGCCATAGAGGGCCTCGAATGGAGCTGCCTTTATGCTCGTATGATAACTGTTGTTGTAGGAAAATTCAACAAGGGGTAAATGAGTATCCCAAGCTTTTCCAAAGTCAATGACACAGGCGCACAACATATCTTCTAAGGTTTGGATAGTTCTCTCACTTTGCCCGTCGGTCTGTGGATGGTAGGCTGTACTCATGTCCAACCTAGTTCCTAGGGAACTTTGTAATGACTGCCAGAACCTCGAAGTGAATCTACTATCTCGGTCGGAGATGATAGATAAGGGAACACCGTGCAGCCTTACAATCTCCCTAATGTAAATTCTGGTAAGTTTTTCCATCTTGTCTGTTTCCTTGATCGGTAAGAAGTGTGCAGACTTGGTCAGTCTATCGACGATGACCCATATGGAATCAAGTCCCCTGGTCGTCTTGGGCAACTTGGTTATGAAGTCCATAGTGATCCGCTCCCACTTCCATTCTGGTATCTCCGGTTGTTGTAGAAGACCGGAGGGTTTCTGGTATTCGACCTTAACCTTTGCGCAAGTAAGGCATTTACTCACGAAGGTAGCAATATCTGCTTTCATGTTAGGCCACCAGTATAACTTTTTAAGACCCAGATACATCTTATCTGAACCCGGGTGGACGGAATAACGAGCGTTGTGAGCTTCGGTCATGACCAAGTCTCTGAAGCCACCGTGTTTCGGTGTCCAAATCCGATCCATGAGGTATAAGGCTCCGCTACCCTTGACTTCCAAGTTATTATCCATCCCTCTAAGGGATTCACCCGCCATGTTTTCAGGTTTCAAAGCGTCGAGCTGAGCCTCCTTTATTTGCGTGGACAAGTGTGAATGGATGGTTAGAGTCAAAGATTTGACTCTACGACCAGTATATTCTTTCGGACTTAGGGCGTCGGCTACTACATTGGCTTTACCCGGATGATAACGAATTTCGCATTCGTAATCACTAAGTAGCTCGACCGACCGTCGTTGTCTCATGTTGAGCTCTTTCTAGTCGAAAATGTGCTGTAGACTCTTATGGTCTGTAAAGATCGTGCTTTTCATACCGTATAGGTAATGTCGCCAGATTTTCAGAGCAAACACAACTGCTCCTAGCTCGAGATCGTGGGTTGTGTAGTTAACCTCATGTGTCTTCAGCTGTCTCGAGGCATAGGCTATGACTTTACCTCGTTGCATCAGTACACATCCGAGTCCTTGATTGGATGCATCGCAATAGACAATAAATTCTTCTATTCCTTTGGGAAGGGATAGTATCGGGGCAGTGCACAAGGCTCGTTTGAGCGTTTGGAACACTCTTTCCTGTTTCTCTTCCCAGTTAAAGGCCACGCCTTTCTGGGTCAGGGTTGTAAGGGGTTTCGCTATGCTGGAGAAGTTCTGAATGAACCTGCGATAGTGGCCAGCTAGACCTAGAAATTGACGAATTTCAGTAGGTGTCTTTGGTGCTGACCAGTTCTCGATGGCCTTAATTTTGGAAGGGTCCACGTGTATACCTTCTTCGCTAACTACATGGCCCAAGAATTCGACTCGTCGAATCCAAAATTCGCACTTTGAGAACTTTGCGTAGAGCTTCTCTGATCGCAATGTTTCTAAGATTTTACGGAGATGTTGACTATGCTCCTCCTTACTTCGAGAGTAGATGAGTATGTCATCAATGAAGACGATGACGAACTGATCCAAGTAAGGACGACACACCCTATTCATCAGATCCGTGAATACTGCGGGTGCGTTAGTTAATCCGAATGGCATCACTACAAACTCATAGTGCCTATAACGAGTTCGGAAGGCTGTCTTGGGAACATCCTCCTCTAACACTCGGAGTTGGTGGTATCCGGATCGCAGATCTATCTTCGAGAAGTAGTTGGCTCCTTGAAGTTGATCAAACAAATCGTCAATGCGGGGCAAGGGGTAACGATTTTTAATGGTAAGTTTGTTGAGTTCTCTATAGTCGATGCACATGCGAAACGATCCATCTTTCTTCTTGACGAACAAGACCGGTGCTCCCCATGGTGAGAAGCTTGGTCGAATGAATCCCTTCTTGAGAAGTTCGTTAAGTTGACTGGAAAGTTCCTGCATTTCAGCCGGTGCAAGACGATAAGGAGATTTGGCTACGGGGGTAGCCCCTGGCACTAAGTCGATTATGAACTCGACTTGGCGTTGTGGTGGTAAACTGGGAAGTTCTTCTGGGAATATGTCGGGAAAGTCGCGTACTTCTGGGATTTTCTGAAGGTCTTTCTGTTCTTGGCTGGTATCGACGACGTGTGCTAGGAATGCATGATATTCCTTTCGCAAGCACTTCTGGGCTTGAATGCACGAAATGATGCGAAGGCTCGTACTAGGTTTGTTGCCGTAGATAATTAAAGTTTCGTTATTAGGAAGGTTAAGACGAACTACTTTTTCGAAGCACATAATGTCGGCACGAAGAAGACTCAACCAATCCATACCGATGATAACGTCAAAACATTTAATTATGACTGGCATGAGATCTATCTTGAAAGTATGGCCATCTAAAGTAAAAGTACAACCTACAAATATGCAGTTTGTACTCTCTGTTTTCCCGTTAGCCATTTCTACCGTGAATGAACTATCTAGTGCACATGGTTTTTGTTTAAGCAGGTGTGCAAATTTGTGACTTACAAAACTTTTCTCGGCTCCAATATCGAAAAGTATGCAAGCATATGAGTTATCGAGGAGGAACGTACCAGTAACTATCGTTGGATCAACTACTGCGTCCTCGTGGCCTAAGGCCATAACTCTTCCTACTCCACCAACCATCCCTGCTTTAGGGCAGTTCCTCTTGTAATGGCCCACCTCGCCACATCCGTAGCAAGTTTGGCCCATCCCGGCGTTTGGGACCTGGGCGGCTTGAGCCATTGGAGCCTTGCAGTAACGGGCGGTGTGCCCTTTCTTGTTGCAGTTAGAGCAGAACATCTCCTTGCAAGGTCCGTGGTGGTGGTAGTTGCACTTGGTGCACTTCGGAAGAGTTCCAACATAAGTTTTTGCTGGTAAGAGGTTCGCAGGGGCAACAGGTGTCACTGTTGCAACATTGATCGCCACAAGTTGTTGCGTATTGGAGGATCCTTGCGGAGCCCCTCTTTTCCTCTTATTCCACTCCTTCTTGTTGTAGTCGGGGTTGGATTTTTGTGGTACAGGTGTAGGGATTGTTGTGTTCTGAGGTTTCCGGTGATCGATAAGAGATTGTGCTAGTTCCTTGGAACTATCAAAGGTAATGGGCCTGGAAGCGATCACACTTGACTGGATCTGGGGCGACAGTCCCCAGATATATCTCTTGATCTTTTTGCTCTGGAGAGCAACCATATCAGGGCATAAGTTTGCCAAATCACAGAACCTATTTGTGTAGGTAGTGATGTCGGATCCAACCATTTGTAGACCCCATAATTCTTGCTCGAGTTTTTGTACTTCACCTCGAGGACAGTATTCCTTCATCAGCATGTCTTTCAACTTTTCCCAGCCGATGGAATACGCCACCACCAAAGTTAGATAGTTAACATGGCTGTTCCACCATGTTAGTGCTCGGTCAGAGAAGGTACAAGCTGCGAACTTGACCTTGCTGGCTTCTTGGCATCCGTAGATTTCGAAGATAGATTCCATCTTCTCAATCCACTGTCTTAACACCATAACACCCCCAGTTCCATTGAAGCTGTGGGGTTTGGCGTTAGTGAAGTCCTTGTAGGTGCATTCCCGAGGATGTCCATGGCTTTCGCCGTGGTTCGAGGGTGGTGCACCTGTTCCTGATCTGCTCGGGGCAGGAGCATTGATTGCTGACACAGCAGCTGCAACTGCTGCTGTGAAAGCTTCCTGGAACATGTTTGCATCGAAAGGATTTGGTGGTTGAAGAGGTACAGGTGGTGGTGGAGGTGGTGGTATTGGTGCTGCGTTGTTTGGGTTCCTCCTTGGATTCCTGCGTGGCGGCATCTTTAACTATACGTTTAAAAGATGACGAAATGGATAAGAATAAATGATTAATGAATGTGTCTCATGGACTAAATCCCCATAGCCCAACAACAGAAGGAATAGCTAAAATAGACGAACTGACTAAGATAATTACAGTAAGACCAAATACCCCTATGGTATTTCTTTATGGTTGTGTTGGTAAGTGTTTAGACTTGCTGCCATATCACAACCATTCTCGGGCATATTCTAATCGCTCCTCGGACCAGCATAGTTGATCAGGCTATGCCATTCCCAAGGCTGACCATATATCCCCAGGCTTACTTGTGATATTCAACAATCGTAATACTTTTGTTCTTGTCGTTGTGACACTGATTTTAGTATGAATGCAGGCACGTATACTTTGTTAAATATTTTATTATTTAAAAGTATAAACTCTTAGACAGAGTGTTTTAATCCCATGTATTTATAGTTAGTATATCTTTTATGGGTTGATATACTTAATTCACTATAAACAATGCTCTGATACCAATCTGTCACACCCCAAAACCACGAACGGCGGAAACGTTCAGGGGTGGAGGACGTCATGTACAGTATCACAACAGTGTAATATAATAAACAAGCAACAACATCATCCATTGCATTATAAGTAAAGTTTAATACATGTGTGTTCTTTCATTGTAATAAGACACCAAAAATATACAATCAAAATAAAAGACGAGACTTGTCTGCTCCGACTTCTCAAAACCTGGCCTCCGTACCTGTCTACTGATGACCTGAGAATACAAGTTATTTTGAAAGCGAGTATCAGCTTTAAGCTGGTGAATTCATAAGTATATAAGTGCCATTGCCTTGTTTGTGAAAATCTGTTATGAAAGCCATGTAAACCTTTAAATGAAAATGTTGAGGTAAGTGTGAAATCCCTAGAAAAACCCTTATTTTCTATAAGTATGAAATGTAGTCTTCTACCAAGACCCGAATGTTCTGTATGTATGAAGTGTAGTCTTCTACCAAGACCTGAATGTTTTGTAAGTATGAAGTGTAGTTTTTGTATTGACTAGTACTAAAAGTGCTTAGTCTAACTCATCGTTTATGTGAAAGGTGTCACAAAATAAAGTAATAGGAAATACGTAATAAAGTAAATGTTAGCCGGAGATTCTGGTGCTAACATGTACTTATATAACCTAATGAACATCCGAAGCCAATTGTCCTCTGTAGCAGCAGCAGGGCGAGGGAAGGGTTAGTCCCCGTAAAGGTACTCCTAGTATAAGTAATAACCGTAGGCATCCGTAGATGTTCATCACCCACTGTTGCTAACAGATGGGTTTCGGAATGGTTAGTCCCGTACGTATATCCTGAGGTACTGTGGGATAGAGGCCCATCTAGGTATCCCGAGGTACTGTGGGATAGGGTCCTGTCTTAGATATCCCGAGGTACTGTGGGATAGGCAGGAAGATTTACACAGAAGGTACTAATAAATCATCCTCGCAATTTGAGATACAAATATTCACTACAAACAAGTATACATAGGTAAAGGTATTTACGTGAAAGTACTCTTGTAATGTGTTCATGTATCATGTAAGCATATGTAAAGGTACTCATGTATCAGGTAAGGTTCTAGTAAGAACTCATGAATGAACTGACTCTTGTGTGATTCCTTGTAATAGAAGTAATGTTTGATATCTTCAAATTATCCCTATGATAATCTACTGTAATATAACTGGATGATCATGTAGGTTTGTACACTCTTACTACTCAAGAGTGTGGGAACTAAATGAAAGATTTACGCTATAACATCAATACATATATAAGAATATAAGTGTATATGCATAGTTTAGTTCAAGAATGAAAAATGGTTTTTGTAAGACATCTATGGGTTTTGAACAATAATTAACAATGACTTGATGTCATTTTAATAAACATTTCAAAGGTAAAACATTTGGTAACAATGTGTTTTTAAGATGTAAAACCATTTCATGCATCACATTTTGTAGCATGTGAAATATGTTAAATGACAAACACAGTTATAAAATACATATCAATGATTAAATAACATGTTTGTTTCTACTTGTATTCTCCCCCCCCCCATTAAAGCATTTAAAATCATTTAAAATATTGATTAGGGGTATGAACTCACTTGAAAGTTTGAAGATAGCGAGATGGAAAACCGGGCAGAGTTTCGTCTCGGGAAACGGATTTTTCTCGGGATTCTCATGAATCTCGGGAGTAAAATCAACCTTCGGGACTTGAGCAAAAAGACCAGGGCTTTGGGTTTGAACGGGCACGGAAAACGAGGCAAAACGCAAGAGAAATGAGAAGAAATGAGTAATTTTCCGGAAACCCTCGCATTCTATTGATAGGGATCTAAGAAGCCTCTGTACGTGGGGCATACGCTCGTACGCAGCGCGTACGCGTACGTCATGCATGACCGAGTCCTCGACTGCCTCGACTTCGGATGGGACGGGCGGGTCGGTAGCTTCGGGTACGCGGGGCGTACGAGGTTATGCAGCGCGTAACTCGGATGAGAATGCTGACTCTTCCTTCGGATATTACCGGATTTTTTATTTAAATATATATATAAATTATTTAATAAACTTCAAAAAATCATATCTCCTTCATACGAACTCCGTTTTCGATGGTGTTTATATCCACGCGAAGGTGAGACTACGCTCTAAAACGTTCGTTTAGACTCCGTTGGTAAATTCCGAAATTATTTTTATTATTTAATTATAAAATGACGTGATTAAGGAATTTCTTTAAAAATTCATAACTTCTTTATCTGACGTCGGTTTTTGCCAGACTTTTCAACGCTGAAATACCATTGTCAAGACCTTCGATTCTCGTTTAGGTCATTCCGGCCAAAAGTCGCTCGATCTCCGATTCGAGTTTTTAGCTGTCTGTTGCTAAGCCGAACTTGGAAAAATCTTAACTTCAATATACGAAGTCGGATTTGGGCGTTCTTTTTACGTAAGATCTCGGTTTAATGATATTTAAACATAGAGGGAATTAAAATAGAACTTTTTGGACATTTTATTATCAAAGTTAATTTTATTAACTCAAAAGTGGTTACAATACTTGACTTTTTAGGTCATTACAAAGAGTTGAAATATCGGGTTGTCACAGCTGTGGAGGCCTTGGAAAGGCTAGGGTTATGCCCAGAATTTTAGCACTGTAGTTCAAGTTGTTTGGGGTGTAAGGAATGATCAGAAAACGATTTCGAGGATGAAATCAAATTTAAGTGGGAGAGAGTTATAACATCCCATTTAAAATAGGTTGATTAAATAATAAGTCCGGAACCCCGAGGAGTAATTCTAAATATTATTTAATATTATAATATTCTGAAACCAAATAATAATTAATCTAGAGTTGGTTCAAGAAGCCAATTGACAAAATATGAATTTCCAGGGGTTAAAGTACAATTTCGGGATCTATTTTGAAAAGGATTTCAGAAGTCGGGGTGTGTTTGGTATCATTTGGATTAAACATGAAAGGATTTGGATGGATGGGGTTAAATGGGTAAATTATGTACCTAAGTTGAAAAGAAATTTGTCATGGGGGCTATATGGTAACCTTTGGGGCTGAAATGTTATGAATTTTGGAAACTGGGAGTCGTTTTGTAATTTGTGACCTTGATTTGGAAAAAAATCTCATGGGAGGGGCCAGATATGTAAAATGTGTATAAGTTTTATGGAGTGAGACTATAACCCGACTCCCTTTCCCGTCACCCTACTAGCACATATATACCTTCTTTAAGACCACATGCAACCCTTTAACCCTAAACCTAATTCTCCACCTACCATCTTCTTCTCCCTCATCCAGCCGCCGTTACCACCCCAATACCCTCTCGTCTTTCCGATTGGTCGAAGTGCCAGCCACCAGAAGACCATCTCAAGTCCAACTTCGTTGCCGGACGTCGTGACGGCCATGAGGCGAGCGTTGAGGCCGACAATTGACCACCACCATCCCACTGTTTCATCCGCTGCCATCAAATGTCGTCTTTTCCGTGGTGGCTGAAGAAGAAGAAGATCGACGCTGTGGTGGTAGGAGGACTGGTCACGATTGCGGCTGTTGGATTCGCCATTGCTGCCGACGCCATGCGGCTGTTTCTCCGTGAAGCTACTACCAACATCACCTGCCGCCGTTAGCCATCATTGCGCCGCTAGGGTTGTGGTTGTTGTCACCATGAACCACTAGGATTGTGGTGGTGAAATTGTTTCGGGTTTTATGTATGTGCTTATTCTCGGGTATTCTCCAGTCAAGGTTTTGTTGCTGTTGGGTTATTTTTCCGGCCATACGTATTGTGGGTTGTGTTTGTGATGGAGGAAGGTTCCCAGTGTGCCCTTGGCTAAAGTACGAAGGAAGGCCACCACCGCCATGAACCGCCGCGTGCCGCCAAGGTGGCTGTGTGTGTGCGTGTGTAGTATTTTTGTGTGTTTATTAGTTTGTGGTTATCAGTGTGTGTGTGTGTGTGTTTGTTTTGGATGGTGTTATAACTGTAATCGACCGAAATAATAATATAAAAATCCATAACCACCACCGTGAGGTGGTGGCTGCCGCCTCCTACCACCACCAGCCGCCGTGTCGGGTGGCGGTGTGCTTTGCATTGGGGTGTTGATTCGTTGGGATGCTTGGAAACCCTAATGGGCTTAATGAAGCTCTCGTGGGCTTAATGGGCCCAATAAAGCCCTATTTGACCTAATAAAATCCCAATGTCCCCAATGAGGCCCAAAGTGACTTAAAAGCCCAACCGGTTGATTAATGGACTAGTATTGGGTTGGAAACCCTAATGCCAATAAAACCCTAATTTTAAGAATTAATCGGGACACAAACATGAGAATTATTTAATAACTTGAGATACTAAATAATAATCATTGGCAAAGATTAATCTAAGCAATATTGGACTTAATAGATTAAGTCCTTAGAGGATTAAGTCCTTAATGGGTTAAGTGAGAAACACTTAACCCTAATCGTCATTTTATGCGAAACCCTAATTTCATGTGGGATTATTGTTGGGCCTTTCTATTGGGCCTTGATGACTTGGATTATTAATGGTTCATCCAAAGTCAAGCAATTGGACTAGATTATGTTGATGGGCTTATGGTAAGGCCCATATGAGGGTGTGGGCCCAATTTGGAAAATTGGGCGATATGTTGGGCTTTGGCCCATTACTTGACTATTGAGCCTTTAGTGTGTGAGTTGGACTTTGTGCTTGGAACCCAATTATTAATTGGGTGTTGTTTGATGTTGACAGTTCGAGAATCTGTCAACCAGTAGCTAGAGTTTTATTGGCGGGACTTTAGCAGTGCCAGGTGAGTTCTCCTCACAATATCAACAGGGTCTAAGGCACCAAGGTCGGCCCTTTATGGATTGTATTCGGATTATTGCATGTTATGCATATTGATTTATATCCCGATAGTTAGGATGGTGATATGTTATGCTTTAGTGACCTATTAGGTCGATATCCTGGTTATAGGATTGTTGCTATGCTTTGTGATCAGTTAGATCGGTTTGACTGTTATATAAATACATGCTAGTGTTATATGATGTCTATGTGCACATGAATGTCCTGGTTATTGGATGATGCTATGTTAGTGACGGGTTAGGTCTGTATCCTAGTTATTGGGATGTTGCTACGATTGGTGATCTGTTAGATCAGTTTGACTATTAGATGAAATGAGCTAGCTTATGATATTTATGTGCACATGTTTGTTTGATTGGGGGTTGGGTTGAGGCGGTCCTGCTTTGTGTTGTAGGCCAACATACCCGGCGAGCGGTCCGGATAGGTTGTAGGCCCTGCGTGATGGTCCAGACGTGCCGAAGGCTCGAAGAGCTGTTCAGATAGACTGAAGGCCTGTGAGGCGGTCCAGTCAGGCTGATGATGCATTATGCATGCTGTTCTGTATTAGTCATATGATATGGTTATGTTTGTATGGTGTTGGTATTTTGGGGAAACTCACTAAGCTTCGGGCTTACAGTTAGTGATTTTGTTTCAGGCACTTCGGATGATTGCGTGAAGGCGAAGGCGTGATCTTGCACCTCCTTATATTTTCATGATTTATTCTGGGAATACTCTGATGTCTAAACTATTTTGAAAACAACCTATAATAACTTAACGATTTTAAAATTTATTAAAAAGTTTAAATTTGGATTGAATTTTATGGGTGTTACAAGTTGGTATCAGAGCCTTGGTTTGAGTGAATTGGAGGAACATTCGTGTGAATCCAGTCTCAAATAAAGGAAAGGTTTTCAAAATGATTTCAAAAATGGTTTTCAAAATAAGTAAAGGAGGATGCAGGGTGTATGATCAGTTGGAGCCAGTAAGTAGACCCCAAAATACCATACAGGTATTTGGTTATGTTATATGTTAGAACATCATGCTAGTACTAGGCAAAGGATCTTCAGGAATTGCTTGATAGAATTGCCTGATTACATGATGCCTGCTAGCCTAGGGTTTTCATTACATGAGGTTGACATCATTACTGTAGTGAATTGCCTAATCACATTAGAAATCGGTAATTGATGATATATAAATCCATTGCACTTGCCACGAAATCAACCATAGGAATAAGTGAATTGAATCTAAACGGAAATCTCTTTAGATAATATTATTAGTAACTTTAATTGTTTACCGTTCTCTGTGTTTGATGCCCTACTTACCTTCACTATACTCCTAATCGACAGGTACACTGCTTATCATGTGTTTGTTTTTGTGTTTAAGTTAGTTGGGATTAAAGCTAGTACATTTAACACGTATCAAGTTTTAGACGTCGTTACCGGGGAACGATTCTAAATAGTTAGTTTTATTTTCTAGTGTTATCAATCCTTTGTGTGAGATTTATCTCATATAAAGTTATAGTTTTTCTTCTTTAATTTTCGCATCTATTTTTCCGTTTTTATGATTGAATCCGCCACGTTCGAATCTGAACACAACGTGTTTGACGTATTTCCAGTTTTCGTTTTTATTATTTTTGTTCGGTTTACGTGTAATTTTCGGTTTTGTTTCAGTTAGTTTATGACCCGCAACTCTAATTCTATAGTAGTGCCACCATTGGAAGATCCGTAATCAATCTTGGGCAAAAAGAAAGGCAAAGCAATAGGGGAATCAAGTGATTGTGAAAGCTTCGAGAAAAATCAAGAAGAAAAGACAGCACATCACGAGCCCGAAACATCCAAGTCACCCAAACCAAAAGTAGAGATGGCGACTATTGCGGACATATCCATGGAGGAGTACAAGAAGAATATGCGTGAGGATACTGGACCAGGTCTTGTTCAACCCGCCATTCTAGTGACAACAAACTTTGAATTAAAGGGTCACATACTCGCTCAACTGAAGGACATCCCATTTTATGGGAAGGATCACAAAGACGTCTATAAACATATTGACGAGGTCAACGACATTGCCAACTACTTCCGCATCCCTAATGTGCCACGCAAGATTGTGCTACTTTGGATGCTACCAGTTACGTTCAAGGGAGCCGCGAAGGATTGGTTAAAGGCACTACCTCCAGGATCCATAACAACATGGCTAAGATGCGCGAAGAGTTCATTCAGCAGGTCTGCCCTCCATCAAAGGTCTCAACATTTAAGAGAGCAGTTGCAAATTTTGAGCAGCAAGGAGGCAAGTCACTTTATGAAGCATGGGAGAGGTACAAAGGGTTATTAAGAAAATGTTACAACTAGTTGTCTTAAAAAATTTGGTTGAAGAATTCTCTAAACACTCAAGAGAATATCATAACCCAAGAAACGACTCAACTCAAGGAACGGTGAAGTCAATTTCAGATGATATGGCGGCAATGGTGGCCAAGTTGGAAAGTATGGATCGTAGGATGACGAAGATAGACCAATCCATCCACGCCATTTGTGTGGGGTGTGATAATTATAACAGCCCTCACCTAACCAAATATTGTGACCTAGATGAGAACGGAAAGTGAAAAGCTCAAGTTTGTTATTCAAGTGGGGATAGGTACGATGGAGATTGCAGAAAACCTAAGAAGGAATGGCTACCCTATGACAAGTACAAGAAGGCAAAGGAGGAAAAATACATGTAAAAGACGAGAGGGTTTTATCAAAGAGAAGAGTCGATACAAGAAAAAAAGATGAATTTTGAAGGTATGCTTACACGTTTTGGCTCTGCATCCGAAAAAAAGACATGATGAAACTGACGTGGTAATACGAGAGCAACAAGCGATGATGAAAGATCATCAAGCATTGATGAGAAATCAGCAAGCCTCGATCCTCAACATCGATAAACAACTCGAGCAACTTGCAAATCAATTCAATGAGCGGTCACCAGGCATACTTCCGAGCAATACCGAGCAAAATCCGAGACAGGCACACATAAATTTTGTCACAACAAGAAGTGGTAAAATAATCACTCCTTTAGCCCCAATCGCAAATGAAGATCCAAAAGTGGTGCAGGAAGCAGGAACATGTTGTGTTTTCCATCTAAAGAAAATAAAAGCCCTCCAATCAAGCCATATCAACCTCCATTACCATTCCCGGTTCGAGCTATAACAGACAGACAACTGAAGAGTATAAGAAGTTTCTAGAGCATATCAAGGCTCTACAAATCAAGATTCCATTCATCGAGGCGGTAGCTTAAATGCCAAAGTATGCAAGATTCCTAAAAGATATCCTCAACAACAGAAGGAAGATGGAGGAGATATTGGAGGTGGTCCTAAACGAGAATTGCTCAGCCACCATGTTAAATAAACTACCAAAGAAAATGGGAGACTTGGGCAATCTAACTTTTCCATGTCAATTCTGAAACTTGGATACAAGTTACGCATTGGCTGATTCGGGAGCTAGTGTGAATCTTATGCCTTA
Organism: Lactuca sativa; assembly: GCF_002870075.4. Taxonomy (NCBI): domain Eukaryota; kingdom Viridiplantae; phylum Streptophyta; class Magnoliopsida; order Asterales; family Asteraceae; genus Lactuca; species Lactuca sativa. The sequence goes on from NC_056626.2 coordinate 350,353,243, forward strand.
TTCATTCTTCAAGAATATGACACTTAGCATCCTATACAATCGGTGTGTGTGCTCAAGTTTTCACTTGACACTTAGCATGCTATACAATCCGTTCATCCAAACCACTCACTACAGGTGAGTTCATACCGCTGAATTAACCTTTTAAATGTTTTTAAATGTTTATAAATGCTTTTATGGGGGGGAATACAAGTTGAATCATGCTAGTTATTATATCAATCACATGTGATTAATAACTAGCATACAAATGGATTTACTACACTCTTAGCTGTTTTACCAAACATATTACTTCAAATGACTTTCTCAACCGTTTTTACATGTTAAAACTCTTTATCAAACTTTCTTACATACTGTATGTTTCTTTTCAAACTCTATTACAAATGTGTTTCAAACAAACTACTTTCAAATCGTTTTATAAACTGACATCAAGTCATCAATTCTTATTTATTAAACTTTTCAAAGGTTTTACAAAACTTCTTTTATACTTTTATATTGTCAAATGCGTGCCTATATATGTATAGTTATATAAGTAATGTTTAAAGGACTTAGGACTGCTAGCTTGCTTTAACTCCTTTTCCTTGTTTGGATGTGGCCTTAGGGTATTAGTTATTTTTTCGAACATCGTCTAAATATTAGTTATGTATTATGTATACATATATAGACATAAAAGTTCCATCAGTCAATTCAATACCTTTGGGTAGCAAAGGCATACTTTGGTTATACACGTACATTACTAGTAACTATAATAGGTATAGTTAGGAGATACTACTTACTATTCTAAGTACAAGGAATCACACAAGAGTTAGTTCATTCATGAGTCTACACTAATACAATACATAATATATGAAGAGATACAATTACATAAATACAATTACAGAAATACTAATACATTACATAATATATCAAGAGATACGATTACATACAATTACAAGACATACAATTACAAGAGAGACAATTACAGAGATACGATTACATAGATACTATTACATAGATCCTTGTACATACTTATGGACTGACCATCCTACACTTGGCTGCTCGCAACAGAAGGTGTGTTCATTTACGGATGTTTCTCGGTTGTAATTTTCGGCGAGTTACCACGTCGTATTTATCCAAGTGCAAAAGGATACAATTTAAATAATTATATTATTTTCCTTATTACCTTTACTTTGTGACACATGCACATAAACGATGAGGTAGACTATACTTTTATAATAATAGTTATACCAGGAAAAACCGTCACATTTACAGTGATGAATACTTTCAAAACAGTTGGGTCTTGGTAGAAGACAACTTTTTATACTAGTAGGAAATATGGGATTTCCTAGGGTTTTCAAACATTTACAATTACTTACAAACATTTTCATTGATACAAAATTTTCTTCAAACATTTACAAGTCCTTTCTTTACAGTGTTACAAATCAAAGACACATAAATACTTTTGAATTCACCAGCTTTATTGTTGATACTCGCTTTCAAAATAACTTGTATTCTCAGGTCACAAATAGACAGGTACGACGGCTAGGTTTTATGAAGACGGAGCAGTCAAGACTCGTCTCTTATTTTGATTATTCATTATGTTGTTTTATACTATGAAGGAACACACTTGTAATTAAAATTATACTATTAATGCAATGGATGATGTTGTTGCTTGTTTACTACTTTGAATTGTTGTGATACACTACATGACGTCCTCTGCCCCAGAACGTTTCCGTCGTTCTCGGTTTTAGGTGTGTGACAATACTCAAGTACTCTCCGATCCTTTCAGATTGGAGAAACTTTTATCTTTCTGATAATTTGATTATTCTCATTCGTTCTGGAATACATTGAAACTTTTCCAATGTTTTAGAACAATACTTAATCTTGTAGGTATATAACCATATTTACTAAACTTTAGTTAATCATGACGAATAATCTTATCAATCCTTGTGGTGGATCTTGACCAGCACACACCCAGTGTACCCGATTCCCTAGTCTTCACTTGACTCACATATACATTTGAACAAAGAATCAGTCTTAATTTACAAAAGACAACGATTCTTATTCATCACACAATCCGAGTTGCATGATTCCAAGTTTCTATCCAACTGAAACTTGGGTGATGAGAAACTTTCCTTATTTGGCAAATTCTCAACACTACCATAAACAAAAGAATCAAATTTCTATTACTAACATAGAAACATACAAACATCAATTTTTCATAAATGCCATTCTAAGGATATATAATAAAATAATAAAACAAAATTTTTTTATTTATAAAATGCAGAAAACTTTTCCTTACAATGCAATTACAAATGAAAACTATGTTATTACATATTTCCTAGCCATATATCATAACTCCTAAGCAGCAAATCAAAAATCCGATCTTCGAACCATGTGATTGAAATCCATCTTCGCGACCAGATTCAGCGTACACTTTGTTTAAGCTTCCTTCTCTTTGCTTTGATTCTACAAAACATCAAGATGTAACCTAGTCAGATCATGTATTAAGAATCAACAATAAGGAACCTAATAGAGTTGGATAGTAGACTTACCTGAAGCAGAGTCAAACTTTTCGATTCTACATTTTCTCAAATCTTTCAGGTAGTAAGGACAGCTTCGCAACCAATGCCCCTCGGCAACAAAAACATATGGAATCTTTTGGAATGGTACACGGGACAATCTCAGACTTAGCCTTTATCTTTCCCTTGGAAAGAGAAATCCTTGATGGACTTCCAATGTTTCCATTGTCAATGTCCATGGAAGTTTGGGGAGTAGATCTTCCAATCAAATTTTCTTTTCCAGTGCGCCAAATCATTGTTGATTCAACAGCTACAAGCAAACATGTAAGATCAATAAAGGTCATGTTGTGGTCTATCACATAGTAGTCCTTAATGAACTCACTATATGACTCAGGAAATGATTGAAGAACCCAGTCAACAGCCAACTTCCTTGAGACTTCGTCACCTGACTCTCCCTGCTTGTCAATATGTAACTTCATCTCCAAGACGTGAGCACATATAGAATTTCCTTCCTGTCAATAGGGCTTTAAGTGACCTAAAACTTGTGGGTTAGGGAGAATTATTAGAGGAGGAGAAGGAAGTGAAGTATGACTTCCACGATCCAACCGTGGAATATCATCTTCAAGAGGAAAGATTATTCCAAAAGATTTGGGAAGACCATAGTTGTCTGAACTAGACATCTACAATGGGAGAAATTCAAGTTAGTTGATTTAAGTCCTTAATATAACACCCAAATGAAATATTAAGGTTAGGACCCAACACAATATATTACAATTTGGAAGAGGGATGCCATAATTCAAACTGCAAAATATTTGAAGGTAGGTAAATGACGATTTACCAATTTCCATCACGAAAAACGAAAAAGAATTTTAGTTCATAAGTGGATTGAAACTCCTAGATCCATTGAGATTCATTGAACAATTCAATGGCATGTTTAAATCTCGATTGCGCCCTTAATTTTTGTGACTGGGATGCCGAGGATCACAAACAAGGTGCGAATAACCATGCAAATTAGCTTGGTACACTCAATGTTACAACCACCTAATCAATGTGTCGGTTAACCACACACACTCCATTGATATGATTAACATCAAGCGACTCTTTGCCATACACTATCATTCCAGATTAGTGTGCCGGTTAACCACATGCGCTCCACTAACGACTTAACATGGTGCAACGTGCAATTTCATGGGTTAGCACCATATTCACATTTTCCTAAGTAACTAAGATTGGGAATTTATAAGTGTTTAGTTACTTTGTATTTATCATTATACTTTTAATGAAGGGAGAATTAGAGTCTAATCTTACCAGTTCGGCTAACGACCCTCTACTAGTCAAGGAAGCAGTGGGTGAGAGTGGACACCCATTAAACAATCATTTTATAGGCAGTAACCTTATACCCCCTTGTAGACCAGCTTCGTAAATGAGGCCTACTAACGGTAAGAGTGACTTCACTCTTATATATATATATATATATATATATATATATATATATCTATATATATATATATATATATATATATATATATATATATATATATATATATTAAACCTATAGTATTATAATAGTATATTGGTTGAATTTAAACTTTTAAAATTCTAGGGTTTGGAACTAAATGTGTCAAAACAAGACTCTACATTTACAAATTCCAAAACTTGAGGGCAAGTTTTGAACTTTTTCAAAAACTTTTGGAATCCATAAAATATGAGTTTAATATAGGCTTTAATGAAAAGACTCTTGAAAATCCATAACTTGAGGACAAGTTATGGAGTTCATAAAAACATTTATGGAAAAAGACAATTCAACACCATAACCAATGAGTTTAATGAATTCTTTAAAAGAAAAACTTTTCATTTTCCATAACTTGAGGACAAGTTATGGAGTACATTAAAGGCAACAAAGATCATCAAATAAACTAACAAGCATGTCAAATAATGTCCATGATCTAGATTAAAATCATATAAACAAGATAATTCATATCAAACAAATTTCATGTAATTAGCATAATCATATAAACTAATACAAAACATGAAACTTTGACAATTATCTTCTAAATTGTATAAGCATGATCATTACCACATTAAAAATAGGTTTATAAGTTCAAAAACAGCTTAGGGTAATGATCCTAGTCCAATTCTAGTAACAAACCTCGAAATCTGCATTCTGGAGCACCAACTCGTCGAGTGTACGAATAAACTCGGCAACTTGGTCAGTTTTGTCCTTGGACTCGGCGAGTCCACTGTCCAGAAATGCTGAAAATCGATTTTTTTCAAGCTTAAACAATAATTAGTATCAAGTATAATTGAAAACAACCCTAGCCTCTGATACCACTAATGGGTTTTGAGCATTCTAACACTCCTATGGTGTACATGCAACCCTAGATGATTTGGATCTATGCTTTCTCTATTATACATGAATACATTAAATATTCCAAAGGATTATCCTAAATAGCATACAATGGAGTATAAACAACATGAAATACAAGTTAGATGACATACCTTTTAGTGTAGTTGGAACCCTTGGACCTTTAAGTACTTAGTTCCCTAAGTGTTGCACCTCAAATGGAATCACACAACACCACCAACAAATAAAGGAACTTGAGAAGAGTCACTTGCACTCATAAAATCGACTTGCCCTCTTGTGTTTCCAATAGTCACTCCTTAGTGCCACTTATGTGCCAATTTCATGAGCTAGAGGGGTTCTAATATAGTCTGGCAAATTAGTGTTATACCATGTAAACCCCAATGACTTTCCATATCCCTTATGATCCATGGGTTAAAACCTCCAAGGAGTATCCATGGGTCACCACATGGGTTTAGCCCAACATAAGGAACTATGGATCACAAGCCCACATTATAAGAATGAACAATTTACATAATCAATCCCCATATATTTAATTAGTCTCTTTTGATCACAAAATTAATTCCAATTTAATTCTTGATCAATACTAATTTAATTCTCATTTATACATCCTTCTGATTTTTCCGGTGCCATGTATCCAAAATAGACCATGCTACTCTCGGGTCAAGTACATACCAATAATACTTATGAGCTTAGAAACCTAATTCAATAACATGCACCCGTTGGAGAAGGCTTTTTCAATTACAGGAACCGGTGTACAAGGAACTTTTCTTGGAATTTTATGCTACTATCCACTTTAGTGGGGGAGATGACGTGTTTGACCAAGAAGTCTTTACTTTATGTTTGGGTGGTGTAAGAAGGGAATGTAGTGTGGCTGAGTTGGCGTGGAGGTTGGACATCAACAACAGATCATAGGCCATGACTGAAGCATTTGACACATTTTCGAAACATTGTCACAAGGAGTTCCCGGATGGGGTTAATGGAAACAATTGGTGGATCACAATTGCTAATAAAGTGCACATGTCTTCGGTGGCTCAAGAGGGCGACATCCGATCACCAATCCAGCAACTCATTCACCAGTTCATTGCAAGCACAATAAACATGAGAAATGATTATGACAAGGTTCCAAACCTGGTTTAATTTTTCTTATGGAGTGTTCTTACACCGGGTCTCTTTTGCAACATACCGTATTATTTAGTGAGGTTTTTGGAAGAGAGAGGGACGAAAGATAGAAAAGGGGTCGCCCATTTGTGGTGGCATGTTGATAACTAAATTGGGTCGTGCGTATGGATTATTTGAGAGAGAGGCCGGGAGTTTTTTGACCATGATGTAAACATGTCCCTTTAGCTCCCTTCTCGACAAAACAGCTAGGATTATGGAGGACAACAAAGGGGGTAATTTTTCTATCCCTGATAATGATGAGGTGTTGGTACCAGAGCATCCAGGGAGGAGAGTTAGGCCACAACCCGCGGATGTTTGTGAGGAGCTGCCAGTCATTCTAGTTGAGGATGAAATGCCCATGGACCCATCCAGGGAGGAGAGTTTGGCCTGTGGTGTGAATCATCTACAACATGACTTTGGATTTCATGATGAACTAAATGAATAGTCATTGGCCCGACACTCATCCAGCTTATCCATACATTCTGAATTGGGAGGAGTTCTGTAGGGAAAGGCAAGGTGGAGCCGGTGGGAGTGGAGTCGGGGGAGAAGATGAGGACTTGTTATCCTTTTTATTTATTTGTGTTTTGAGTGTTTTAACACAATTTGATTTTTGTTTGTTTTATTTTGTTAGGTTGTTTGGTTTGGTTGTTTTAAAACTTATAGTAATTAGGGGTAAAGTAGGAACTTGTAATTTAATGTTTGTTTTCCTTTTAATTATATAATTTTTGTTTTTTGATCTTTGTTGAAGTTAGGTTGAGAGTAGAAAGAGTATTAAAATTGTGAGAGGAATAAGTGAGGGGTCGACTCCTTAAAGAGAAACTAGAAGACTTTGAGCGACATTTTTGAGTCTGGTGATTATGATTGCTAAAGGCAGTCACATTATAGAAGAAATAAAGAGGTGTATTGCATTAATACCCTCTTTGACCAAGAAATCAGCGTTGATGTAGAAAAGAATAAAAATCATGATCTGAACCTTAAACATGTTGTGGTCAAAACCAAACACAGCGTGTTCCTGAAGAAAAACGCGATTTTTGTCTAGATAAGAATTCAACATGATGTGTTTACTAATACAACTCGGCATGTTGCTACTCTAGTGAATTTTTTCGAGTCATTGATTTGATCCTATCCAAGGCGGGCAATATCCACATTTCCGAATTCCATTTCGAGGCATTCTAAGAAGCATTTTCCATTTGTGTTACGAGATGTTAACCACAGGAAATGTATGACACCCAAGGCATGGATGAGTTGTTCCCATGCCAAATTCAACTAAGGAAGGAGCAAAAAAGAAGAATTATCAATCTCGCCACTACTATCCCAGGGGAGTCTGTTCCTTTTATCCTCTTTTGACTTGTTATTTTATTTGTGCATAACATGCAATGGGGACATTGCATAAAATAAGTGTGGGGTAGGGGGTTGGTTACATTAGTTACATTAGAATCCTAGGTATAATTTTGAAAAATTTAAACATAAAAAATTGCTAGGTTAATTCAGAAAATTATGGTAAAACAATTAGGATTCTATTCTAGTATTTTGTTTGATGATTCTTTGAGGACCTAAATGTTTAGTTGAACCAAGATACATTATAGTGCATTTGTGGCCTCCTTTATTCTAGTGAAATCATGGGACAAAAACATAACCTTTCTTAGTTTGAAGGACGCAACATGTTTAGCATCATGTACTTGAAATGTATCAAAGAAAGCTTCAGTAGTCATTTCACACTAAGACTAAAGCCTTTGATCAATAATGGTTGAAGTTAAAACCCCTTGCATAAGCATATGTTTTTCTAGATTTTTAGATTTGAGTGAAAAAGTGTGTTAGAAAAACAAAGAATGCTTAAATGTTGATAGAATCTACAAGTATGAAGACATGAAGAAGAGTTGCAAAGTATCAAAGATTCAAAGAAAAAGTTATATTTTTATTTTTTGTAGTTTTCTTTTCTAGGTAATTTTTCCATATGTATGCTTGGGGGTTTAACCAAATATACGTTGAGGTTAAGAAACTTTTTTGCGAATAGATTCAAAGGGATGCATAAAATGAGAGTTGCTCGGAAAAAGTGGGCAAGTGTTTATAAAGATTGTGAGTATTTAGTGTTAGGGGGTTCTTAGGAAAATTATGCACAAATGCATGCGTTGCGGTCTTGGCATACTGGTTGGGTTCAATTGGGATTGTATGATGTGGTATTAGTGTGCAAAAATTCAGTTTTGCTTGGGGGCAAGCAAAAGGCAAGTGTGGTGTATTTTGATATGGGCATATTTAGTCATATAATTTTTGCATTATTTTAATACCTTATGTTGATTTTGTCTCAAATATTCAACAAAATGTACTTAATTAGTTTAAAATTTCAATCTCAGCAACAAAGATATGATTGGAAGGAAAAAGGAAGTGAAATTGGCAACTGGAAGCTTGGATCTTGAAGAAGAACACGTGTATTATCCTTAAACACGACATGTTGTATTGGAAAATCCCGATAAAATAGTGCCTTTTCGTACGCACGTTTTTAATGTTCAACACGGCGTGTTGAGTCCATAAACACGACGTGTTGCGCCTATTTTCAAAATTTGTTGAAGGATCGTTTCTGTTCAAAACCCTAAAAAATTCTTGGAGTTTTTATCGACTTTTGGAGGCCAGAGACATCCTTAGGTGTTGTGAATTTTAGAATTCGACTGGACGCTTTGAATATCATTAGTAACTTACTTAATTCCTCTGTTTAAATGATGTTTGCATTGGTGAATTTCTCTTTTATGTTTCTTTTTGCTAAAGTTATGAGCTAAACACCCTACTTAGTTTTAGAGTAGAGGATCTTATGATTATGGTTTGAATTAGTGGCTTTGGATTATATTGATTTGATTATTTATCTTGTTAAGCTTGTTAAAAGAACCTTAATTGTTAATGACAGTTATTTTCTGTTGATTAATGACTTATTGAGATTGCATGAACATCTTTCTTGATTGCTAACCTCTTATGAGTTTTGTAAAAACCAGATTATAAGCATAGTGTTGTGAACATAACCTAGGGTTAGCTAGAAAATAAGTAAGTTAATGTTTGAGATATATATGATGACCAACCATATACAAGTTAATTGAACCAACCAATTGAATTAACTACTATTACAAGTGTTGCTTGATTCAAATTGAACATTAGTAAATTCTTTAGTTTAATCACTTGATCATTGCTTAAATTGATTTGTTTGCTAATGGATTAGTAATAGTGAACATGAACCTAATCAAATTAGAATTCGGTAATTGATGATATATAAATCCATTGAACTTGCCACGAAATCAACCATAGGAATAAGTGAATTGAATCTAAATGGAAATCTCTTTAATATTATTGAATCTAGTTGTCTTTTGTTCCAATTTCTAGTCATGAATTGTTCTTGCTAAGTGTTTAAGTAATTTTTTAAGTTTATAGTCTTGTAAAAATAGAGAAAAAGTCCCTCATTACTTCATTGTTTAAATTAAAAAATATTAGTAGTAACTTTAATTGTTTACCGTTCCCTGTGTTTGATACCCTACTTACCTTCACCGAACAACTAATACATAGGTACACTGCTTGTCGTGTGTTTGTTGTTGTGTTTAAGTTAGATAGGATTAAAACTAGTACATTTCACATGTATTAATTATAGACACCCAAAGGGTGGTCTAAGTCTCTATTTCCCAAAGGCCCTAAGCCTTATGATAACCGGTCTTTGGGTCACGGCCCCGCATTAGGAAAGGATTCAGAACAAGGTGTTACAACTCTTCCCCACTTAAATTTGATTTTCTCCTTGAAATCACTCCTTACTACCCTCCTGGAAACCAATGCATCGAACAAAACCTCCTAATGCTGAAAAAATCACTGATCCTTTAACTGTCGAACCAACATGTTACTACTAAAATTCTAAAACCCCATAACGTGTCTGACCTCTACACACAGAACCATTAAGAAACACAATCACAATGACCTCTTACTGCAATCTGAACTAAGAAACAATCTTTTGGTTCAAAACCATCCAAATGATACTCTTAGCAGGCAGATTCCTTAACCATAACTTCACAAGGACCGAATGCCCATCCGATACATAACTCATATCCCGAGATCCACATATTTACTCTCTCTTTTTGTCCGAAGTTTTCTGATTTCACGTGGACCTTCCACTGAACTGAGATATAAATCCCCACTCCACCGTTGGGGCTGACAGCCTCACACTAGGTCCAACTACCAGGCTCCTACTAAGAGTTTAACTAGTAAAGGCTACCCTAGCCTATGCATCACACGAATGCCAATTACTGAACACATAGTCCACCATTCTAACCATAATCCAATAATTTACTCCAACCGCTCCCTACCGGGTCTCACCCGCACTGTCATAACCATACAGGCCTCGCCGATGGGTATCACCTTGACTAAAAAAACAAAGGGGCCATGCCCATGGTTCTCACCCAATCAATTGCTATACATGCCTAACCATGCCTTGGACCCCAATGGTCCTCCTCCCATAACAAGGAAAAATCCTCCGGCAATATTGTCCGCCTCGTCCTAGGAAAACGCTAATCCTCTTTTATACCAATGACCACTCTAATGATGGTCTACCTGACTCTAGTGAATACTATAATCCCATCACAAACTTATAATAATTCCATAATTGTCTATCAACCTGGTGAATGCTACGGCTACCCTGTAGTCTTACTACACTTCCATGCTACCATGGCCCAACCCATAGTCTTACTGCATCTACTATACAATCCATAATCATCATGAGTCGAACTCGCGTTTGACCTTTCCCAAATTAGGTCCTCGATTCATGCTTCAAACCCCAAAGACTTAATCAAACATGAACAAGAAGAGAAAATCTAGCACAAACCTCAACCTGAATCCAATCCCTATAAATCCCAACAATTCTTCCCCTATTGGAATCGATTGCGTTCTTCCTGTTGGAATAGTGTCTAAGGTTGCAACTATATTAGGCAAGTATTTGACCCGGTTGTGCATAGTCCTTTTGGGTTGCCTTCACCATAGCAACATGACAGGATGATTTATTATGAGAGAAGCAATATTATTAATATATTATGAGAATAATATAAGGAATAATAATATTATTATTTAATTAATATAAGTCATAAATTAATTATGAATTAATTTGGTGACTTAAAGAGATTAATTGAATAAAGGGGCATAAACTGTCAATTGATTGATAGTTGTACTTTGGGCCACAATTCCTTAATGATAAAGGGGGACGATTTTGAGGACTTTGGATAGGCCTTGAAATCGTCCAAGGCTTATCATTAGGGCATTGGATTGCTTAGGGCCTAAGTTATCCAATTAGGGTTTAAGGGTGAAACCTTAGGAGCCTTACAAGTATAAATATACCCTAAGGGTTAAGGAAATCGGCACCTATGCTTTAGAAGAAACCCTGGCTGATTTTGATCCCCTCTTCTCTGTCTCAAATCATCCTCTTGCTAGTTGGTGTTTGTAAGCCATTAGAGGAGTGACAATTGTGACTCTAAAGCTCCAAGGACAAGAAGATCAAGCAAGTGATTCAAGGTAATCTTCTAATTTTGATTTCTTATTGCTATTATACTCTATTAGCCATTAAAAGTCTTGGATTCAATGCATGTTCAATTAGAGAAACCTAGATCCAAGAATTAGGGTTTGTATGTGCATATAGGAATGTTCATATGGACAAAACCCATCAGTGGTATCAGAGCCTAGATTGGTTTCTATTGAATTGATGCATTGGTTGCTTGTTTGATGCCTTGAAAATTCGACTTTTGTGTTTCTGCCTGATGAACTCGGCGAGTCCCATAGTGGACTCGGCGAGTAGGCTAGACTCGGCGAGCCCATTGTGGAACTCGGCGAGTCCAAGCGTCAGAAATAGCTAATTTCGGGATTTCTTGCTGCTTATCTTTTAGATACTTACCTTAATCATGCTAGGTCAATATAAATCCGATTTTATGATATATATGAGTATATTCTTGACCTAATTGAAGATATTTATCAATTAATAAAATATTTGTTTCCTTATGTGATAATTGATTAATTATTTTGATTAAATTGATAAATTGTTTTGCAAGAAATTATTAAATAAATCAAATATGGATAATTATGTGATTAAATGTTAATTTAGATTATTTGTTATTTGATCCCCTATGTTTTGAAAAGTTTAAAACTTGCCCTCAAGTTTTGAAATTTATGTTTTGTGATTAAAATTTTAATTTAGACAATTTAAATTTCAAACCCTAGAATTTTACAAGTTTAAAATTCAACCATATACTAATATAATATTACATGATTAATATATATATATATATATATATATATATATATATATATATATATGTATGTATGTATAATTAAAAATGCTAGTCTTACCGTTAGTAGGCCTCATTCACGAAGCCGGTCTATAAGGTGGGTATAAGGTTGCGGCCTATAAAATGGCGCTTAATGGGTGTACACTCACACCCACCGCTTGCTTGATTGGCGGAGGGTCGTTAGCCGAACGGGTAGGATAGGACAACCTCATCTCCTCATTAAAAGTATAATATGAATTACAAAGTAACTACATGTTTTTCAAAAATTCCCAATCCTAGTTACTTTAGGAAAAGTGAATTGATGCAATCCCATGAAATTACACTTTGCACCCTTGCTAAGAATTTAGTGGAGCGTGTGTGGTTTAGCGGCACACTAATTGGTTCTAAGCAAAGGTGGCAAAGGGTGATTCATTGTTTATCATAGTTCGATGGAGCGTGTGTGGTTTACCAGCACATCGAATAGCTGATTGTTACAATGAAGGCACCATGTGAATTTGCATGGTAATTCACACCCACTTTGTGATCCTCGGTATCCCAGTCACAAATGAGAGGTGCATATCGAGATTTAAACATGCCATTGAAAAGTTTCAATGAATCTTATGTAAAACTAGGAATTCTCAATACATTTAGAACTTAAAGTTATGTTTTCATGGTGGAGAATTAGTGAATCGTCATTCACTTACCTTCAAATTTTTTGCATGTTAGATTACGGCATCCCTTTTCTAATATGTAAATATTGTTGTTGGATCCTAGCCCTAATTTTCTTATTGGGTGATGATTAGGGATTCAAATTCTAATCTATCTTTGTCCTTTCTATTTGTAGATGTCAAACGCGAACAACGCTGCTGCTAGCTCGTTCACATTGATGAGCCTTTTCCAAAAGGTGACTTTTGATGGAACGAACTTTAGCGAATGGATAAGATACATTCTCACAATTGCTCGCTACGAGGACAAGGAGTATGTCCTCGATGAGAAGCTCGAGAAGATCAACCCAGAAATCGCTACTACGGCTGAAATGACTGCTTTTGAGACTCATGAACGTGATGCAACGAAGGTTCATTGCATCATGATAGCCACAATGAATGCTGAATTCCAAAAGTCCTATGAGGACATGTATCCGTACGAAATGCACCAAGACTTGTTGGAGAGATGCCACCAAAACGCAAGGCAGGAGCGTTACGAGATTTTCACGAACATGATCTCCGCCAAAATGGGTCATGGAGAATCTCTAACCGTGCACCTGCAAAAGATGCAAAGGTATGTTGATCGTCTTCGCAAGTTGAATGTTGACTTTGGGGAAGACTTGGCAATCGACATGGTGCGTCACTCTTTGCCTCCATGTTACAATCAATTTAGGATGACCTACCACATGAACAAAGAAGAGGTCACCCTAAGTAAGCTCCAAGGTCTCCTTAGGGTTGCAGAAAGCAACCTCAAGGACAAGTCTGTTGCACCCACTCCCAATCCACCCGCTACTCCTGTTTTGGCCATTGGGAAAGGAAGAGGCAAGAAGAGGAAGGCTCCGTCTAAGAGCCACCGCTCCGGAGATGGTTCCTCTTCTAGTGGGAAGGAAAGATCAAGCCGTCTTTCGCAGGTATATACACAATTAAATCTAATGATTCATCTCGTGCTATTTCTTGGGTCCTTGATACCGGGTGTGGTTACCACATTTGTTCTGAATTGCAGGGACTAAGAAGAAATAGGGATGTGGAGAATGGAAGAATAAATCTAATCATGGGGAACAGAAGATCGTCGCCTGTGACCAAGATTGGAGTGTATTCTCTAGTGCTTAGGAATGGTTTATGTTTAGATTTGAACAATTGTTGCTATTCGCAAGAAATGGCAAGAAACATCATTTCATTTCATGGTTTGTTTAGACAGGGATTTAGATTTTATTTTAATAATGAGAATGGTTCTATTTGTGCTTATCTAAATGGTGTATTATATTTTAAGGCATTACCATGTAATGGAATTTATGAAACTGTTATGATTGTAGATAACCTAGGAAATGATGTTCTATGCATGGATTCTTCCAATGGTATGGATAAATCATCCTTGTGGCATAGTCATCTTGGACATGTCAACAAGAAGGGCATAGCCCAACTCCAAAAGGATGGAGTGTTGGAGTCATTCGACCTTAGGGAAGATGACACATGCGAGTCTTGTCTACTTGGAAAGATGACCAAGTCACCCTTCACTAGTACTTGTGAAAGGGGTTAGAGTCTATTGCACCTCATACATACCGATGTATGTGGACCGTTTAGATCAACCACAAAGGATGGGAACCGCTTCTATGTGACCTTTACCGATGACTATAGTAGATATGGGTATATCTACTTAATCAAGCAAAAGTCAGAAACGTTTGAAAAGTTCAAAGAGTTCAAGAATGAAGCGGAGAATCAATTGGGCAGGAAAATCAAGATGCTTCGATCCGATCGAGGAAGAGAGTACCTAAGTCTTGAATTCCACGACTATCTCAAGGAGTGTAGAATAGTTTCACAATTGACGCCACCTAGGACACCGCAGTTGAATGGTGTGGCAGAAAGGCGTAATCAAACCTTGTTAGACATGGTCTGCTCTATGATGAGTCGTGCTTCACTACCTATCTCATTATGGGGGTATGCCTTAGAGACTGCCACCCATATCCTTAACTGAGTCCCTACTAAGAAGGTTGCCAAAACACCTTACGAGATGTGGACAGGGAAAGCTCCCTCGTTAGCACATATCAAGGTTTAGGGTTGTGAGGTTTTCGTAAGACGAGATACTCACGACAAGCTCGAACCTCGTAGTGAGCAATGTATTTTCATCGGCTACCCGTAGAAATCCTTTGGATATCTCTTCTATAGACCAAAGGACAATGTTGTCTTTGTTGCGAGGAGAGGAGTTTTCCGAGAGCGAGAAATCATAAGCCAAGGAGACAGTGGGAGGCAAATCGAGCTTGAAGAAATTCAAGAATCGATAGATGAAAGAACCTCTACCGCTGGCGCTCAACCCGAGGAGGAAACTCTGGTCGAACCGATTAACAAATCATTACCTCTTAGACGTTCCGAAAGAGTTAGAGTTCAACCCCAGTTTTATGGTTTTCATATTACTACTGAAGGGGACATGTATATTAGTGATGGTACACTAATAAATCTTGATGAACCTAATAGCTATAAGGAAGCCATGGCAGGCCCGGAGTCTGCAAAATGGAAAGAGGCAATGGACAATGAGATCCAATCCATGTATGATAACAAAGTTTGGAATTTTGTTGATAATGTGCCCGGACGTAAGACCGTTGGGTGCAAGTGGATCTTCAAGAAGAAGACCGACGTGGATGGAAACGTACACACATATAAGGCGCGATTGGTTGCGAAGGGCTTTACTCAAACTCCCGGAGTTGACTATGATGAGACCTTCTAACCAGTTGCGAAGATAAAATCTATTAGGGTGATGCTAGCGATTGCCGCATTTGATGATTATGAGATTTGGCAAATGGATGTCAAGACCACTTTCCTTAATGGGAAGTTGGCTGAGGATGTTGACATGGCTTAGCCAGAGGGTTTTGTTGATCCGAAGCATCCGAATAGAGAGTGTAAGCTTGACAAGTCCATTTATGGACTTAAGCAAGCATCTCGCAGATGGAATCTTTGCTTCGATGAGAAAGTCAAAGAGTTTGGATTTGTACGAAGCGAAGATGAATCATGTGTATATGTCAAAGCCAGTGGGAGTATAGTAAGCTTCCTCGTTCTATATGTCGATGACATACTACTCATAGGAAACGACATCCCGACTCTGCAGGAGGTTAAGTCCTGGCTCGGGAAGTGCTTCGCTATGAAGGACCTCGGAGAGGCTTCCTATATTCTCGGAATAAGGATAGTGAGAGAACGAAGTAAGAGACTAATAGGACTTAGTCAGAACACTTACTTAGATAAAGTACTAAAACGTTTTAGTATGGAAAACTCGAAGAAGGGAGAATTACCGATACAAAGTAATCTAACACTTCCTAAGTGTGCATGCAACCCTAATAAACCTTGGATCTATGTTTGTCTAAATACATGCAAAATAATAATTTTCCAAGGTTCATAACCTATCTAACATGGCATGGGGAACATTTAAACATAAAAGAGTTAGATGAGATTACATACCTTTTTGATGAGATTGATTCTTTGGAGTTTGAGAGCCAAGCACCAATAATGTGAATGCCTCAAATGGAATCACAAATCACCACAAACACTTGGAAAACTTTGAGAGAGTGTACACACACTTATATTTTCGGCCACACACAAGCACACACACCAGTGGCTATTTCATGCAACATAAGCATGCTTATATAGTGTACATGGTTAGGGTGAAACCCTAATAACCCATGACCTTTCCTTTTCCAAGGACCCATGGGTTAAAAGCTCCATGGATCATCCATGGACTTCCATCCAAGCCTAGCCCATTAACAAATGAGTGTTAGCCCACACCATATAAAACCAATAGCCCATAATCTAATTAGTCTTCCTTTTAATCTCTAAATTAATTCATAATTAATTTAAGACTAAGACTAATTAAATAACATAACTTCATATTAATATATTATAACTTATAATATATTAATAAACATATGTGTATAACTCTCATAAAATTATCCATAAATTATTCGGGTAAATTGCAACCCAAATGGACCATGTCGGGTCGGGTCAAGTATATACCAAATAAGTTATGGACTTAGACACCTTATCCAACAGACTCCCACTTGGATAAGTCTAATAACTGTATTTGCCTATATAACTTCAGGAACCAACCAGCAATCGTAGCTCTCGAAAACTCTGTTGAACTATGAAGCGCCATTTTAAGACAAGTGATCATATAATCCTCTGTTCTCATGATATCAGCCGGACAAACACATGGAACTATGTATTGCTTATTGTCTGGCAGTTGTTTCTCGATTTCTGATTTGTTTGACAAAGAACTTTACTGAACACATCAGTTTAGTTCTGACCGGGCCCGGTGCATGGGTCAACACAAAATCATCGAGGGGCCCAGATATCGCTTCTGTTTCTAGAAGGAACAGATAAAATTCGACTCATATGCTTGTTCTACTACTTGTTGAATTGTACACAAAGGCATGTTTTATAACATCAAGTTACTGATGCGTTTACGTGCAATCAATGCACAACCAACTCATAGATAACAACTCATATTTCTAGGTTTGAAGACTTATATGATATTATCGTCTCACGATCACTCGAGATAAATTCCATGAAGTGATACAAGTGAGCCTGGGTTTATACCAATACTCATAACTTATGAGTACTCATGAACGTTGCAGCAACCATTGCCATGTCTAAACACCTTTAGCCATCTACAATCCCAATTCATGACAATCTTGATTCATACCTACTTCCGACGTATGACCGATTGTGGAGGTTTGAATAAATTAATTATTCTGGAAGTCAAAACATGCAAAACTGAAACAATAGTAAATAATTGACAATGACAGTAACACCTTACTCATAAATAAATCACAAATTTTATTCATCATCAAATGTCGATTACATTTTACAAGTTTCAGGAAAACTATCTAATCTGTAAAACTAATATCGTCCCTCAGCCCGATGCGCCTCGCATGCTGAAAATGCTTAACCCTCATTAGTCCCTTCGTAAGGGGATCTGCAGGATTCTCATCTGACGATACCCTCTTTGCCACGAGGAGTCCTTCTTCAATCTTGTGTCTTATGAAGTGATATTTTCTGTCAATGTGTCGGGATCTGCCATGATCTCTTGGTTCCTTGGCTAAGGCAACCGCACTATTGGTGTCACAGAAAATCTCCATAGGTTCTTTAATAGCTGGTACAACTCCAAGGTCTCTGATGAAGTTCTTCAACCATATCGCCTCCTTCGCTGCTTCACTCGCTGCTATATACTCTGATTCACAAGTCAAATCAGCCACCGTCTCCTGCTTGGAACTCTTCCAAGAAATTGCCCCTCCATTTAAGATAAAGACCCAGCCCGACTGAGAGCGGAAGTTATCCCTATCATTCTGAAAACTAGCATCACTATACCCTAATACTCTCAAGTCATCACTCCTACCAAGGGTAAGGATCCAATCCTTAGTCCTCCACAGGTACTTGAGAATGTTCTTTACCGCGGTCCAATGAGCCTTGCCAGGGTTCCCCTGATACCTGCTGACCACGCTCAAAGCAAAGGCCACATCAGGGCGGGTACAATTCATAGCATACATGATCGAGCCAACAGCGGAAGCATACAGTAATTGGCTCATCTCAGCTATCTCTGCCTCTGTACTCGGACTCTGAGTCTTACTCAGTTTGGCATTGCTTTGGATCGGTAAATCTCCTTTCTTGGAATTCAACATGTTGAACCTTTTCAACACCTTATCCAAGTAGGTACTCTGACTAAGTCCAATTAGTCTTTTACTCCTTTCTCTTAATATCCTTATCCCTAGGATATAGGTAGCCTCCCCTAGGTCCTTCATAGCAAAGCACTTCCCAAGCCAGGACTTAACCTCCTGCAAGGTTGGGATGTCATTTCCTATAAGTAGTATGTCATCCACATATAGTACCAAGAAGCTAACTATACTCCCACTAGCTCTGACATACACGCAAGACTCGTCTTCACTTCTCGAGAAGCCAAACTCTTTGACCTTCTCATCAAAACAAAGATTCCATCTACGAGATGCTTGTTTTAATCCATAAATGGATTTCTCAAGCTTGCATACTCTATTAGGGTACTCTGCACTGACAAAACCCTCTGGCTGATTCATGTACACATCCTCAGCCAACTTTCCATTAAGGAAAGCGGTTTTGACATCCATTTGCCATATTTCATAATCATGAAATGCTGCAATGGCTAGCATAACCCTAATAGAGTTAATCTTTGCTACCGGCGAGAAGGTTTCATCATAATCAATACCCTGAGTCTGAGTAAAACCCTTCGTAACCAGTCAAGCCTTATAAGTATGCACTTTTCCTTCCATGTCGGTCTTCTTCTTGAAGATCCATTTGCACTCGACTATTTTACGGCCTGGTACATTGTCAACCAAGTTCCAAACTTGATTGTCATACATGGACTGTATCTCGCTGTCCATAGCCTCCTTCCATTTAGCAGACTCCGGGCCTGCCATGGCTTCCTTAACACTGCTAGGTTCATCCAAATTTACCAGTGTACTATCTCTGATAAATGTATCACCTTCCGTAGTAATATGAAAGCCATAATAAAATGAAGGTGTGTTCCTAACCCGTGTGGAACGCCTCGGAGGTATAGACATGTCAGCTTGCTCAACAGAAGTTTCCTCCTCAGGTTGATTGCTAGTGTCTGAGGTTCCTTCACCAATTGCTTCTTGAATTTCTTCAAGATCAATTTGCCTCCCACTGTCTCCTTGGCTTATAAATTCTCTCTCACGAAAGACCCATCTTCTCGCTACAAAGACCACATTCTCACTGGGTCTGTAGAAGAGGTAACCAAAAGATTTCTGTGGGTAGCCGATGAAAATACACCTTTCACTTTGGGGTTCGAGCTTATCATGAGTTTCACGCCTCACGAAAGCCTCGTAACCCCAAATCTTGATGTGGTCTAAATTGGGAACCTTCGCAGTCCACATCTCGTGAGGTGTTTTGGTAACCTTCTTTGTAGGGACTAGATTAAGGATATGGGCGGCAGTCTCTAAGGCATACCCCCAAAAAGAAATTGGTAGCGAAGCTCGACTCATCATAGAGCGAACCATGTCCAACAAGGTTCGATTACGCCTCTCAGCTACACCATTCAGCTGTGGTGTCCTGGGAGGAGTCAATTGTGAGACAATCCCACACTCCTTAAGATAGTCAAGGAACTCGGTACTAAGATACTCACCACCTCGATCGGATCGAAGCATCTTAATGTTCCTGCCCAATTGATTTTCTACTTCCTGTTTGAATTCCTTAAACCTTTCAAAGGTTTCTGACTTATGTTTGATTAAGTAGACATACCCATATCTACTAAAATCATCAATAAAAGTCACATAATACCGATTAGCATCCCTTGTGGCGGTTTTGAATGGCCCACATACATCAGTATGTATTAGGTCCAACAAACCCTCACCCCTTTCACAAGTTCCAGTGAAGGGTGATTTTTTCATATTTCCAAGTAGACAAGATTCACAAGTATCATCAGATTTAAGGTCGAATGACTCCAAGACTCCACTCTTTTGGAGTTGGCCTATGCGTTTCTTGTTTACATGTCCAAGACGACAATGACACAATGATGCTTTATCTAGGCTAGTAGAAGAATCAATATACAACACATTATTTCCTAAGTTGTCTACAATCGACACAGTTTCATACACACCATCACAAGGTAACGCTTTAAAATAAAACATATTTTTAAAGAAAGCATTAATACCACCACATTCATTATCAAACGAAAAGGTAAAACCTTGTTTGTACAACGCATGAAAAGAAATAATATTCCTCGCCATTTCAGATGAGTACACACATTTATTCAAATCTAATTTTAACCCATTATTAAGAAACAAAGTATAAACTCCAATCTCGGAAACATGTGAAGCCTTCCTATTCCCCATGATCAAGTTTATCTTCCCGTGCTCCACATCCTCACTTCTTCTTAGGCCCTGCAAATAAGAACATATGTGAATACCACATCCTGTATCAAGCACCCAAGAGTTAGAATATGTTGAGTAATTAGACAATATAGTGTAAATACCTGCATGGGTAGGTTTCACTTTCCCATCCTTTAGATCCTGCAAGTACTTAGGGCAGTTTCGCTTCCAGTGTGCCTTTTCATGGCAATAGTAGCATTCAGCATCCTTGGGAATGGCAGAAAGAGTGATAGAACCGCTCTTGGTCTTCGATGAGGAGCCTTCAAGAGACTTTCCCTTGGTACCCTTCGAAGGGTGCTTCCTCTTTTTCCCTTTGCCTTGCCCGATAGCCAAAATAGGGGTAGATGTTGGAGTAGGAGTAGTAGAGGTAACAACCGCCTTGCCCTTAAGACCGGTTTCAGCGGTCTCAAGAGTCCTTGAAGCTTGCTGAGGGTAACTTCCTCCTTGTTCATATGATATGTCATACGAAATTGGTCATAACAAGAAGGTAAGGAGTGCAAAATGATGTCAATTGCCAACTCCTCAGGGATGTTCACATTCAGCTTCAGCAAACGGTCCACATACCTTTGCATCTTTTGCATGTGAGCCGTGATGGAATCACCGTCCTTCATGCGGGTAGTTATTATGGAGGAGATTATTTCATACTGCTCCTGACGAGCACTCTGATGGTACCTTTCCATCAGGTCTTGGTGCATCTCAAAAGGGTAGAAATCTTCATATGACTTTTGGAGCTCGGCTGCCATCGTGGCCATCATGATACATGCCACCTTAGTAGCATCTCTCTCATGTGTCCTGAATTCAGCGATCTCCTCAGGAGTAGCAGTAGACTCATCAAGCTCTTTTAACTCCTTAGCGAGGACATATTCCTTGTCCTCATAACGAGTAACCATCCTGATGTTCCTAATCCAATCCATGAAGTTGGAACCATCAAAGATGTCCCTCCCACAAAGATTCATGAGAGAGAAAGAACCAGTTGGGTTAGAGCCCGAAGCATTAGTGTTGGAAGACATCTCAAAGAAGAAAGCAAGTTTAAATTAGATATATAGAATCCTTAATAAGACACCCACATGTAATATTAAGGCTAGGACCCAATCACAATATATTATACTTAGAAGAGGGATGCTGTAATCTAAGTAAAAATATATTTGAAAGGTAGGTGAATGACGATTCACCAATTTCCACCATGAAAAACAAAATGAATTATTAGGTTTTAATTGGATTTGAAATTCCTAGATTCTTTTGAGATTCATTGAACTTTTCAATGGCATGTTTCAATCTCGATTGTGCCCTTCAAGTTTTGTGACTGGGATGCCGAGGATCACAAAACAAGGTGTGAATAACCATGCTAATTCACTTGGTGCCCTTAATATTATCACCTAATCACTGTGCCGGTTAACCACACATGCTCCATTGATCTATGACAAACATTAAGTCACCCTTCGTGATCCCTTCGTGACTTCGCAAGGTACAAAGTGTGAATTCCATGGACTAGCACCATGTTCACATTTTTCCTAAAATAACTAAGATTGGGAATTAAAAAGATTTAGTTACTTTATAATAATCGTTATACTTTTAATGAGGATTTAAAGTCATTGTCCTACCCGTTCGGCTAACGACCCTCCACCAGTCAAGCAAGCGGTGGGTGAGAGTGGACACCCATTAAGTTGCCATTTTATAAGCAACAACCTTATACCCACCTTATAGACCGGCTTCGTGAATGAGGCCTACTAACGGTAGAACGACTTATTCTTATAGATATATATAATAATTAACCATTAATGTTATAAATAGTATAAGGGTTGAATTTTAACTATTAAAACACTAAGGGTTGGAATTAAAGTTTATTAAATTGTGTGAAACTTTACAAATTCCAAAACTTGAGGGAAAGTTTTGTAACTATCTAAAACTTTTCATTTCATAACTTATGAATTAAAGGTTCATAAAAATGAAGACTCTTCATTTTCATGTAACTTATGTGTTTAAATGTGTGTGTTAAAGAAAGTGACCTTTGGATATCCATAACTTGAGGACAAATTATGGACTCCACTAAAACACATAAATGATCAAGAATTAATTCTAAACAATTCAGCAAATAATTCCTATCATCTTCTAAATTCATAAGAACATGAACATGATCATCAAAATTTCAAGAATTATATGAACATATAAAAATCATGGAATTTTGATATATGCTATTGTAAATGGATTAGAACAACCATTACCCCAACTAAAACAAGTTTTAAAACACCAAAACAGTTTAGGGTAATGTTTCTAGTCCATTTCCAGCAGCAAAAGTCGAAATTCTGCATTCTGAGCATTCTACTCGCCGAGTGCACGAACCTACTCGCCGAGTAGGATGAATTTTGCCTTGAACTCGGTGAGTCCCCCCATGGACTCGGCGAGTCCATCAGCCAGACAGCAACAATTTCAACTTTTTTCACTATTTTGCATCAAGTATCAAACAAGCAAGCCTACGCTCTGATACCACTGTTGGGTTTTGAGCAATCTAACACTTCCTAAGTGTGCATGCAACCCTAATAAACCTTGGATCTATGTTTGTCTAAATACATGCAAAATAATAATTTTCCAAGGTTCATAACCTATCTAACATGGCAT
Source organism: Lactuca sativa (assembly GCF_002870075.4). NCBI lineage: Eukaryota > Viridiplantae > Streptophyta > Magnoliopsida > Asterales > Asteraceae > Lactuca > Lactuca sativa. Next base: position 350,376,748 of record NC_056626.2, read on the forward strand.
GGGGAACATTTAAACATAAAAGAGTTAGATGAGATTACATACCTTTTTGATGAGATTGATTCTTTGGAGTTTGAGAGCCAAGCACCAATAATGTGAATGCCTCAAATGGAATCACAAATCACCACAAACACTTGGAAAACTTTGAGAGAGTGTACACACACTTATATTTTCGGCCACACACAAGCACACACACCAGTGGCTATTTCATGCAACATAAGCATGCTTATATAGTGTACATGGTTAGGGTGAAACCCTAATAACCCATGACCTTTCCTTTTCCAAGGACCCATGGGTTAAAAGCTCCATGGATCATCCATGGACTTCCATCCAAGCCTAGCCCATTAACAAATGAGTGTTAGCCCACACCATATAAAACCAATAGCCCATAATCTAATTAGTCTTCCTTTTAATCTCTAAATTAATTCATAATTAATTTAAGACTAAGACTAATTAAATAACATAACTTCATATTAATATATTATAACTTATAATATATTAATAAACATATGTGTATAACTCTCATAAAATTATCCATAAATTGTTCGAGTGAAGTGCAACCCAAATGGACCATGCCGGGTCGGGTCAAGTATATACCAAACAAGTTATGGACTTAGACACCTTATCCAACAATAGTGACGCCAACTTTCAGATCGACAGGGACAACTACCGTTCGCAGTCGGGCTGGGTCTCTACCCTGAATTGAGGAGCAGTGACTTGGAAAAGTCCAAGCAAGAAACCGTAGCTGATTCAACGTGTGAATCAGAGTACACTGCAGCGAGCGAAGCGTCGAAGGAGGCAATATGGTTGAAGAACTTCATCGGTGATCTTGGAATTGTACCTGCCATAAAGGAGCCCATGGAGATTTTCTGTGATAATGAAGGAGCGGTTGCCTTGACCAAGGAACCAAGGCATCATGGTAGATCTAGACATATCGACAGAAAATATCACTTTATTAGACATCGTGTAGAAGAAGGACAACTCGTGGTGAAGAGGATATCATCAGAAGATAACTCAGCAGATCCGCTTATGAAGGGACTGAGTAGGGTTAGGCACTTGCAGCATGCTAGGAGTATTGGGCTGAAGGATGATATTAGTATAGATTAGATAGTAGTAGAAACGCGTAATAGATAAATGTAATTAACATTTGATGATTAAATAAAAGAGTATTATTTATGAGTAATGTTATTGTCTTATGTTAATTGTTTAACTATTGTTTCACTTTGCATGTTTTGACTTCCAGAATAATTGAGGTTATTAAGAATAATCGAATTATTCAAATTGTCCACAATCGTTCATATGTTGGAAGTAGGTATGAATGAAGATTGTCATGAATTGGTGTGTAGATTGTCTAAATGGTATTATACATAGCAAAAGTTTTCTGCAACGTTCATGAGTGCTTATGAACTGGTTTTGAGCATTGGAACAAACCCGCGCTTGCTGGAATCATCTTATGGAATGTGATAAAAAGGGTGATCGCAAGACGATAATATCATATGGTCTAAAAACCTAGATATATGGTTTGTTATTTGTTAATTGATTGTGCATTGATAATGCGAAACCACATCAGTAACTTGATGTTATAAAACGCATTGTTGTTTATAGTTGATTAATGAATAAGTAAATGCATATAAGTCGAAGTTTATCTGTTACTTTTATCCTAAGAGGGTAAAAGCGATATCTCGGCCGCTCGATGATTTTATTTGACTTATGTGCCGGGCCCGGTCAGAACTGAATTGATATGTTCGACTGAGTTCTATGTCAAATAAATCTGACATCGAGAAACCAAATGTTAGACAAATTAGTTCCATATAAAGGTCTGCATGATATCTAAACAAAGGACTGTACGATCCCTTATCTGAAGGACAAGATTGATTAAATCAGAGTTTGACAACGTCTTTGAGAGCTACGATTGCTAATCGGATTATACTTGTATATATAGTTACTAGACTTATCCAAGTGGGAGACTGTTGGAATAGTGTCTAAGGCTACAACTATATTAGGCAAGTATTTGACGCGATTGTGCATGGTCCTTTTGGGTTGCCTTCACCATAGCAACTTGACAAGATGATTTATTATGAGAGATGGAATACTATTAATATATTATGAGAATAATATAAGGAATAATAATATTATTATTTGATTAATATAAGTCATAAATTAATTAGGAATTAATTTGGTGACTTAAAGAGATTAATTGAATAAAGGGACATTAACTATCAATTGATTGATAGTTGTACTTTGGGCCATAATTCCTTAATGATAAAGGGGGACGATATTGAGGACTTTGGATAGGCCTTGAAATCGTCCAAGGCTTATCATTAGGGTATTGGATTGCTTAGGGCCTAAGTTATCCAATTAGGGTTTAAGGGTGAAACCCTAGGAGCCTTACAAGTATAAATAGACCATGAGGGTTAAGGAAATCGGCACCTATGCTTTAGAAGAAACCCTGGCCTATTTTGATCCCCTCTTCTCTCTCTCAAATCATCCTCTTGCTAGTTGGTGTTTGTAAGCCATTAGAGGAGTGACAATTGTGACTCTAAAGCTCCAAGGACAAGAAGATCAAGCAAGTGATTCAAGGTAATCTTCTAATTCTGATTTCTTATTGTTATTATACTCTATTAGCCATTAGAATTCTTGGATTCAATGCATGTTCAATTAGAGAAACCTAGATCCAAGCATTAGGGTTTGTATGTGTACATAGCAATGTTCATATGGCCAAAACCAATCACTTCCAACCCACAAACTCTGAAGGTCTTCTGACCCATCCCACTGTTGGATTAGGTGTCTAAGTTCATAACTATTCTGGAATGTACTTGACCCGATTAGCATGGTCCATTTTGGTTACATGGCATCATGCATTTGGATAGACCAAAATGAGAGTAATAACACTTAAGGTTTATTAATATATTTTAAGGTTTAATATATTAATAATATTATTTAATTAGTATTGATCAAGAACTAATTTGGAATTAATTATGTGATCAAAAGAAGACTAATTAAATATATGGGTTTATTGTGTAAATCACCCATACTTGTATAGTGGGCTAATGCTCCATGGATTATTAAGTTGGGCTAAAACCCATACGATTCTCCATGGGTGCTCTAATGCGTCTTTGAACCCATGGATCATGGAAAGGAAGAGCCATGTCAAGTTATGGTTTCCATGGTGTAACCCTACCTATAACACACTATAAAAGGAATATGTGAGCAACTAAAACCGGACTAGTGTGTGAACAAGAGTGCAAATCCAATTTTAGAAGTTTTCTATTTCTCTCAAGGTTATTCCAAGTGTATTTGTTGTTGTGTGAGACATTTAAGGAGCTAGGCTCACAAGGCTCTCAAGGAATCAAAAGAACAAAAGGTATGTTCTTCTTCTAGCATTATGTTTAAAAGTTCCCCATCATATGATAGACTGTTTAAGATCCTTGGAAAATCAGTTTTGCATGTATCATAGTTAAACATAGATCCAAGGTTTCTAGGATTGCATGTACACCTTAGGAGTGTTAGAATGCTCAAAACCCAACATTGGTATCAGAGGCTAGGCTTATTTGTTTGATACTTGATGCAAAATTATGAAAAAGCTAAAAATCTTGTTGTCTGGACAGTGGACTCGTCGAGTCCATGGGGGGACTCGATGAGTCCAAGCACAAACTCATCCTACTCATCGAGCAGGTTCATGCACTCGACCAGTAGGAGCCCCAGAATGCAGTTTTTCGCCTTTTGCTGCTGGAAATGGACTAGAAACAATACCCTAAACTATTTTGGTCTTATAAAACTTGTTTTAGATGGTGTAATGGTTATGCTAATCCATTTTCAGAAGCAATTATCAAAATTTCAAGTTTTATATGGTTAATTTTATCACTCTTGAAATTGTTGATATGCATGTTCATGAACTTATGAGTTTAGAAGATCATATGAATTATTTGTAACTTGCTTGTTAGTTTAATTCTTGATCAATATAGATTTTAATGGAATCCATAATTTGTCCTGAAGCTATAGATTACCAAAAGGCATTCTTTTAAATTCCATCATAGAAACACACAAGTTACACAAAATGAAAAGTCTCTCATTTTATTAACCCATTTAACTCATAAGTTATAAAAGCTGAAAAGTTTTGGAAGTTACAAAACTTGCCCTCATGTTTTGGAACATGTAAAGTCACTTTAAAAACATTAGTTCCAACCCCAAGAATTTTAAAAGTTAAAATTCAACCCTTATACTTTATAATATTGTAAGTTTAATAATAATTATATGTATAAGAAAAATTCGTCTTACTGTTAGTAGGCCTCATTCACGAAGCTGGTCTATAAGGGGGCTATAAGGTTGCTGCCTATAAAATGGCAGCTTAATGGGTGTCCACTCTCACCCGCTGCTTCCTTGATCGATGGCGGGTCGTTTGCCGAACGGTTAGGACATGGACTCAAATTCTCCCTTCTCATTAAAAGTATTAATAATGAATATAAAGTAACTAAATGTTTTTATAAATTCCCAATCTTAGTTACTTTAGGAAAAAGTGAATAAGGTGGTATCCTATGAAATTACAATTTGCATTTTTCATAGGGTGGTTAGTGGAGCTTGTGTGGTTAACCGGCACATTACTTGGACTTAACAAGGTAGGAAAAGGGTAACTTAATGTTTATCATAGTATCGATGGAGCGTGTGTGGTTAACCGGCACATCGATTTAGGGTAATACATTAAGGGTACCAAGTAATTTGCATGGTTACTTCACACCTTGTTTTGTGATCCTCAGCATCCCTGTAACAAAAACCTGAAGGGTACACTCGAAATTGAAACATGCCATTGAAAGTTCAATGAATCTTAAAAGATCTAGGAGTTTCAAATCCAATTAAAACTTAATAATTTTTTTTCATGGTGGAAATTGGTGAATCGTCATTCATCTACCTTCAAATATTTTATAACTTGCATTAAGGCATCCCTCTTCCAAGTGATAAAATATTGTGTTGGGTCCTAGCCTTAATATTTCATATCCGGTGTTATATTAAGGACTTAAAATCAACTAACTTGAATATCTCCCATTGAAGATGTCTGGTTTACACAACTGTGATCTTCCCATATCTCATGGAAATCATACTTCTCTACCTCTACCTCCTCCATTTATTCTCCCTGACCCACAAGCTTGGAGACTTGAAAAATTGAAGGTCACTCAACCCCTACTAGCAATGAAACATAAAGATGGAAGACCTGTGTACACTCATATCTTAGGAATGAAGTCACACTTTAACAGGTCAAGAATGTTGGGTGTCATTGTCCCAAGGAAGTTGACTATTGACTGGTTTCTTTAATCACTTACTGAGTCTTATAGTGATTTCATTATGAACTACTATGTGACAGATCACGACATGACCCTAATAGATCTATCTTATTTGCTTGTAGCTGCTGAGTCAGAAATGATGTGGTGTAACGGTCAAGAAAATATAGGTGGAAGGTCTATTTCTCAAATTTCCATGGACATTGACAATGGTAACATTAGAAGTCCAAAAAATCTTTTTCTTCCCAATGGAAAGGGATCGGCCTTGGTCAACCCAATCAAAGAAAGATCATCACCTTTCTGTGATAGTCCCGTGTACCATTCCCAAAGAGTCTATATGTTTTCATTGTCAAGAGAAGGGGCATTGGTTGCGAAACTACCCTAACTACCTGAAAGATCTAAGAGAGAAGGAAAAATCAAAAGGTTTTGACTCTACTTCAGGTGAGTCCAATATCTAACTCTCTTAAGTTCCTTATTGATGATTCTTAATACAAAATGTGACCCGATGACATTTTGGTATTTGGCAGGATCAAGCAAAGGGAAGGAAACTTAAAGAAAGAGTATGTTGAATCTGATCGCTAAGATGGATTTCAATTGCATGGTTCGAAGATCGGATTCTTGAGCTACTACTTAGGAGTTATCATAGATTGTTAGGAAATATATAATAGCATCGCTTTCATTTAGAGCTGCATTGTAAGGAAAAAAGTTTTTCCCCATTTTATAAATAAATAAAATTTTGATTTTATTTTAGTTTATATCTCCTTGCAATGGCTTTCATGGAAAATTGATGGTTATATGTTTCTAGCAATAATGGAAATGTCAATTTGATTCTTTCATTTTTGCCAGTGTCTAAAATTTTTAAATACAGAAATATTCTCATCACCCAAGGTTTCAATTGGACCGAAACTTGGAATCGTGCAAGTTATATAGTATGATGAATGAGAACTTTCAGCTTTGGAAAATTAATACTAATTCCTCGTTCACATTTATATGTGAGTCAAGTGAAGGACTAAGGGATCGAGTACACATTCTTGTGCACTGGTCAAGTCTACCACAAAGATTGGTAAGACTATTCGTCATAATTTACTAAAGTTTAGTAAATATGGTTATACTTATAAGTTTAAGTATAATTCTGAAACATTGGAAAAGTTTCAATGTTTTGCAGGAAAAATGAGAAGAAACAAATTTGGCAGAAGGATAAAAGTATCTCAAATCTGAAAAGATAGGAGAGTACTTTAGTATCATGTTTTTTGATCATCTCAATGACTAAGCAACCATATCACAATTGGTCCTTTAAGGACATCTTAGTACATTCTTATGGCTAAGAAGAGGAATCATGAATTTTTGAAGTGGTTAAATCAAGAAAATGAGGCATACTTAGTTCCAAAACAAGTCTTAGAGTCGTACTATCACACCCCAAAACCAAGAACGGCGGAAGCGTTCTGGGGAGGAGGACGTCATGTAATGTATCACAACAATGCAAAGTAGTAAACAAGCAACAACATCATCCATTGCATTAATAGTATAATTTTAATTACATTGGAGTTCTTTCATAGTATAATTCTACAAAATGAATATTCAAAATAAAAGACGAGTCTTGACCGCTCCGTCTTCACAAAACCTATTAGTCGTACCTGTCTATCTGTGTCCTGGGAATACAAGTTATTTTGAAAGCGAGTATCAGCAATAATGCTGGTGGATTCATAAGTATTTATGTGACTTTGATTTGTAACACTGTAAAGAAAGACTTGTAAATGTTTGAAGGAAAGTTTGTACCAATGAACATGTTTGTAAGTAATTGTAAACGTTTGAAAACCCTAGAAAATCCCATATTTTCTACTAGTATAAAAAGTAGCCTTCTACCAAGCCCGACTGTTTTGAATGTTTGCTTCAGAAATCCAATATTTGTTTATTAGTGGGTAGTAGTTTAAATGTCCCAGAAATGAACTACCATGATGTTTTCATGTCTAAAATAGTTGATTTGTGTACATGTGTAATTGCTAAGGTATATGATAACCCCGTAAATCAACGTGTTTTTAATACTCCATGTGAGGTTTATAATCATGCTAATGACCCAGACTGTCGGTAACAACGTTCTTCAGGCGTTGGAGTGTTATGACATTTGTCACCCCAGACCTGCCGGTCTAACTGTAGCTAACAGTTTAGGTGCGGGATTGTCAATCCGGTATAGATCTATACACAAGTATCACGCTCCCCTACAAGGGATTATGGTATATAATACTGGACTTAATAATCCATACTTGAAAGTACGTGAAATGTCTCACAAAACCTAGTATAAAACATATTTACGTATGAAAATGTCCATATGTTCTTGTATATGAAAATATCTCTTTGATATGGTACTTGTAGTACGTAAAATTTCATGAATATCTAGTACACTATCTTATGTAATCGTATCTCTTGTAATTGTATGTCTGGAAATTGTATGCCTTGTAATTGTATGTAATCGTATCTCTTCATATAGTATGTAATGTATTTGTATAGACGCATGAATAAACTGACTCTTGTGTGATCCCTTGTACTTGGAATGGTAAGTAGTATATCCTAACTATACCTATTATAGTTTCTAGTATTGTATGTGTATAACCAAAATATGCCTTTGCTACTCAAAGGTACTAAACCAACTGACGGAAACTTTTATGTCTATATATGTACATATGGTATATATAACTAATATTTTGACGACAGTCGGACGAATAACCGATGCCCTAAGGCCACATTCCAATGAGGAAAAGGAAATAAAGCGAGCTAGCAATCCTAAGTCCTTCAAACATTACTTATATAACTATACATATATAGGCATGCATTTGCTAATATAAAAATATAAAAAGAAGTTTTGTAAAACTTTTGAAAAGTTTAATAAATAAGAAATGATGACTTGATGTCAGTTTATAAAATGATTTGAAGGCAGTTTGTTTGATAAAAATAGTTTTAAATATAGGAAGACCTTTGTTAGAAACATGATTCTAACAACGTTTGAAAGAAATCATAAAGTATGTAAGACAGTTTGATAAAGGGTTTTTAACATGTAAAAAAATGTTTGTCGTAAACTATTATAGTTTTTCCAAAAGTTTGTTTCGTGTGTATAGTAAACCCTAGTGAAATGCTCACTCGTTATGTAAAGTGTAACTTTTGTAGTGACATAAATGAACACATATACGCAAAGTATAGATAAAGTGTTTGATTCGTATATGTATAACAACATATTTAATTTAAAAAGACAAGATCTTATCGTGATATATTTTGTGTACGAAAGTTTCCATGTAGCAGTTATGAGTCACATATGGTTTACTTGATAAAAAGAGTATATAATGAAACTTTAGGTTACACACGATAATAAACGTGTGTTTCCTTGTATTCCCCCCTTAAAGGTGTATATAAAAAGTATTGATAAGATATTTAAAAATGTAGTTTATAGGGGTATGAACTCACCGAAGAAAGTGCGTGATTTGAAGAAAACGATCTTTTTCTCGGGCGGCGCCTCGACCGGAAAGTGGCGAGTTTTTTGAGAAACTCAGGGCTTCGGACCTTCGTTGGGGCTTAGATATCAAACCGGGAAGTCGGGATATTGTCGGCATGAAAAACGAGGTTAAAATGTGAGAGAAATGAAGAAAATGAGCAAGGATGGCCGGCACCCTCGCATTCTATTTATAGGGTGCTGAAAGAGGGATTACGCTGGGCGTACTCGTTACACTGGGCGTAACTTCGGAGTACGCTGGTCATACGCGACGTCAGCGCTTACCGCATCCTCGGACGAAGCATCGAAGCGACATGGACAATCCGGAGCCTAGCATCCGAGTACGCTGGGCGTACGAGGGTATGCTGGGCGTAAATCGTTTCGATGTGTGTGCCACGAACTTGTAAAATTCGTAACTTTCGCATACGGGCTCTGTTTTTTATGTTCTTTATATCCACGCGAATGTGAGAAAATACTCTACAACTTTCATTTAGACTCCGTCGGCTAATTTTGATTTATTTTTATTTATATTTGATTTAATAGGCTGGGACACGATAATTCCGTTAGAAATCCATAACTTCTTTATCCGACGTCCGTTTTCGTTTGTCTTTTTACCATTGAACTACTATTGTCGAGACCTTCCATTCTCATTTAAGTTGTGTCGGCTAAAAATTGGTCGATCTCTCTTTTGAGTTTTTAGCTGTCTACCGCTGTCACGAAACTTAGAAAATTTGTAAGTTCTTCATACGATGTCCGTTTTGGGCGTTCTTTTTATGCATGAACACGGTTTAACATAATCTATGACTTTTGTTTAGATACTTAAGGCTAAAAATTATTGTATTGAAACTTTGCGTTTTTCGCTTAATCGGTGGTGCCTGGTTTTGCTGGGAATCTTCGGTTGGTCATAACTTCTTCGTTATAACTCGAATTTTAGTGTTCTTTATATGTTAAAAAACCTTGATATGATTCCTACTACTTTATTTAACCCAAATAAGATTTTAGGAAAGTTATATTTTGGCCTAAATTTGACTGGTGTTACATTTTATTGTCTCAAAATATCAGGTTGTCACACGTACTCCAAGATTGTAACTAGAGTGACATATCTTAAAGAAAACTTGATCACACTTGTCAAATGTAAGAGTAAAAGTTTCCTGCTCTTGTACATTTGAAATTGGTAAGTTGTGATGTTTTGGATAAACCAAAGACCAATTAAGGCCAATTGTGTGAAGTGTTAGTCTTCATAAAGAATCTGAACTATCGCTTCAATATTTCGCAAGTGAGTCTTATATGTCCAGATGACAGTGTGATGTGGGCCCTAGGGTGGAGGATCGGGCTCTTGCGTTCCTAGAGGCCCACGATCGTGTGACTAAAGGTGCTTCACGGAAATAGCCATAACTTCGGCTACGAATCTCCATTTTGGGCCTACGACCAGTCAAATCGAAGCTTGGAGCAAGGAGCATGTCTAGCTAAGTACCCAAAGGGGACTCACCCATTTTGAGTCCAATAATCTCTTTCTAAATGGAGTTATGAACAATTTTCTTATTTTTGCTTAATTTTTGGGTTTTGTTTTTGGGTTTGTATTTGGCCCACGAACTTTTAGGGTTTCATTTTAATTTCTGCTTCTTATTTAACTATTTTTGATGTAATTTGGATGAGCAACCATCAATTTTATGAATTTTCAGTTTTCTCCTAAATTATGTGCATGTTAACCCAAATTTTGAAGCCAATTCCACGGTATTCGTAGAATCAACGTGGTTTTGAAGAGATTGTCCTGGCTATTCTTTTAGAAACAACAGGTTCATTCTTGGTTATATTTGTGTTGTTTTTGTGTGCTGCATTAGTTGGTATCAGAGCCGAATTCCTGGTTCAAAATGCCTCCACGGAGAAACCGGACACCCGCCAATGTTCATGAGCAAGAACTAGAAGAACATATTATGGGATGAATGGAAGATAGGATAGATTATAAGGATGACCAACTGACTGACAAGATGGTCGAATTGATGAATCGAGGAGGGCAAAGGTCTTGAACTCATTCGGAAGTGGAAGATGGTGAGTTTGGGAACCCATTCGCCGGTAGTGACGGTTCATATTCTGCAGATGATCTAGAAAGGCGGCCAAGGCATGATCTTAGAGGTGACAATAGGTGTTGGGAGGCCCGAATGAGAATTGATATCCCTGAATTCGATGGGTCAGTTTGAATTCGGAGGGGTTCATTGACTGGCTGGCTACTGTTGAGGATGTTTTTGAGTTCAAAGAAGTCCCTGAAAACAAAAGAGTGTCATTGATCGATACCAGGCTATGTGGTAGGGCATCTGCATGGTGGCAACAGATGAAACTGACACGAGACAGGGTCGAAAAGTCAAACGTCGTGACTTGGAGGAAGATGAAGAAGTGTTTACGATCCAACTTCCTATCCCATAATTTTCAATGGTTGATGTACCAACGGTTGCAAAATCTGAAGCAGGGTGCCAAATAAGTTGACGATTACACAACTGAGTTCTACCAATTGATTGCCCGAAACATATCCAAGAGTCAAAGGAACAACTCATTGCTCGATATATTGGGGGTCTACGGGTCCAAATCATGGACTCTGTAAATATGTTTGACCTGGTATCTATTTTTGAAGCGTACCAACGGGCGTTGGCTTTTAAGAAACAAAGTCATCGGGTGGGCGGTTTGTCTTCAGCTACCAATATTGGAGGAAGTTCCGGGACGGGTGGTATGGTACCTCGTGTTGTGAATAGTGTTGGACCAAATCCTAGGACAACTGTAAGTAGCAGTTTGAAGTGTTTTAGCTGTGGGGAGAAAGGTCACCGACAATCAGAGTGCAAGAAGATTGGAAAACGTCTTTTGTTTGCTAGGCAAGATGATTGGCATAATGATGATGCTGGTGAAAATTACGAAGATCCCCCTATGTATGACGAAGAACTTCAATTTGAAGAGGAAGTTGTAACTGGGGATGTGGGGGTAAATTTGGTGGTAAGGCGGTCTTGTTTTACACCAAAAGTTGTTGGTGATGATTGGCTCAAACAAAACATCTTTCAGTCGACATGTACTGTTTTGGGAAAGGTTTATACTTTTGTTATTGATTCAGGAAGTTGTGATAACCTTATATCTGAAGAAGCAGTTCAATAGTTGGCTTTGAAAACAAAAAATCTCCCTAATCCTTACAAGCTACAGTGGAATAAGAAGGGTGGCGAGGTCACTGTATCTAAATGAGCCCTTGTTCAATTTTCTATTGGTACCACGTATAAAGATGATGTGTGGTGTGATGCGGTTGCTATGGATGCTTGTTATTTGATGTTGGGCAAACCTTGGGAGTATGATCGTAACATAGATCATAACACGCGGACTAATACTTACAGTTTCTTGTTTTGTGGTGCGAAGATAACATTGGTTCTGAGTAAGACAATGGAGCCAGTTCTGAAACCTTCGGGTACTGTACTGACCCTTACTCAGTTTGAAGACGAGTTGGAGGCGGAAGGTGAAAATTTTGTATTGCTAGGGAAGGAAGTCGGAAAGGAGGTTGAAATTCCAGAGGCTATGGTTCCTCTGCTCAAGGAATTCATTGATGTTTTCCCTAATGAATTACTTGATGGTTTGCCACCTTTACGTGACATCCAACATCATATTGATTTACAACTAGGAGTCTAGCAGCCTAATAGGCCACATTACAGAATGAGTCCCAGAGAGCATGAGGAGTTGCGGCGACAGGTGGAGGACTTGATTTCAAAAGTTCATGTTCGGGAGAGCATGAGCCCGTGAGCTGTTCCTACTTTGTTGACTCCTAAAAAGGATAGTACTTGGTGTATGTGTGTTGATAGTCGCGCCATCAATAAGATCACAGTGAGGTATAGATTTCCAATTCCTCGACTTGATGACCTACTTGACCAGATGAGCGGTGCCTCTATATTTACAAAACTGGACTTTAAGAGCGGGTACTATCAGATTTGACTTAGGCATGGGGATGAGTGGAAGACTGCCTTCAAGACTCGTGAAGGATTCTATGAGTGGTTTGTGATGCCTTTCGGTTTATCAAACGCTCCTACTACATTTATGCGTGTGATGAACCAGTTGTTCAGGCCCTTTATTGGTAAATTTGTAGTCGTTTATTTTGATGACATATTTATTTACAGTTCTACTTTTGGTGAGCATGTTAACCATGTGAGGCAGGTTTTGACTGTACTTCGACGAGATAGTTTGTATGCAGCTATGAAGAAATGTGTGTTTATGGTTCCTAAAGTCTTGTTCTTCGGGTACGTCGTTTCTAGGGAAGGAATACAGGTGGACAAGTGGAAAGTAGAAGCTGTCAGAAAATGGTCAACTCCAACTACCATCACTGAAGTTCGAAGCTTTCATGGCCATGCTTCTTTATATAGGAGATTTATTCCAAACTTTAGTTTTATTATGGAACCAGTGACTGATTGTATGAAAGGGAAGACCTTCACTTGGACCGAAGCAGTAAAATCAGCTTTCCAGTTAGTAAAAGAGAAGGTTACTACATCACCGATTCTTATATTGCGACACTTTTCTCAAGTTTTTGAATTACACATGGATGCTTCCAAGGTTAGGATTGTAGTAGTTCTAAGTCAAGGAGGACGACCGATTGCCTATTTTAGTGAGAAGTTGATGGGGCCAAAGTTGCGTTATAGCACTTATGATGTTGAGTTCTATGCAGTGGTCCAAGCTGTAAAGAATTGGCCCCATTATCTGTTTCATAAGGAATTTGCTTTGTTCACAGATCATGATTCATTAAGACATATTCGCAGTCAAGATAAGGTGTCACACAAACATGGGTGGTGGATGTCGTTCTTGGAAAAATTCACTTTCGTGGTGAAACACAAGTTTGGAATGTCGAATCGGGTGGCTGGTGCATTGAGTCGAAGGAGTAATTTGCAAGTTTCCATGAGGGTTGGTGTGCTGGGGATGGATGTCCTCATGGAGCAGCTAACGGTTGATTTATATTTTTCTGTTGTTCTACAGGGTATACAATCTGGACAGATGTATGATTTTCTACTGCATGAAGGTTTCCTTTTCAAAAGCAATCAATTATGCATCCCTGATTGTAGTATCCACCTTCAAATCACTAGGAAGCTGCATGGTGAAGGGCATGTCGGCCGAGATCGGACTTTACAGTTGGTACAATCATCTTATTTTTGGCCTACAATGTGCAAGGAGGTGGATAGATATGTTAAACGGTGTCGAATCTGTCAGGTGTCAAAGGGCACATCTACCAATGCAGGACTTTATATATGCCTTTGCCTGTTCCATCACAACCTTGGGTAGACATTAACATGGATTTTGTGTTGGGTTTACCACGTACTCAACGGGGAAATGATTCAATAATTGTGGTTGTTGATCAATTTTCTAAGATGGTGCACTTTATTCCTTGCAAAAAGACGACAGATGCAGTTAATGTGTCCCAGTTATTCTTTCGAGACGTCTACCGTTTGCATGGATTGCCGTCTCCTATTGTTTCAGATTGAGACTCTAGGTTTTTGAGTCATTTTTGGCGCAGCCTATCAAAAATGATGAACACTCAGCTCAATTTTAGTAGTGCATATCATCCTCAAACGGATGGCCAAATAGATGTTGTCAATCGATTCCTTGGTAATATTTTGCGGTGTTTACTGGGTGATCATGTGATGACCTGGGATCAGAAGCTTTGTTAAGCTGAGTTTGCTCATAATCATGCTATTAACCGAAGTACTGGATATAGTTCATTCTAGGTGGTCTATTATGTTCAGCAACAAGAACCACTTGATTTGATGTCACTGCCTGTTTCTAGGGTTGTTCCAAAGAAACTGCAGGATTTTTTTTGGAGGACTGCATGATGTTCATAAGGTTGTTCATGAAAACTTGGTCCGGGATAATTCCAAGTACAAGCAAGATGCAGACAAAAAACGCAGACAAGTGGTTGTTGAAGTAGGTGACCTTATTTGGGCTATTTTGACTAAAGATCGTTTTTCGGTTGGTGAGTACAACAAGTTGTCAGCTAAGAAGATTGGACTGGTGGACATTATGGAGAAGGTTAATTCCAATGCTTACCGTCTACAGTTGCCAAGCCACATTCGTTGTTCCGATGTTTTCAATGTAAAGCATTTCCTTCCTTATTATGGGGATTCTTCTGATGATGACCATGGTGCACATTCGGGGTCGAATTGTGTCTAACCATGAGGGAATGATGTGGGACCTTGTGTGGAGGATTGGGCTCTTACGTTCCTAGAGGCCCACGATCATGTGACTAAAGGGGCTTCACGTAAATGGCCATAAATTTGGCTACGAATCTCCGTTTTGGGCCTACGAATGGGACTTACCCATTTTTGAGTCGAGTAATTGATTTCTAAATGGAGTTATGAACAATTTTGTTATTTTTCCTTAATTTTTGGGTTTTGTTTTTGGGTTTGTATTTGGCCCATGGACTTTTAGGGTTTCATTTTAATTTCTACTTCTTATTTAACTGCTTTTTATGTAATTTGGATGGGCGATCGTCAATTTTATGAATTTTTAATTTTGTCCCGAATTTTGTGCGTGTTAACCTAGATTTTGAAGCCAATTCCATGGTATTCGTAGAATCAACGTGGTTTTGAAGAGATTGTCCTGGTTATTCTTTTAGAATCAACAGGTTCATTCTTGGTTATCTTTGTGTTGTTTTTGTGCGCTGGATCACAGTGGGAGTCTCAAAGATCTTGTAAAACCTTCCAGATCTAATCAAGAAGAAAAACCTATACTTTATCACTAGCACATGACTTGAGGTTTATAACCTATTGTGCTGAGATATTTCTATTCCTGTGCCCATTCCAATTAACGTTGGCTTTGCATATGAGTTCTGAGTGTTCACAATTGGTTGCACAACAACTTGGAAGCAATGACAGGTCCTTGAGCTGCCAGGTAGCAAGAAGTTAACACTGCAAAAGTTCAATCCATAATAGTTTGGATTTGTCACTAAACTTGTCTTGTAATTATGGTTTTGCAAATTCACATGGATAGGAACACATACAACAGAAAATCTAAGTGTCATAAGGTTTTTCTCCGATTTATGAAAATGATGGTGAGGAAATGCTTTCATTAATTAGATTTTAAGTAGATAACAATTGTGATATTTGTATTCTCAAAGTTTTTAGTGGAGAGTGTGTACTTAACTGGCACACAAACATGGACTTGAAAGAAACGGCAAAGGTCTAAACAATTGAGACTCTGATTACGATAGCCCTTTTAATAGTTCTGAAATTGTTTAGACACACATGTTTGCTATCTAAGGGAAAGGTGTATGATTTTCATAAAGTTTTATCAAAGCATCTTCTATCAGAAATATGAACTTTGGTAAGAAGGTCAATAAATATAGCTTTTTAGAAGTCCAACAGATTTCTGAGTATATGTCAAAGCTAGTGAGAGCATATGCTTCATGCTAATAATCATCATGCAAGTGGGAGCATGATAATTATAATAAGTGTTTCAAGTTAGCAATGTTAATTATTGAAAACAAAAGGTTTCAATTTAGAAAAAGTAGTTTTGCTATAATTAAGGGAGAGAAAATTATACCTCACTTCAATTCAAAAAGCTTAGATTGAGGTTTTGATAATATTTAGTCAAGGATATATATATATATATATATATATATATATATATATATATATATATATATATATATATATATATATATATATATATATATATATATATATATGAATTTCTTGTTAGAGTGGCTCAACATAAGGAAATTGTATATATGGGTCCATTATTTGTGTTCTAAAATTCTATTATGATTACAGTATCCCTTTTCATAATCTGAATTATGAGAACTTGGCAAATAGAAATAGAAATATTATAATAAAACACTAGTCTAGTATCATGTCTTTATGAATCTTGTCCCATATGCTGCGGATATAGGATCGATTACATGCATTATAATATTCATATGTTCTAAATTTTTCCAAATGCCTAAAGCATTAGGAGGGAAAAACTACGAGAACTAGATAGAACTAATTTGTTAATGAAATTCTTGAGGACAATCTAAGGTTTACCAAAGATTGGTTGCTCAGGGACAGTTGGAAGTATAATTTTAATTTTATAAGGACCATATTGACATATTCTGAAAAGAGGCAACTAATGTTTATGAGTAATAGTCAAAAGGGGAATATGGAAATGTTCCCATAGGTGGAAGTTATTCACTAAATCTGTGTAAAGTTAGGAAACTTAATGCAAGAAGAATTTTGAAAGGCAATGAACTTTGAATATGAGACTTCGGTTCCGTGGAGTTGATCTCCATTGGAATACTCTGTAATACCCATTGACAAGTCTTTGTGACTTTGTGCATAATAATTACAAGAGGACCAATGCATATAAGCTTAGAATCTAACAGATTTAGGTAAATGGCAAGAATTTGGAATTCTTGCATTTGCGGTAAGGATTTGGGATTTTGAAATGAGTATTATAGGAATTATGGTGAATCGATAAATTTCACAGAGTAAAGATCATAGACCAACATAGTGTGCATACTTGGTGTATGGCATAACTAATGTTTGGAAAAACATAGTGTGCATACTTGGTGTATGGAATGACTAGTGTATAGAAAAACATAGCGTACATGCTTGGAGCATGGGACAACTATTGTTTTTAATTCAAGTATAAAGTTGATAGTTTGAAATAATATGCATTGAATGATGGGTAATAAATATGGTGATAAATAAAAGATGTTTTATTTATATTCATAAGTTCTGAGACCATATTGGATTCTATTATTCTTGTGTTTCACTTTGCATGTTTTGACTTCCAGAATAACTAAGTCGCTCTTCCTGAATGACTAAGTTATTCAAACCATCCACAGTCGGTCATATGTTGGATCTAGATATGAATCAAGACTGTTATGAAGCTGGATTGTAAATGTCCAAGGTGTGGGACATTGCAAGGATTGTTGCAACATTTATGAGTGCTCATAAGTTCTGAGTATTGGATTCAACCCACGCTCACTGGTATCACTTCATGGAATTCATCTAGAGTGATCGTGAGACGGTAATGTCATATAACTCTTCAAACCTATAGATATGACTTTTTGCCTATGAGTTGGTTCTACATTGATTGTACTTAAATGCATTGGTAACTCGATGTAATAAAACGTGTCTTTGTGTATGATTCAACAAGTAGTAGAACAAGCATATGAGTCGAAGTTTATCTGTTCCTTGTTGGATTAGAAGCGATATTTGGGCCCCTCGATTATTTTGTGTTGACCGATGTATCGGGCACGGTCAGAACTAAGTTGATGTGTTCAAATAAGTTCTATGTCAAACAAATCAGAAATCAAGAAAAAACTATTGGACAATAAGTAAGACATTGTTCCATGTATTTGTCTCGCTGATATCTAGAACAGAGGATTATATGATCACTTATCTTAAAGAAGTATCATCGTCATCTTATTTCCACGAGACCTTGAAAGAGCTACGATTGTTGATCGGTTCCTGAAGTTATTTTTATAGATATAGTTATTAGACTTATCCAAGTGGGAGATTGTTGGATTAGGTGTCTAAGTTCATAACTATTCTGGAATGTACTTGACCCAATTAGCATGGTCCATTTGGGTTGCATGGCATCATGCATTTGGATAGACCAAAATGAGAGAAATAACACTTATGGTTTATTAATATATTATAAGTTTTAATATATTAATAATATTATTTAATTAGTATTGACCAAGAATTAATTTGGAAATAATTAAGTGATCAAACGAAGACTAATTAAATATATGGGTTTATTGTGTAAATCACACATACTTGTATAGTAGGCTAATCCTCCGTGGATTATGAAGTTAGGCTAAAACCCATATGATGCTCCATGGGTGCTCCATCGAGTCTTTGAACCCATGGATCATGGAAAGGAAGAGCCACATCAAGTTAGGTTTCCATGGTGTAACCCTACTTATAACACGCTATAAAAGGAATATGTGAGCAACCAAAATCGGACTAGTGTGTGAACAAGAGGGCATATCTGATTTTAGAAGTGTTTTATTTCTCTCAAGGTTATTCCAAGTGTATTTGGTGTTCTCTATGACATTTGAGGCATCACATTTGAGGAGCTAGGCTCACAAGGTTCTCAAGGAATCCAAACTACAAAAGGTATGTTCTTCTTCTGGCATTATGTTTAAAAGTTCTCCATCGTATGCTAGATAGTTTAAGAACCTTGGAATATCAATTTTGCATGTATCATTATTAAACATAGATCCAAGGTTTCTAGGGTTTCATGTACACCTTAGGAGTGTTAGAATGCTCAAAACCTAACACCCACATCCTTAGAATTCAAATTGTCAAAAAACCGAGCTTACAAATGCCAATGTTCCATTACTACCCGATCTCAATAAACATTAGATAATCCATATGAACACTCCCTAAAATCTCGGCAAGTCCGATAAACCCAAACACTTCCCATGATATAGCACCCAATCCTTAAGTCCCTTATACATGTGACAAAGACTATAATCCTTGACCGGAACTAGCGAATCACCTGTCACAACTGTAAATTTTGAGCCATGTAATCTATGCATTCAACCTAATGTGAATCAAAAACTTCAATCAAATACAAGATACAAGTACTATGAATAGTCATCAAACAATTGGAGACCCTAGAAGTTTTGGTTAAGTCCATTTTGGACTAAGACTTCCTTATTGGATCCAAATGGACCAATAAGCTTCCAATTGGACTATCATGGGTTTAGGACCCTAATTGGGCTCTAATTGGACCCACATTCGTTTATTTCAATATTTTAGGCTAGGTAGAACCTAGAAGGAAATAAAACACAAGTTGTGATCCATAATTTAACCTAACCTAGCTTAATAAAGCATAAAAATCACAATTTTATTTTATAGGTCCAATAAATACCCTAAACTACCTCTAATGTTGGGCTTAGGGGCAAAAGCCCAAATTTTTCCTCTTTCCCTTCATATTCTCGGCCCAAGGCCCAAATCCAAGGGAAGTTGACTTTGGTTGCCACCTCACTATTATCTAATGGATTTCTAGGCACATATCACATACCTCCATGCATGTATCACTTCAAAAGTCACTTCTTTTCTCTCTTCTCTTCTTGTTCGGCCGAGAGCAACACCACACACACCAAAAATATCTCAACTTTCTCTCTAGAACACTCAAGAACTCTCCTTCCTCCCCTCTCCAACAATCTCGAAACTTAGGGACTTTCCAAGAGGATTTTGCAAGTAAATCATCATCTAAGGTAAGATTATGCATAGATCTATGGTTTAAATTCTTTTGTTATCAAAATCCTTCCCTAATCTATACAAAAATCGTGATCTTACACCCTAGAATCATCTCAAAACTCAAGATCTTCATCCAAGGGAGCCAAGGCCAAAAACACTTCATTTTTCTTCCATCTTTCCTTCCAAAAACCGAGTCAACACCCCAAGGTGAGATTCATACCCCTATTTTCTGTTTTTATGAGTTTTTGTGGGGGGGAATACAAGTGAAAGTGTAGATCTATATGTGTTTGTATGCCTTGTATGATTTCCATGCTTATATGTATGCTTATATGTGTTTTAATGTTGGATCTAGCCATTAAACCCCTCAAAACCGAGATATAACTTATGTTTTATGATTTTAGCTTCAAATATGTTCCTACATAATAAGTGATACAAGAAAAATAGCTAAGTGGTTAGCAACAATTTTCTTTAAGCTAAAAACACACATTTTGGGCCAAAAATGTGAAAAATACAAAATTAAGGGCCCAAATTGACATTTTACAGATTCTGATGGTTGAAATGTGCCAAAACAGTTTCCATAAAACTATTTCTGGAATTTTATTCAATTAGAGGATTAAAAACATAAATTTCAAGTTTATTGGGCTAAAAATGAAAATTTCGGCCCAAGGAGGCCCATTATGCGAATTTTTCTGTTTTGAAGGGCCAAAACTGTGAAATTCTGTAAAACAGTGGACTATAAGTGTCCCAAACCCTTTTCAAAGGTTTAAAATGCTTTTTAAATTTAAAAAGGACCAAAGTTGCAAAAATTTTCCAATTTGGGCCAAAATTGTCAAAATTGCGAAAAGAAGGGCTAAAACCGAGAAAAACTGCATTTTCAGGGACTTAAACTGTTTTCTATGAAAAATATGCTGGAAAATATTAATTTCAATAATTTTTGGTGTTAAAATGTCAAGAAAAATAGTTTAAGGACCAAACCGGGAAATATTGAAATAAAAGGGTTGAAAATGTAAATTTTACAAATAATGAGGGGCTGAAAACAGAAATATTTCAAGGCTGATTCAATATGTACAATTTGATCAAATAATGACACCTCGACTATCAACGAAATACAACTCATTACAATACCAAAAGTCGTTGTTAAACGATTTGGCTCGGTCTCGAGCCAATGGAAATCTACAACTACTAACTCTTCGATACATACAAATAACGATTGGTAATACATATACATACGAGTGTGCACAGACGTCTACGCACCATCTTTGGGCCCCACAAGTGTAAAATCTTGTTCGTTGAGCCTAGCTAGCCCAATGACCTGATCTTAAGGCCCGAAGACATTTTTTTTTTTACGGAGTGTTGGGTTTTACCGATCCGACACAACGTAAATGGACTTTCAATGGCTTGTATACTACTGGTCCCCAAGGGTCCTTTGGTACTGCTAGTAAAGTCTACATTTCATGCGAGGCGGGTCGGGGACCCCTCGTACATTTTATCCCCAACCGGCTAATGGAGTTACTGGGGTCTTCGTGACCTCTTTCTCTTCGGATGTGGGACTACACTTAGTCCGGGCGATTGGATAACGTGATTAGTACAGACGACGCCTTCGGGTTCGTTAGTATAACTATAAACTGGGCGTTTGTGTAATGCGGGTTTGTAGTAAATAATCAATGCTCGAGAACCTTCCAACGTCGCCTGGGACCGACACTGCTATTTTCATAATGTTTTCAACGCAACTTAATGGATTCCAAAAGAGCTAGGGGAACATCGGGTTTCCCTAGGGTTTTTATTACATACAGATTTGAAACGCATACATCTTCAATGAACATTTTTTTAAGTATAGAAACAAACAAGCATACCTATGGATCTTCACAAACGTTTTCGAAAGCTTTTCTTTTCAGAAAATATCGGATTTTCTGGTTGTTTTTCAAGCAATATAAACATTCGATTTCAAACACTACTTATGAACTCACCAACATTTCATATGTTGACGTTTTTCAAAATACTTGTATTCTCAGGGAACCAGTGAATCAAGGGAAATCATACTCAGTGACGGTTGCAGTTTATTTTTGTATGAATCGAACAAATTAATTTTTTTTTGGGAATGTAATGTCTTAAACAATGTATGACATGTAAACACTACTGGTTGTACTATGTTGATGAATGGTGACGAATGTTGTTTTGTTTCATATATATTCAATGTTGTGGTATTCAATTGAGTCACGACAGCCCCCGGACGTTTCCGCCGTCTGGTTCGGGGGTGTGACATCACCACTCCTATTTGCCACTCTCTAAAGGATCTCTGCATTCTAACCATCTTTAACCCTAGCGATTATGAAATTCCGTTGGCACTTCCATTGTCCAACAAACTCATTCGACCATCATCATCATCTTATTGCTACCGCTCCTTCCCTAGCAATGGTAGTGATTGGACACAATGTTTCTTCCATGAATGAATGCCATTACTACTTGAGCAAATGCTAACATGTATGAGCTCTGATTTCTTTGTTAAAATAATCATACTAATTCTTCTATAGATCTTCCAAGAGATTCCCTCTAATTGCTTTCATCAACAAACCCAAACAACTACTGGACGGACTAAATCCAACTCACAAGATGTTCCCCACTCATAACCCTTGGCATGCAAAAATCGCATATGACAACTCTCGATGATATAACCCAGGCCATAACAGAGAACTAAACCTAAGATAATGCTTACACATACCAAGAAAAGATTCCAAAGAAAATATAAATACTAATAATAAGGCATGAAAGAAATACAAAAGATAAAATAACTGCGACAACATCTAATGAAACTCTGGCCTCCTCTGACTGACACTTCAATGCTCGACTACTCATTGCTGGGACGCCTACCGTACCCTCACGACCGTCAGTAATCCTCAAAGTAACTAGAGTACGTGCACTCATGGCTCCACCCCTCAATATTGGACACTCGGTCTTCTTGTATCCCACCTGGTTACAACAAAAACACATCGGAACCTACCTACAAGGGCAATCCCTACTAAAAGGACCTGTCTGACAACAACTGAAACATCCTCAACCTATCTCCCGAAATCCTCCTTCATCAGTCCTCCCACACTTGGCACAACGTCCCGACCCTTATAGCCTCCCAAACATGAATCCTGAGTCTTGGGACTATTCGCCTAGCCCACTACGATCTGAGTCTACTCTTACTTCCTCTTCTTGAGGTGCTCCAATTTGATCTCCTGCTCCCGGGTTCTAGCAATCATATCATTCAGGGTTTCACACCAAAAAAAACACATGAACTATCTGATTTCATCCCTCAGCATCTCATGATACCTTACCTTCTTCATCTCCCCGTCCGCTACATACTGTGGAACCAATAAGGCCCTTTCCCAGAACTTGGTATTGATCTTTGCCATAGTCTAAATCGTCTAGTGAAGGTCCTAAACTCCCTTGCTAACTGTTGCACCTTAACAGTTGGTGTAAACTCGACCCTAAACGGGCTCACAAACTCATACCAAGTCATCGTCTCCAGGGTTCGCCTCCCAAAGCGAAGTCTAACTCCTCCCACTAATTTCGAGCTTGATGAGACTAAAACTTAATCTTGAAGATTGATTAGATCTCAAACAGGTAAAATAAAGATTAAACAGCGAGAACACGAAAACAATAAACAACTCAAGAATGAATCAAACGTGTCGAATGATTATAAAACAACCCTCAGAAGAGCTCGATCAAGAACATCAACTGTAGAGGGTTAAAAGGTTTACAGGAACGATAAAGAAAATCAAAGCTATCGTAATTCTCTATCTTGTATTCTAGATCGTTAACCTAATATGCATGCAAGCACATTATTATATAGTAAACCTAACAGGCTCACGGTTGGACAGGCCCAAACCGGAGTACAAAATAATTGAACAATTTACCGAGCCCAATGACGCAATATTAAACAAATCTGCATCCCAACAATCTCCCCCTTTGCGTCAATTGGAGCGAGATCTTCACTTCTTACTTGGGCCAGCAGCAGCAGGAACCTTCTTCTTTACAGTCTGAAACAGACGAGAGATAAGAGCAAGGATCGTCAGTCTGAATCGGATATACCATTGAATCATATCATTGAAGTATTTGATATCATCCGCTGCATTCTCTTTACACCGATGGATGATCCCCAGCACATGCTCAAGACAAGCAGTGGTATAAAGATGTTTATCCGCTAAGGCAAAGTGACATTTCTGTCCTTCTGCTCTAGTGAACATGACCAAATTACGCCTCGGGTCAATCTTGCCCATCTTCATCTGGTTCAGATCACTGGCTGAGCCAACATGAGATATCTTCGGTTTCTTCTTGAAGACAGTGGCTACCTCCTGATCCATCAAGGCGACCTCCATGATATAGCATACTAACATCCTTTTGAGATGGTCTATAATCGGACCATATTCAGCTTCATTCGTCAAGAGGATGTTATGCAGAACAATCCAGTCATAGGGGTTGAGGTTCGGTAGATCTGCTAAAGATATGAGATGTTCGGTTCTTGCAGACCCTCGGATCACTCTGAACCGAACGTTGATGAATCTCCCCTCAGAATAAGGCTTCAAAACCTGAACATTAACGATCTTCTAAGCGCTCCATGTTTGGTACTGTGGTTGAGCAGCCTTCAGATAGAAATTGATTAACTCCCGATCAACCTCCGGATGAGGATGAGGGACTTCAAAAATGCTGGAGAAGGCGTGGAAGATAAATGCCTTTCGGGTTAAGGGCATGTCGAACTGCGAGTCGACAGAGTTGTAGCAGTCGAAGGAGATCACCAGTTCGAGCCATAGCATGCTCGGAGTATCGATAGCCTCCTTAATCATTCTCTCTCGAGTCCAAGTAGGGAAAAGAGTCTTCCTGCTCTCGAGGAGATCGTGGGCTTCTTTCTTCTTGCGTTCGGCTTCTTCAGCTTCTCGCGCCACACGAATGTTGTCATTATCAACATTGCGACTATTTTTGCATTTCAGCAAGTCAGCAATGGTTTCTTTATCATCTTCATCTTCTTCCTCAGCTATCTTCTTTCCTTTATCCTTCACACCCGAACCCGAAGTTTGACCAGTAGGAGGAGGTTCGGTTGTGTGAGCAGCTTTTGAGGAAGGAGGTGGTTTCGATCCGGACTTCACTTCTCCCCCTTGTTTCAGAGAGGACACGAAACTAGGTAGCCCTTCTATTTTACTGAGCAGATCCAGGGCAGGAGCAAGTTTTTCTCCAAGGGTTCGCCTCACAGAGTGGTTGAGAATCGGATCGTGTACATCCGAAACACATGTCTTGATGACCTCCCGTTCGGATCGAAGAGCGTCAAGTTGTTGCTGAGAGGTGGATAGCTGAGCGCTCTTGACCTTGAGGGCGGTGGTTTTGCTTGCAAGGGCGTCCATCAATGAGTTTTCTGCAGCGAGATCCTCTTGGAGTTTAGAGAGACGCTCGTCAATGGAGGCACGAAGGGTCGAGTTGTCGTCACTAAGTGATTGGCGAAGGGTAGCGAATGACTTCAACTCCATGGAGACGAACGTGGCCAATTGTTGAACGATTGGTTCCAACGTTGTCTTTGTGGCATCGGCGCTTTCCTGTAAGGACTTTAACAGGGAAGAGGTGTCAGAGAATAGTTTATCGACTTTTTCGGTCGCAGCCTCACATGCTTTCGTCGAGGCGTCAATGGCGGCAGTGGCTGAAGCGACTGAAGCTTGTTGAGCCTGGGAAAAGGCATCAACGGTCTTCTGAAGAGCAGCTTCAGAGAGAGAGGATTGAGAATTGGAGGATGAAGCAATAAGCAGGTCAACCTTCTCATGCAGCTCCTTAAGATGTTTCTTCGTTACTGGAGCTTCCTCATCATCGTCGCTTTGGACCTGAAACGGACTGAAATAGACCGAATCAAATTGCATGTTCTCCCCGCCAAGGAAAGGGTTATCTCCATCAGAGGCATGATCTGGAGATGTTGGGGGTGGGGAAGCTGGGGGTGTTATGGGATGTGTAGGTTGAGGTTGAGTGTTGGTAGGTTCGGTTGTATGCTGGGTTGGGGTTCTATGAGGAGGTTCGGTTATAGGTGGTGTTTCGGTTGCATCGGTATGAACCCCCGTATCAGATATGTTGGTTGTAACCTTTGCAGTTGTTGTAGTTGTATCTGTGAAAATGGGTGGTGGTATAGGGATAGAGGTTTTAGGAATGGTGGTAGTGTGGTTTATGGTGGGAATGGAAGTAGGGATTGTTTGAGTAGGTGAGGGAATTGGTGAGACATGGATTTCCATGTCTGGGGTAGGAGATCGAGGTGGGGTGTTGCCTCTGGGAGGGGTTTCGCCTCTTTGAGAGCCGTCCGAACCCGAACTCTCGCCGTCTGAGTCACTCGAAGAGGAAGCGATTACAAGCTTTCGCTTCAGTTGTGTCTTCCGTCTCTTCGGCTGCGGGGACTGTGCAGCTTTGGTTGGTTTCCTCTTCCTGGGAGAAGGACCTTTAGTAGCTTTGGTCACTTGCTTCCCTTTATCCGCCTTTTTGCCCCTATTAACAGGCTTGTCAGCATCATGGATGGACTTGAGCATTTCCTGTGTGAGTTCCCTCGGTCCAGACGTCTTGAACTCCTTAATCGTCCGGATGAGCCTGCTGTCAGATGGAACATCGCCCTACATTGTCTCCGGAATTGAGCCAATGAAAGAAAACTTGGATGCATCAGAGACGATGATCTTCGTGGTATGAAAAGTACCAATCGAAGACATCGATGCACCGGCAGCAGTGGGAACATCAAATTTATCCATCGCCCATTTTGTGATGAGAGTCCAAAACCGGGCATACGACACCTCAGAGTGTCGTGAAGAAGAAGAGAGGCTCTGGATGAGTTGTTGCCAGAGAACAAACCCATAGTCAAGATTGACTCCGTTGTAGACGCCATACATAATCGACAAGAACAGTCGACTAGAACCGTCAGATCCTAAGCTCCATTCAGATAAGCCCTTGAAGAGGACTGTAAACATGCCGTTCCACTGTGGCGGCAAGCAGGATTTTTTAAACTTCGCGACGGAGGGGAGTGCCTCCGTGTACCCCATATTGTAAAACATGTTGTAAAGATGCCCAATCGGAATCGTCTCCGGATTAATTCTTGAAGGGTCAGTAGCCAACCCTAGCAGTGTGCCAAATCGTTGTCTAGAAATGGAGGTCTTGTGATCAGAAACTTCGAAGAACACCCTATCGACTGCTTTATCGTAATGTGCAGTCGCATACACCTGCGATAGGAGCTCCATGGGCACAGACTCAACCCTAGAAAGTGCAGGAGCGATTTGTGAGTACTTCAGGCACTCGATGATCGGAGACATATAGGAATCGTACGCTAGAGGGGTTAGGTCAATCACCAAACACTGTTGAGGGCGAATGGGAAGAATGTGGGAGGTGGCATGGACTGAGGATGATTCTGCCATTGTTGAAGGTAGGAAGAAGAAGATGAACAGGAAAGCTTTAGTGAATTTTTGCTCTCTTGGAAATTCGGATGCAGTAAAGAGGTAAATGGGAGTGTAGACTGCCTTTTATAGTGGGTGAAAGGAGAGAGAAAAATCGGTTCAAATCTTCTATGGAAATACGAAAAGTTTTTCCGGAATGACAGATGCGTGACAGTTAAGGCATGCGATGATCACGTAGGAGAGAGAGTGTCAGATTCCTAGGAACACGCCGCCCAACAAGCGCCGTTTCAGAACAAACCGTTTCAAATCCACACGCGCCTTTAAGTGCCAGAGAGGAACCGCTTGAAATTCGCACACGCGACCATTATGTCAGTAAAAGAATGGGCGTTTCAAATTCGCACGCGTCCCGTTTTAACCGTCGTTTGAAATTTAATCCTTTGATCTCCCGCCTGAGTCAGCAACCCTTAATGTTATCTTTTAAATGGCATCTTGTGAATTCATTTCCCACGTGGATGATCTTTGACCACAACTCGATAATTAACCACCAAAGCAATAATACAGCCTGTAATTATTAGTACCAGAATAGTGGAAAATCAGAGATTTTCGTGCTAAGAGTGTAAAAAAGAAAAGAAATAAAGCAACTCTTTTTAGGAATAAATGTGATGTCAATAATGACATGAAACAAATGATCCCGGGCACGAATCTCTTCCTTCAAGATCAAGAGAGACCTTAAAGTGTTTATGTGGTTTCCCGTTGAATGACGATCAAACACTTATTAATAAATGTTGAAAGGCTTCTTTTAATTAAGCAACTTAAGGGTGGCTTTCGCTTTGATGCAACAATTCTAATATTGAAATAAGAAAGAAAGTGAACAAAGTACTTGTGAGACCGGTGTAGTCTGTTGAACAAGTAGGTAGGAATTAATTTTAAAGTGGCTTGGAAAATAGAAAATCTCAAAAAAAAATTAAAAACTGGATCCCAAGGGAAGAAATGTTAGGGTGTTTAACAATTTCATAGGAATCACACAAAAATAAAAATTTGAGATTTCAGTAAGATACATCCGTCAATTCTTTGGTGAAAACTTGAGCAAATTTATTGTTCACCGTCAATTCAGATTTGGTGTTGAATTTTGGGTTTCACTCAGCTCGTAGTGGCACGAAACTGAGATCATAAACACAGTTGTTGTGTAACCATAAACCTCAGTGGTAATTTCTGAGAGTCTCAAGGGTTACGTTGATGAAACGAATGTAATGGAGAAATGTAATGGAGATGGTGTAAGAAATTAAAGTACCTCTGCTGCGAAAATAAGGACCAAGCAAAAAACTCTTATCTCATGTGAGAAGAGAGTGAGGTAGCTCATGATTAGAATAAATGTGATAGCCTAATTGGGAAGACAAGGTTTGTTTATACCATAGACGAACGAACACACAAATAAAATAAAAAAAATATTTTTGGAGTTTTTGATATATAAAAAAGATTAAATTAAAATAAAAAACAAGCAAGAAGAAAAAAAATAAGATTTAGAAAGATTAAAAAAAACTTTGGAAAATTTGGTAACCGAACCCGAACGTTCGGTTGGTTTCGGTTTTGAAAAATTTTGGAAAACCGAACCCGAGCGTTCGGTTGGTTTTGGTTTTGAAAAATTTTGGAAAACCGAACCCGAACCTTCGGTTGGTTTCGGTTTTGAAAAATTTTGAAAAACCGAACCCGAGCGTTCGGTTGGTTTCGGTTTTAAAAAATTTTGGAAAACCGAACCCGAACCTTCGGTTGGTTTCAGTTTTGAAAAATTTTGGAAAACCGAACCCGAACCTTCGGTAGGTTTCGGTTTTGAAAAATTTTTAGAAACCAAGGAATTTTGACATTCAAGTAGGTAATACTTTAGACGAATAGATAAACAACTTTGTACAAGAAATTTACAACCAAGAAAACTACCTTTGAAATGATGAGCGAGTGCAGATGATGCAACCGAACCTGAATGTTCAGTCAATTTCGCTTCTTACGATTGAGGTTGAGAGGTAGTTTGGGGTACTGACTCTGATTCCATCATACCTAGCCCTTGTAATATTCTGTTAAATGATGCTTCAGGAAGAGCTTTGGTAAAGACATCAGCCAGTTGATCAGTGGTTCTAACAAAGTGTACTTCGACGTTTCCATCTTCCACATGATCTTTGATGAAGTGATACCTCAGTGCTATGTGTTTGGTTTTGGAGTGTTGCACTGGGTTATGACAGATCCTAATTGCACTTTCAGAGTCGCAATATAGTGGGATCTTTTTCATATTGAGTCCATAGTCTCTGAGTTGACTCTGGATCCAGATCACTTGAGAGGTGCAGGAAGCAGCTGCAATGTATTCAGCTTCTGCAGTGGACAAAGACACACACGTTTGTTTCTTTGACTGCCAGCTAACCAACTTCCCGTCAAGGAATTGGCAGCCACCAGTTGTGCTTTTTCTGTCGAGTCCACAACCTCCAAGGTCTGCATCTGAGTAGGCTTGAACGAAGAAGCCTGAGTTGGAAGAATACCATAGACCTAGAGAGGTGGATCGCTTGAGATAGCGAAGAATGTTCTTCACTGCAAACATGTGAGGTTCGCGTGGGTTTGCCTGAAATCAAGCACAGTAACACACAGAAAACATAATGTCAGGCCTGCTAGCAGTGAGATACATCAGTGAGCCTATCATTTGTCGATAGAGCGTGATATCAACAGCCGGTTTGTCCAGGGATGGGTTGAGCTTGGTGCCGAATGCCATTGGGACTTTGACTTTGGAGTCTCCCATCATACCAAATTTTGCTAGGAGAGTCTTCGTGTAAGCTTCCTGATTGATAAAGATGCCTTCGGGTCCCTATCTAATATTTAAGCCAAGGAAAAAGTTAATAGGACCCATTGAGCTCATTTCAAATTTAGTCTCCATCAGCTTTCTGAATTCAGCTGTTAGGCTGGGATTCGTTGATCCAAAGATGATATCATCGACATAAATTTGAACGATCATAAGGTGGTTACCTTCCTTTTTGCGAAAGAAGGTTGGGTCAACCGAACATTGTTTGAATTTAGACATTTTTAAGAATTTAGTTAGCGTTTCATACCAGGCTCTCGAAGCTTGTTTCAATCCATATATAGCTTTATCCAGAATGTAGCAATGATTTGGATATTTTTCGTTCACGAACCCAGGAGGTTGCTCCACATACACTGTTTCTTCGAGTTCTCCATTAAGAAATGCACACTTTACGTCCATTTGGAAAACTTCAAAGTTTTTGTGGGCAGCATAGGCAAGGAATATTCTGACGGATTCAAGCCTAGCTACAGGAGCGAAAGTCTCTTCATAATCAATCCCTTCCTCTTGACAATATCCTTTGACTACTAGACGAGCTTTGTTCCTTATGATGTTTCCTTCCTTGTCCATTTTGTTCCTAAAGACCCATTTGAGACCAACAACCGAGGCTCCTGGAGGAGTTGGAATGAGGCGCCAGACTTTGTTCATTTCAAATTCGTTCAGTTCGTCTTGCATTGCTTGAACCCAATCGGAGTGATCAAGAGCAGTATTAACTGTCATTGGTTTAACTTTTGATACGAATGAGTTAAACATGCAGAATTCGACTTTCGAAAACAAGGAAGTCTGTTTTGCCTTGAGTTGTGATCGAGTCAGAACTTTTTCAGATACATCACCAACAACTTGAGAAATAGGATGATCCCTGGTCCATTTGGTGAGAGGAGGGTAGTTTGGATCAAATGTTGGATCTAATTCAGCGTTTATCATTTCTTCTGGTTCGGACTGGCTTTCATCGTCGTAAGACATTTCAGCATGCTCCCCCTCGATAGATGAACTTTCAGGAATGTTTTGAGCTTCAGAGATTTCTTGAGGTGTGGAGCTTTTAGGCGTTGATGCACCTTCGGATGGTGTGGCACTTTCGGTTAGTGAAGTGCTTTCGGCTGGCAAAGTGCTTGGCTCCCCCTCAACTTGTGAGATCGGCTTAGTTGACGATGGTTGATCCTCCCCATCGACTGAAGTATTATGTGATGGAGGTTCGTCAAAACTTGATTCTCCTTCATTCATTCTTCTTGCAGCGTCTTCAACAACTTGCTTCATGTGATCTACCTTGTTGTCTGCTGCGCCTGCTTCTGATAGAGTGGCTTTCTCTGGTTCATCAAAGAGCTCCATGAACTTCTCGAATAGATTAGCGATCGAGACTGTGACTTGGCCAGTTTGAGGAAAGATTTCCCCAGCTATGTCTTCATTGGCCTTTAGGTTTTTGACATAGCTATCATCAAAAGTCACGTAGTAAGTTTCTTCGATTTTCCTCGAACGCTTGTTTAATACCCTGTACGCCTTAGAAGTGAGAGAATATCCCAGAAATATCCCTTCGTCGGCTTTGACATCGAACTTGTTTCAGTGTTCTTTGGAATTGAAAATGAAACACCTTGAACCGAACACATGGAAAAACTTCACACTGGGCTTCCTGTTGTTGAGAATCTCATAAGGAGTGAGCGAGAATCGCTTGTTGAGATATGACCTGTTCTGTGTAAAACAAGCAGCAGAAATAGCATCAGCCCAAAAATAAAGAGGTAAGGAAGCGAAACTTAGCATGGTTCGGGCAGCTTCACACAAAGATCGGTTTCGTCTTTCGACAATCCCGTTTTGTTGAGGAGTGTAGGGAGTTGAGAAGTTGTGACTAATTCCCTTTTCCGCCAGGAATTCTTTGAATTCTCTATTTTTGAATTCCAGACCATTGTCGCTCCTGATGTTGCGAACGACCTTTTTCAGCTGTACTTCAATCTGCTTGATGAACACCTTTAGCTTAGGAGTCGCTTTAGATTTAAGCTTCAGAAAGAACACCCATGTAAAACGCGAAAAGTCATCAACAATAACAAGTATATACTTGCTACCACCAATGCTTTCGATAGATGATGGACCACACAAATCAACATGAAGTAATTCAAGTGGTTCAACAACTTTAGTGTTTATTATAGATGGATGACTTTGACGACTCTGCTTCCCCATTTCGCATGCAGCACATAGATGGTCTCTATCGAACTTGAGCAGTGGAAGACCTCGAACGTGACCTCCAGTGACAAGTTTGTTGATGTCCTTAAAGTTAAGATGAGAGAGCCTTCGGTGCCACAGCCAGCTTTCGTCAGATTGCGCTTTTGATAACAAGCAGATAGCTGGGTTTCCTTTGATGGGTTTGAGGTTTAGAGGAAGCATTTCACCTTTGCGTTCAGATTTGAGAATAACTCTTTTCGTCTTCTTCTCAATTATTTCAGAACCTTCATCATCGAACGAGACTTTGAGACCGGTACCTCCAACAAGCTGAGATACACTGATGAGGTTGTGTTGTAGCCCTTCCACGTATGCAACCTTCCTTATCGTGAAATCACCGTTAGTAATCATTCCATATCCTTTTATGGTGCCGAAGGAGTTGTTCCCGAACTTGACGTTTCCACCATTTGAAAGAGACCTGTATTCCCTTAGTTCTTCTTTCCTCCCTGTCATGTGACGCGAGCAGCCACTATCAATGTACCATTCTTCGTCAAACTGCTCATCACTAATAACCTGCAAAATTAAGCAGATTTAGGAACCCAAAGTTTCTTGGGTCCTCGTGAGCCTTTCACAGGAACAGGAATAGTAAGAGAGATGTCAACAAAATATGTTCGTTTAATTAGAGTTGTTTCATCTTTCTTTTTGATGGTAAAAACTTTAATTTTATTAGGATTTGGTTCTTTTGGTTTTGACTCTGGTTCAGACGCTGAAACCTTCTGTTTTCCCTTTTGTTCTGCTGATGATTGAGATTTTTGAGAAAGAGCAGAATGGGATTTAGCATGAGGTGAAGAAGAGTTGGAAGAATTAGTAGAATTAGATGAGTGAGATTGAGAGGGCTTAGATTGAGATGACTTCTTGGCTGGAGACTCTAGGTGACCCTTTTGCTTTTGATCATTTGTGGGACTGACCTTAGAGTTTTGATCTCTTTTGATTTCAGAACCGAACCTTTGCTTTCGGTTGGTTTCCTTCTCTGAACCGAACCTTTACTTTCGGTTGGAGTTATTCTCAGAACCGAACCTTTGCTTTCGGTTGAAATCATTTTCTGAACCGAACCTCTGCTTTCGGTTGATATTTTTCTCCGAACCGAACCTCTGCTTTCGGTTGAAATATGCATTCTGGGATTGCCAGAACTGTTTTCTTTCAGAGAGATTCTTCCTGTATCTCTGATTCCTTTGACGTTTTTGATTTCTCATCTGCTTCGGTTGATGATGGATATTAGCTTTCGGTTTCGGTTTTTCTATGGCTGGTTCACTCTGAACTGAGGACGTTTCACTTGAAGTTGTGACTTCTTTTGCTGGAATTCCTTTTTCTTGAGGAATGTCTTTCGTACCGCTTGTGCTTGGCACATCGAAGTTATCAGGTTTATTCAAGGGTTCTGGTATGTATCTCCCTTTGCTTTTCCATGAGGTCCTTTCAGACAAACCTACTGTTTCATCAGCATTATCGATTGGTGCTGACCAGAAGAACTCATCGCAGCCATCAGCATTGTCTTCGTTTACAATAGCTGTGAGTTCAGCAGTCTGATGTTCGGTTACGCCTGTGACCTTGTATACCTGATTTGGAGTGGTCCTAACCTTTTGATATACAACGACTTTTTCTGCTAAGATCGGGGACTTTTGTTGGGACAATCGAGCGAACTCCACTGAATTTTATGAAATTAAATTCTTGTGGTTTTCAGGTTCGCTTTTCACAAATTCTGAGCAGTCAACCGTGTCCTCTACAGAAATTTCACTCATATTGTCATCCTCATTAAGCTCAGATGCATTTTCAACATCAATTTTGTTTTCTGAGCTCAAGTTGGAGTTTAAAGAGTCAATTTTTTGTATGGTTTCGGTTCTCAGTTTAAGTCTATCATTTTCATTCCAAAAGGTTTTTAAGCATGTCCTTATGGTCCTTGGATTTAATGAAAGATTCTATTTTGTCCAGTCCATACATATAGGTCGGATTGATGTCATCAGATGATATCACACTCTCACAATTGTAAGCTTCAGCATCAATTTCATCCTCCTTAAACTCAAGGAAGGGCAAAATCATGCGATGAATCTTTTGTCCTATTTCACAATCCAAGTGAAGCTGAGTAATATTAGTGTAAAGACGTTTGGCAATTAAACAAAAAACATTTCTCTGTTTCAACAACTTTAAATTATCTCTTTGCAAATAAATGTTTTCATCTTTTATTTTGACTAATTCTAACTCCTTCAATTCGATCCACATGCGCCGTTCCTCACTCTTCGAAGACACCCTGCTTAATTGATCAGTTAGGTTAGAATTGGTGACTCGAGTTTGAGTTAAACTACTATCTAGATGAGAAATTCTTGAATTAATGCTTTTTAGTTCTTTTTCATATGAGCATTGTGGGACTTTAAATGAAACAAACACCGATTGTACCTTCTTGATGAGTTCATCAAGCTCGTTGAACTACACGCTGAGCGGTTTGGCTGTAAAGCACATATCCTGCTGCTCCTTCGGTTCATTGCTTCCACCATCAGTGTTGTATCCCCTCATCTGAGATACGTCAGACACCATCAAGCATCTTCCTCCACTGTTTTCCTCTTTTGCCACACAAGCCTTTCCATGAGATGGCTTCCTCACTTCATCATCTTCAGAATCGGTTGACCAAACCTCCACGCCACCGAACTCGTCATCAACAATCGAACCCTGCAAAATTAAAGCATTCATAGAAGGGTTAGCGGTAGATTTCTTCTTCCTTATCTCATCAAGCTTTTTCTGCAACAAAGCTTCTTCATCCTTTTCCTCATCCTTTTCAACCATTTTTTTTGAGGACACAATCCTTTGCATAATGGTCCTTTCCCCCACAATAGTAACAACTTACTCCAGAATCACCTTCTGCCTTCGGTTCCTTCTTAGACTCTTCAACCTTCGGTTCGTCTTTAACCTTTTCTGAGCTATAACTCCCCTGCCAGTTTCGGTTTTTGTTGTTGGGGAATCTCTTCTTGATGAACCTCTTGGGGTTAGATACCATCATAGCATAATCTTCAGACGTGAGATCATAATCCTCCAAGTTGAGGTCTTCGTCCTCCATTACAGCTTTACTTTTGGACAAGAGGGCTAACGAACCTAGGCTTGAAACCACATTCTTCTCCTACAACACAATCTTCTCCTGAGATTTGAGAATGCCCACTAGTTTCGCCAAGGAATATGATTTAAATTGCTCGTGGGCTTTAACTGTGGACACGACTGCCCTCCACTCTGATCTTAGACCATTTAAGATCGTAACCTTCTGCTCAATAAGCTTTCTTTCGATGTCATGTTTGATCATCTTGCTAAGAAGATGATTGAAGTGATCGAACGTTTGGGTCACGGTTTCTTTAGTTCATTGCCTAAATTCACCAAACTCAGACAAGAGTAATGTTTGAATGGAGTGTTCTAGATCTTCGTCTGTAGAGTACAGTTCACGTAACCTGTCCCATATTTCTTTTGCCGTCGTGCATGAACTTACCAGCCTGAAAGTGTCGGACTGAAGGGAGAATCTGATCAATCTTAACGCCTTGATATTGCACTGAAATTTATCCTTTTCATCTTGCGCAATATCTTTAACATCTTTCAGAAGATCATTATACTCATTTTGAGTTTTAATAATCCTTGAAGTTGCAGAATGAGAAAACGGTCCATTAATGATGGCTTCCCAGATGAGGTATCCATTATCCTCAGATCCTATAACATAATCTTCAAAGTGATGCGCCCAGACTTCATAATCATGGGTGTACAGAATGGGAAGTTTCATGGTAGATCTAATGTTGTTCGAAATATTGATGGGATTCGATTGCGACTCGTCCATAATGATCGAATAACCTGTTTAAAGATCAGACTTGTAATAAATCAGATTAGGGCAAAACAATAAATATCAAGATACGTCGATAATGAGATGACGGCTCAATAAATATCAGTAATTGCGGAAAACCCTAATTGAAACCTTTTTCACAGAAAACAAGTGTATCGATTACACAGCCTCCTGCTCTGATACCAATTGATAAGATTAAAACTTAATCTTGAAGATCGATTAGATCTCAAACAGGTAAAATAAAGATTAAACAGCAAGAACACGAAAACAATAAATAACTCAAGAATGAATCAAACGTGTCGAATGATTATAAAACAACCCTCAGAAGAGCTCGATCAAGAACATCAACTGTAGAGGGTTAAAAGGTTTACCGGAACGATAAAGAAAATCAAAGCTATCGTAATTCTCTATCTTGTATTCTAGATTGTTAACCTAATATGCATGCAAGCACATTATTATATAGTAAACCTAACAGGCTCACGGTTGGACAGGCCCAAACCGGAGTACAAAATAATTGAACAATTTACCGAGCCCAATGACGCAATATTAAACAAATCTGCATCCCAACAGAGCTTTTATGGAAAATTGATGTTTATATGTTTCTAGCAATAATGGAAATGTGAATTTGATTCTTTCATTTGTGGCAGTGTCTAAATTTTTCAAATAAGGAAAGATTCTCATCACCCAAGGTTTCAATTGGACTGAAACTTGGAATTGTTCAAGTTGAATAATATGGTGAATGAGAACTTTCAGCTTTGGAAAATTAATAATAATTCCTTGTTCACGTTTTTATGTCAGTCAAGCGAAGGACTAAGGGATCGAGTACACATTCTTGTGCACTGGTCAAGTCCACCTCAAAGATTGATAAGACTATTCGTCATGATTTACTAAAGCTTAGTAAATATGGTTATACTTATATGTTTAAGTATAATTCCTAAACATTCGAAAAGTTTCAATGTTTTGTAGGATGAATGAGAAGATTCAAATTAAGCGGAAGGATAAAAGTTTCTCAAATCTGAAAAGATGGGAGAGTACTTTAGTATCATGTTTTGTGATCATCTCAATGATTAAGCAACCATATCACAATTCGTCCTCTAAGGACGTCTTAGTGCGTTCTTATCGCTAAGAATCAGAATCATGAATTGTTGAAGTGGTTAAATCAAGAAGATGAGTCATACTTTGTACCAAAACAAGTCTTAGAGTCATACTCCAAGAGTGTAACTTGTGTGACATATCTTAAAGAAAGGTTTATAACACTTATCAAATGTAAGAATAAAAGTGTCCTACTCTTGTACATTTGAAATTGGTAAGTTGTGATGTTTTGGATAAAACAAAGACCAACTAAGGCCAATTTTGAGAAGTGTTTGTCTTGATAAAGAATCTGCACTATCGCTTGAATATTTGGCAAGTGAGTGTTATTTGTCAAGAGGATAGTGGGACTCTTAAAGATCTTGGAAAACCTTCCAGATCTAATCAAGAAGAAAAACCTATAGTTTATCACTAGCACACGACTTGAGGTTTATAAACGATCGTATTGACATATTTCTACTTCTATGCCCATTCCAGTTAAAGTTGGCTTTGCATATAAGTTCTGAGAGTTCTCAATTGGTTGCATAACAACATGGAAGCAATGGCAGGTCCTTGAGCTGCCAAGTGGCAAGAAGTTAAGACTGCACAAGTTCAATCCATAAGAGTTTGGATTTGTCACTAACCTTGTCTTGTGTTTATGGTTTTGTCAAATTCACATGGACAGGAACACATACACCAGAAAATCTAAGTGTCAAAAGGTTTCTCTCCGATTCATGAAAATGATGGTGAGGAAACACTTTCACAAAGCAGATTATAAGTAGATACCAATTCTAATATTTGCATTCTCAAAGTAGTTAGTGGAGCGTGTGTGGTTAACCGGCACACTAACATGGACTTGTGAGAAATGGCAAGGTCTAAACAATTGAGACTATGATTATGGCATCCCTTTTCATAGTTCTGAAATTGTTTAGACACACATGTGTGCTATCTAAGGGAAAGGTGTATGGTTTTGATAAAGTTTTATCAAAGAATCTTGTATCAGAAATACAAACTTTGGTAAGAAGTTCAATAAGGTATTGATTTCTAGAAGTCCAGCTGATTTCTAAGTACATGTCAAAGCTAGAGGGAGCATAAGCTTCATGCTAATAACCATCATGCAAGTGGGAGTATGATAATTATAATAAGTGTTGTAAGTTAGCAATGTTAATTATAGAAAACAAAAGGTTTCAATTGGGCAAAAGATGTTATGCTATAATTAAGGGAGAGGAAATTAGACTTCACTTCAATTCAAAAAGCTTAGATTGAGGTTTTAATAATATTTAGTCAAGGATATATATATATATATATATATATATATATATATATATATATATATATATATATATATATATATATATATGAATTTCTTGTTAGAGTGGCTCAACATAAGGAAATTCTATATATGGGTCCATTATTTGCGTTCTAATATTCGATTATGATTACAGCATCCCTATTCATAATCTGAATTATGAGAACTTCGCAAATAGAAATAGAAATATTATAGCAAAAGACTAGTCTAGTATCATGTCTTTATGAATTGTGTCCCATATGCTTCAGATATAGGATCGATTATATGTGCTATAATATTCGTCTGTTCTAAATTTTTCCAAATGCCCAAAGCATTAAGAGGGAAAAAGTACTGGAACTAGATATGACTATTTTGATTAAGCAATTGTTGAGGACAATCTAAGGTTTCCCAAAGATTGGTTGCTTAGGGACAGTTGGAAGTCTAGTGTGAATTTTGTAAGGACGATATTGACATATTCTGAAAATAGGCAACTCTTGTTTATGAGTAATAGTCAAAAGGGGAATATGGAAATGTTCCCATAGGTGGAAGTTATTCATTAAATCTGTGTAACGTTAGGAAACTTAATGAAAGAAGAATGTTCAAAGGCAATGAACTTTGGATATGAGACTTCGGTTCCATGGAGTTGATATCCATTGGAATACGCTGTAATGTCTGTTGACGAGCCTTTTTGACTTTGTGCACAATCATTACAAGAGGACCAATGAATATTAGCTTAGAATCTAACAGATTTAGGTAAACAGCAGGAATTTGGAATTCTTGCATTTGCGGTAAGGATTTGGGATTGTGAAACCAGTATCACTGGAATTATGGTTAATCGATCTATTTCACAAAGTAAAGATCATAGACAAACTTAATGTATGGCATAACTAATGTTTGGAAAATCATAGTGTGCATACTTGGTGTATGGAATGACTAGTGTTTAGAAAAACATAGTGTATATGCTTGGAGCATGGGATAACTATTGTTTTTAATTCAAGAATAAAGTTGATAGTTTGAAACAGTATGCAATGAATGATGGGTGATCAATATGGTTATAAATAAAAGATGTTCATTTTATATTCATAAGTTCTAGGAACATATTGGATTCGATTATTCTTGTGTTTCACTTTGCATGTTTAGACTTCCAGAATAACTAAGTCGCTCTTCCTAAATGACTAAGTTATTCAAACCATCCACAGTCGGTCATATGTTGGAAGTAGATATGAATACAGACTCTCATGAAGCTGGATTGTAGATGTCCAAGGTATGGGACATAACAAGGATTACTACAACATTCAAGAGTGCTCATAAGTTCTAAGTATTGGATTCAACCAATGCTTACTGGTATCACTTCATGGAATTTATCTTGAGTGATCGTGAGACGGTAATATCATATAAGTCTTCAAACCTAAAGATATCACTTGTTGCCAATCAGTTGGTTATACATTGATTGTATTTAAACGCATTGGTAACTCGATGTTATGAAACGTGCCTTTGTGTATGATTCAACAAGTAGTAGAACAAGCATATGAGTCGAAGTTTATCTGTTCCTTCTTGGATTAGAAGCGATATCTAGGCCCCTTGATGATTTAGTGTAGACCCATGTACCAGGCCTGGTCAGAACTAAGTTGATGTGTTTAAATAAGTTTTATGTCAAACAAATCAGAAATTGAATAATAAACAGTTGGACAATAAGTAACACATTGTTCCATGTATTTGTCCGGCTAATATCTAGAAGAGAGGATTATATGATCACTTATCTTAAATGGAGTATCATCATCATCTCAGTTGCGCGAGACCTTGAAAGAGCTACAATTACATATCGATTCCCGAAGTTATTCTTCAAGATATAGTTATTTGACTTATCCATGTGGGAGACTGTTGGATTAGGTGTTTAAGTTCATAACTATTCTGGAATGTACTTGACCGGATTAGCAAGGTCCATTTGGGTTGCATGGCATCATGCAATTGGATAGTCCAAAATGAGAGAAATAACACTTAAGGTTTATTAATGTCTTATAAGTTCCAATATATTAATAAGATTATTTAATTAGTATTGATCAAGCATTAATTTGGAATTAATTAAGTGATCAAAAGAAGACTAATTAAATATGTGTGTTGATTGAATAAATCGCCCATACTTGTATAGTGGGCTAATGGTCCATGGATTATCAAGTTCGGCTAAAACCCATAGGATGCTCCATGGGTGCTCTGTGGTGTGTTTGAACCCATGGATCATGGAAATGAAAAGCCATGTCAAGTTAGGGTTTCTATGCTGTAACCCAACTTGTGACACACTATAAAAGGAATATGTGAGCACCCAAAATCGGACTAGTGTGTGAACAAGAGGGAATATCCGATTTTAGAATGTTTTATTTCTCTCAAGGTTATTCCAAGTGTATTTGGTGTTGTTTGAGACATTTAAGGCATCACACTTGAGGTGCTAGGCTCACAAGGTTCTCAAGGAATCCAAACTATAAAAGGTATGTTCTTCATCTAGCATTTATGTTTAAAAGTTCCGCATGGTATTCATGATAGTTTAAGAACCTTGGAAAATCAATTTTGCATGTATCATAGTAAAACATAGATTCTAGGTTTCTAGGGTTGCATATACACCTTAGGAGTGTTAGAATGCTCAAAGCCCAACACCCACATCCTTAGAACTAAAACTGTCAAAAACTGAGATTGCAAATGCCAACGTTCCATTACTACCCGATCTCAATGAACGTTAGAAAATCCATATGAACGCTCTCTAAAATCTCGGCAAGTCCGATAAACCGAAACACTTCCCATGATATAGCACCAAATCCTTGAGTCCTTTATGCTTGTGACAAAGACTATAATCCTTGACTGGAACGAGTGAAGCACCACTCCCATTTCCCACTCTGTAAAGGATATATGCATTCTTACCATCTTTTACCCTTGCGATTATGAAATTCCGTTGGCACTTCCAATGTCCAAACAAACTCATGCGACCATCATCATCATCTTCTTGCTACCACTCCTTCCCTAGCAATGGTAGTGATTGGACACAATGGTTCTTCCATGAATGAACGCCATTCCTACTTGAGTAAATTCTAACAAGTCTGATCTCTGATACCCCAGAAATGCTTTCATCAACAAACCCAAACAACTGTCAGACGGACTAAATCCAACTCACAAGATGTTCCCCACTCATAACTCTTTGCATGCAAAAATCGCATATAACAATTCTCGATGATATAACCCAGGCAATAACAGAGAACTAAACCAAAGATAATGCTTACACATACCGAGACAAGATTCCAAAGAAAATATAAATACTGATAATAAGGCATGAAAGAAATACAAAAGATAAAATAACTGCAACAACATCCAATGAAACTCTGGCCTCCTCTGACTGACACTACAATGCTCGGCTACTCGCTGCTGGGACGCCTACCCTACCCTCACGACTGTTAGTGATCCTCAATGTAACTAGAGTAGGTGCACTCACGACTCCACCTCTCAACATTCGACACAAAGTCTTCTTGTGGCCCACCTGGTTGCAAGGAAAACACATCAGAACCGACCTACATGGGCAATCCCTACTAAAATCACCTATTTGACCACAACTAAAACATCCTCAACCTGTCTCCCGAAATCCTCCCTCATCGGTCCTCCCACACTTGGCACAACGTCCCGGCCCTTATGGCCTCCCAAACATGAATCCTGAGTCTTGGGCCTCTTCTCCTAGCCCACTGCGATCTGAGTCTAATCTAACTTACTCTTCCCGAGGTGCTCCAACTTGATCTCCTGCTCTTAGGCTCTAGCAATCATATCATTCGGGGTTTCACACCCTAAAAACACATGAACTATCTGATGTCATCCCTCAGCATCTCAAGACACCTTACATTCTTCATCTCCCCCTCCGCTGCGTACTGTGGAACCACTAAGGCCCTTTCCCAGAACTTGGTAGTGGTCTTTGCCATAGTCTCTATCGTCCAGTGAAGGTCCTGGAACTCTCTTGCTAACTGTTTCGCCTCAATAGCTGGTGT
Organism: Lactuca sativa; assembly: GCF_002870075.4. Classification (NCBI taxonomy): domain Eukaryota; kingdom Viridiplantae; phylum Streptophyta; class Magnoliopsida; order Asterales; family Asteraceae; genus Lactuca; species Lactuca sativa. Next base: position 350,419,291 of record NC_056626.2, read on the forward strand.
AAAATTGACCCTAAACCGGGTCACAAGCTCATACCAAGTCATCGTCTCCAGGGCTTCGCCTCCCAAAGCGAAGTCTACCTCCTCCCACTAATTTCGAGCTCTGTATTTCAGAAGACAAGAAGCAAATTTGAATTTCTACCCCTCGGGATAGAAACTCGTCCGGAAAGTTTTCACCATATCCGCTAACCACATCCTACTGGCAATGGGGTACTTCTCTGCAAATAACTTTGGCGCTCCACAAGCACGAAACTCATGGAAGGAAAGAGTGCAAGCTTTATCAATAACCATAATCTAGGTACGGAACACGCCCATAGGCTTATCAAAAATATCCGTAATCCCATCCTTGATCGTACTGAAGATCACCGGAGTCCGCTCCAAAATATTGTGGGTAATCTCTGAGGAGATGTACTCTCACATCCGCTCATTAATCGCCTCCGTACCTGCACCTAAACCTGAACCAGAACTAGAACCTCCTCCATGTGTGCTCATCACCATTCTGAAAAACAATTATACAAATGATTAGAATATAACTATGAATCCTCATCCCACAGGTTTCCTAAATTCTCCAAAACTCTCCAAGATTCGAGTATAAATCTTGTGCTTTTAGTAGTAAGGGCCCAATACTATCTTTCTACACCTATCCATTCTTTCCTCAATAAACATCCTAGATCCTCTAGGTCACCTTCTCAAACTGGTACACGTAGTACTTGCTAAAAAACACAACTAAACCTACTCAAGCACTTCCTAGGATTTCCTAGGTTTTGTTAGGTTTTGAGCATTCTAACACTCCTAAGTGTACATACAACCCTAAATACCTTTGATTTATGTTTTCTCTATTATACATGCAAATATGAACTTTCCAAGGTATTCATCCTAACAAGCATAATAACATTGATTCATATGAATATCTCAAGTTAGAATTACATACCTCTTTGATGTAGAATGTCTTCATGAAGCTTGAGTGCCTAGTGCCCCAAGTGTGACACCTCAAATGGTTCACACAACACCAAATACACTTGGAATAGCTTGAGAGAATATACACACTTCATGAAAACCGGCTAGCCCTTTCACGCATACTCTAGCGCCGATTTTGTCAATAATAAGATGCTTATATAGTTAGTGACAATGAGGGTAAACCCTAATTGTCATGGCTTTCCATTTCCTTGGATCCATGGGTTCAAATATACCATGGAGCATCCATGGAGCATCTAATGGGTTTTAGCCCAACTTGACAATCCATGGAGCATTAGCCCAATACACATGTATAGATGATTTACACAATCAACCCATATATTTAATTAGTCTTCTTTTGATCACTTAATTAATTCTAGATTAATTCTTGATCAATACGAATTAAATAATCTAATTAACATATTAGAACTTATAATATATTAACAAACCTTAAGTGTTATTTCTCTCATTTTATTCTATCCACGTGCATGATACCATGCAACCCAAATGGACCATGCCGGGTCGGGTCAAGTCTTACCAATTAAAGTTATGGACTTACACATTAATTCAACAGTCTCCCACTTAGATAAGTCTAAAACTATTATTGCGTATGACTTCAAGAACTGACTGGAAATCGTAGCTCTCAAAACCTTTCGTCGAACTCTGACCTTGCCGATGATCTCTGACCTTTGTCAATGACTTGTCCATTAGATAAGGGATCATATATTCCTCCATTCTAGATATCATATAGACTGAAACATGGATTATAAATCATTCTCTCTGTCCATTTGTTGTTTCCCGATTTCTGATTCATGACGACTGACAGATTGAACAAATCAAATTAGTCCTGGCTTTGCCAAGAACTCACATGTGTCACCATTAAATCATCGAGGGGCCCACAAATATCGCTTTTATCCCGAAGGTAAAAGGAATGGATAAACTTCGACTCATATGGCTTGTTCTACGACTTGTTGAATCATACACAAAGGCACGTTTTATAACATCGAGTTACGAATGCGATTTTGTGCGATCAGTGTATAATCAACTCATAGTAACAACTCATATCTCTAGGTTAGAAGAATATAAGATATTATCGTCTCACGATCACTCGTGATAAAATCAATGAAGTGATTCAAATGAGCGCGGGTTGAATCCAATACTCCGAACTTATGAGCACTCATGAGTGTTGTAGCATCACCTTGTCCAACATCTTATACCTCTACAAGCCCAACCCATGACAGTCTTGATTCATATCTACTTCCAACATATGAGTGACTGTGGATGGTTTGAATAACTTAGTCATTCAGGATGAACGTCCTAGTTATTCTGTAAGTCAAAACATGCAAAATGAAACACAAGAATAATTGAATCCAATATGGTCTCAAAACTTATGAATATGAATAAAACACCTTTTATTTATCACCATCTGATTACACATTATTCATTTCATACTGTTTCAGTTGTAAACTTTATTCTTGAATTAAAACAATAGTTGTCCCATGCTCCAAGCATCTACACTATGTTTTCTAAACACTAGTCATGCCATACACCAAGTATGCACACGATGTTTGTCTATGATCTTTACATTGTGAAATAAACCAATTGAACCATGATTCTAATTTCACACTCCTAAATCCTTATTGTAAATGTAGGAATTCCAAATCCTTATCATTTATTGAAATTTGTTAGATTCTAAACTTATATGCATTGATCCTCTTGTAATGATTATGCACAAAGTCACAAAGACTTGACAACAAATATTACAGAGCATTCCAAAAGAGATCAACTCCTTGGAAACGTCCTTCTTGCATTATGTTTCCTAATCTTGCACAGATTTATTGAACAACTTCCACTTTCCCATATTCCCATTTTGACTATCACTTATGAACAAGAGCTGCCTCTTTTCAGAATATGTCAATATGGTCCTTCCAAAAATTAACACCATACTTCCAATTTTCCTTGAGCAACCAATATTCGGTAACCCTTAGACTGTCCTCGACAATTGCTTAATCATTTTAGTCATATCCAATTCTAGACCTTTTCCCTTCTTAACGCCCCAGGCATTTGGAAAATTTTAGAAAGGATAAATATAGCACATGTAATCGATCCTATATCTGAAGCATATGGGACACGATTCATGATGTCTCACATAAGGACTAAACCAGTCTTTTGCTATAATATCTCCATTTCAATTTGCCAAGTTCTCATAATTCAGATTATGAAAAGGGATGTGGTAATCATAATTGAATTTTAGAACGCGAATAATGGACCCATATATAGAATTTCCTTATGTTGAGCCATTCCAACATGAAATATATATATATATATATATATATATATCCTTGACTAAATATGATTAAAACCTCAATCTATGCTTTTAGAACTGAAGTGAAGTATATTTTCCTCTCCCTTGATTATAGCAAAACAACTTTTCAACCCCTGCAACTTCACGAATTGAAACTTTTGTTTTCTATAATTAACATTGCTAACTTGCAATACTTATCATAATTATCATGCTCCTACTAACATGATGATTATTAGCATAACACCTATGCTCCCACTAGCTTTGACATGTACTCAGAAATCAGCTGGAGTTTTAGAAAAACAATACTTTATTGACATTCTTACCAAAGTTCAGATTTCTGATACTAGATTGCTTTGATAAAACTTTATCAATATCATACACCTTATCTTCGATAGCTGTTAGGTGTGTCTAAAAAATTTAAGAACTATGAAAAGGGATGCCGTAATCATAGTCTTGATTGTTTAGACCTTTGCCACTTCTTACAAGTCCATGTTAGTGTGTCGGTTAACCACACATGCTCGACTAACGACTTTGAGAATGCAAATATCACAATTGCTATCTAGCTAAAATCTACTTAGTGAAAGTGTTTCCTCACCATCATTTTCACGAATCGGAGAGAAACCTTATGACACTTAGATTTAATGGTGTATGTGTTGTTATCCATGTGAATTGTGAAAACCATACTCACAAGACAAGGATAATGACAAATCCAAACTCATATGGACTGAACTTAATCTTAATTTCTTGCTACCTAGCAACTCAAGGGCCTGCCATTGCATCCAAGTTGTTATGCAACCAATTAAGAACTCTAAGAACTCATATGCAAAGCCAACTTTAACTAGAATGGGCACAGAAATAGAAATATGTCAACATGATAGGTTATAAACCTCATGTCGTGTGCTAGTGTTAAAGTACAAGTTTTTATTCTTGATTAGATCTTGAAATTATTTTCAGGATCTTTAAGACTCCCACTGTCCTCTTGACATATAAGACTTTCTTGTCAGATATTCAAGAGATAGTGTGGATTCTAATCAAGACAAACACTTCACACAATTGGCCTTAGTTGGTCTTTGTTTTATCCAAAACATCACAACTTACCAATTTCAAATGTAAAAGAGTAGAAAACTTTTACTCTTACATTTGACAAGTGTTTTAAACCTTATTTAATACATGTCACTCAAGTTACAATCTTAGAGTATAATTTTAAGAATTGTTTTTGGAACAAAGTATGAATCATCTTCTTAATTTAACCACTTCAACAATTCATAGCTCCTCTTCTTAGCTATCAGAACGCACTTAGAGGATGAATTGTGATAAGGTCTCTTAATCATTAAGATGATCATATAACATGATACTAAAGTACTCTCCCATCTTTTTAGATTAGAGAAACTTTAATCCTTTTGCCTAATTTGATTCTTCTCATTCGTTTTGCCATACACTGAAATCTTTTCAATGCTTCAGCATTATACTTAGGCCTATAAGTATAACCATATTTACTAGACTTAGTAAATCATGACGAATAGTCATAACCATCTTTTGTGGTGGACTTTGGCCAGTGCACAAGAATGTGTACTCGATCCCTTAGTCCTTCACTTGACTCACATATCATGTAAACAAGGAACTACTCTTAATTTTCCAAAAATGATAAATTCTCATTCATCATGTTATACAACTTGCATGATTCCTAGTTTCGGTCCAATTGAAACTTAGGTGATGAGGATCTTTCCTTATTTGGTAAATTTAGTCATTATCACAAATGAAAGAATCAATTTCATATTTCCACTCTTGCTATTAATGGAATCGTATAAGCAACAATTTTTTTTCTCAAATGCCATTATAAGGATATTTTAAATTAAATAAAATCAAAATTTTTCCTTTTATTTTGAAAACATTGCAGAAAAACTATCCTTACAATGCAAAAGTGCATGAAAACTTTGTTGTTATCTATTCCTAAGCAATATATCATAACTCCTAAGAAGTAGCTCAAGAATCCGATCTTCAAACTATGCGATAGAAATCCATCTACGCGATCAGATTCAACATATTCTTTCTTTACATTTTCTCACTTTTCTTTGATTCTTAAAAACATCAACATGTGACCCAGTCACATCATGTATCAAGAATCTCAAAATAGAAATTTAGCAGAGTTAGGTAGTGGACTTTACCTAAAGTAGGGTCAAACTTATTGAATTTAACATCCATAGGTAAAATTGGCAGCTTCGCAACTAATGTCCCTTCCTTTGGAAATATAAACATATGGACCCTTTGGTAATGCTACGCGGGACTATCACAGACTTAGCTTTTCTGTTTACCATTTGGCCAACCGAGTTGACTATGGCCGATCCTTTCCATTGGGAAGAGAATGCTTTTTATGGATTTCCAGAGTCATCATTGTCGATGTCCATAAAGTTTTAGGAAGTTGATCTTAGCAAATAGATAACATCATTAAGGGTCTTATCATTTCCTGTTTCATAGTAGTCCTAAAGGAACTCACTATGTGACTTAGAAAGTGATTGAACATTCAACTTTCTTAAGACTTCGACACCTAACTCTCCGGGCTTCTTAATATGTGCCTTCATCTCCAACATGCGATCACACATAGACCTTTCTTGCCAATAGGGCTTGAGTGACCTTGAACTTGTGGGTTAGGGAGAATAATTGGAGGAGGCGGAGGAAGGGAAGTTCCAAAAGATTTGGGAAGATCATAGATGTCTGAACTAGACATCTTTTGGGACATATTCAAGATACTTGATTTAAATCCTTAATATAACACCCAATATGAAATATTAAGGCTAGGACCCTATAAACTATTTTATAACTTGGAAGAGGGATGTCGTAATCCAAGTTATAAAATATTTGAAGGTAGGTGAATGACAATTCAACAATTTCCACCAAGATAAATGAAATGTATTATGAGGTTTTAATTGATTTTGAAACTCCTAGATACTTTTGAGATTCATTGAACTTTTCAATGACATGTTTCAATCTCGAGTGTGCCCTTCAGGTTTTGTGACTGGGATGTCGAGGATCACAAAACAATGTGTGAATAACCATGCAAATATATTTAGTACCCTTAATATTTACCCCTCAATAGATGTGCAGGTTAACCGCACGCACTCCACCGATACTGTGAAAAACATTAAGTTACCCTTTGCCTACCTTGTTAAATCAAGCTAGTGTGCCGGTTAACCACACACGCTCCACTAACGACTTAAGCAAAGTGCAAAGTGTAATTTCATGGTTTAGCACCAAACTCACATTTTCCTAAGTAACTAAGATTAGGAATTAACAAAAGTTTAGTTACTTATTATTTTTCATTAATACTTTTAATGAAGGGAGAATTATAGTCCTTGTCCGACCTGTTTGGCTAACAACCCTCCACCAGTCAAGGAAGCGGTGGGTGAGAGTGGACACCCATTAAACTGCCATTTTATAGGCAGTAAACTTATATCCCCCTTATAGACCGGCTTCATGAATAAGGCCTACTAATGATAAGACTGACTTGCTCTTATACGTATATATATATATATATATATATATATATATACATATATGTATATGTATATGTATATATATATATATATATATATATATTATTAACTTATCATATTATAAAGTATAAAGGTTGATTTTTAACTTTTAAAATTATTAGGGATTAACTTGGAATTAAAGTATTCATAAGTGAAAAATTTTCAAATTCCAAAACTTGAGGGCAAGTTTTGAAAGTATTCAAAACTATTTAATTCCATAACTTATGTGTTTAAAGTAGTTTTAATCCAAAAACTCTTCAAGTTCCATAACTTGAGGACAAGTTATGGAAGACTTTAAACCATTAAAGAATGTAACTCTTCTTCTTTGTAACTTATGGAACTAATTAAGGTTACACATTTTAATGATTTAATGAACTAACTCTTGAACCTCCATAACTTGAGGACAAGTTGTGGAGTCATAAAATCATTTAATGACGACAAGACTCTTCATTTAGTAACCATTACCAACTTTTAAGAATTTTAAGAAACTTTAATGTGACTTTTCATGTAACTTGATGACAAGTTACACAAACACATTTTAGAATCAATTATTAGATTAAAATGGATCAAAGACACATAATCAACCAACCTTTTCAATTAATCTAAGCAACTCATATGAACGAGATAATTGGAATCAAACTTTTTCATGTAATTAGCATAGACCTTAAACTAATAGAAAACATGAATCTATTGACAATTATCTTTGAAATTGGATTAGCATGAGCATTACCATATCAAGAACAGGTTTACAAGTCTAAAAACAACTTAGGGTAATGTTCCTAGTCCAAATCCAACGGAAAAAACTCGAAAATATGCTATCTGGGACTCCTACTCGTCGAGTTTATGAACCTACTCGACGAGTAAGATGGTTTTCTTCGTGGACCCGGCGAGTTCATCAGTGGACTCGGCGAGTCCAATGCCCAGAAAGCCCAAAAATTGATTTTTTCAGCTTTTTTCAGCACTTTGCATCAAGTATAATTGAAAACAAGCCTTGGCTTTGATACCATTGTTGGGTTTTGAGCATTCTAACACTCCGAAGTGTACATGCAACCCTAAATACCTTATATCTATGTTTTCTCTATTATACATGCAAATATGAACTTTCCAAGGTATTCATCCTAACTAGCATAATAACATTGATTCATATGAATATCTCAAGTTAGAATTACATACCTCTTTGATGTAGAATGTCTTCATGAAGCATGAGTGCCTAGTGCCCAAAGTCTGACACCTCAAATGGTTCACACAACACCAAATAAACTTGGAATAACTTGAGAGAATATACACAAAACCAAATACACTTGGAATACTAATTAAATAATCTTATTAATATATTAGAAATTATAATATATTAACAGACCTTAAGTGTTATTTCTCTCATTTTAGTGTATCCAAATGCATGAATCCATGCAACCCAAATGGACCATGCCAGGTTAGGTCAAGTCTTACCAATTACAGTTATGGACTTAGACATTAATCCAACTGGTTTCCGACATCACCCTTCCATCAGCAGCTGAAGAACTCCCCAAAAAGTCATATAACCACCTCAAGAATACCATCACATGAAACAAATCTTAGAGAATCCTTCGAGTAAAAGACTCATCCTACAATGGATAGACTAAGATAGGAGGTGCGCAATAGGGTCAAATCCATCACTCTTCAATCTTTGCCACATGTGACTTAACATATTCACTTAATAGTTCACTCACATCACTTAAGATTTCCAAAAAGCACAAAGCAAGCGGTATTTGTGTAGTAACACTCCAATCCATAAATCAAACAAGAGACATCCATCGCTCACTTACTACAACTCATGCTAGGAACTTCCATTCTCACTGTCGGTTGCCTCATCCATGCAAACTATACACAATACAAGATCACATAGACTGTCGAATAAAAGAATCTACCTTTAAGACCATAACTAGACAAGGAATAGGAAATAACGTCAAATTAGTCGTTTTAGGGGTATATGATCCTAACCATATACAATTTTTAAAGCATACAACTAGCAATTACTGATACCATTACATATTCTCAATCTAGCACCTAATGCTTCCTAGGCTACAACGCATCACATATTATGCTAATTTATCAACCAATTCCTGAAAGTGTCCCTAGCCTTATCCTAGCATGAAAGCATTCATATCATATAACATACTAACATGTATGGGTATTCTGGGAATCACTTACTTGATCTTTGCCGATTCCACAACTCACACCCCCTTTCTCTTTACAAAATCCTTTAAGAAATTCGTTTTCTTTTTAAAGGATTATCAAATCCTCAGTTTGAGTTCCGTTACGCCCGAGAGTGTACCCAAATCCCTCAAACCAAGGCTCTGATACCAACTTGTAACGTTCTAAAAATTATGAGGAAAAAATATCATTTTTAAATCAACCAAAAAACCAATTATCTTTTATTAAAACATTCAAATGTATTTCATAATAAAACAGTCATCAAAGTACAATCCCAAAATCTTCATATTGTTGAAACGTGGGTGGATACGTTGCGATAAAGCTGGGCCCTTCCCTTTCGATCCAGAAATACTTGAAACCATAACCATAAAACCATAAGCACAAAGCCTAGTGAGTTCCCCAAAATACCAGATACCATACATACCATTAGGCATAGCCCACACATTTGGCCTAACCCGTATATTGGGCCCAACCAACCATACTGGGCCTAGCCCATCCAAACCAATGGGCCTAGCCCGATCATACAAATACAAAAGTCACAGAGATAGTTAGCACCATACATAACATATAATGGGCCTAGCCCTTCCTGATCCATGGACCTAGCCCAATGTAAAAATAGGCTAGCCCAGCATATAAATGGGCCTAGCCCAACCTACCATGCAAAAGTCACAAACACAAATAGCATAACATATCCTATTGGGATGACATTAGTGCCTTCGACCCACGAGTACAGTGAAGAGACTCACCTCAACCTGCTGATAACAAAATAGCCGCTCTGGTCGCTGAACCAGATAACCTCGCACCAACTAACAATAAATACAACCTTAAATAATAATTAACCTAATAACCCAAAATCCAAGGCCTACTTCATAATCCAACTTCCTAGAGGGTAAAAAACCATTTTACCCTTCCACTAACTAGTCCAAGAACTTATGGCCCAATCCCCAAAGGCCTAATCCGAACTTCTTCGTAGTACGCTCCGCATACTAGAAGTGTACGCCCTATGTACTCACCCCCGAAGCACAAGGTACAAGCTGTCTATGCATGAAACCAACATTATGCTAATCGTACTCCTACGTATGCCCAACATACTCATCAAAGGCCCAATAATCTAAAATAAGCTCTTAATCGTTAAGACAAAAGCATCCAAACACTTATCTGACCCTTAATGATGTCTTAACACGTAAAGTTGGCAACTTTACTCATTTTCATGACTTAAGGGTACCAAATCCTGGTTTTTATCCATATTAAGAACACCAACTGATGCATGCATCAACAACTTAAACAAGAACTGATTGCCCAAACCCCAAAAGGCCTAAGGCCCAAAAGACCCAATTTGAACCTCTCAGTAATACACCCCGCGTACCAGAAGTGTACGCTATGCTTACTCACCCCTGAAGCAAAAGGTAGAAGTTGTCTATGCACAAAACCAACATTACGTTGAGCATACTCCTACGTACTCCCATCATACTCATCAAAGGCCTAATAATCCGAAATAGGCTCTTAATGGTTAACAGAAAAGCATCAAAACACTTATCTGACCCTAAATGATGTTTTAACACGTAAAGTTGGCAACTTTACTCGTTTGCATGACTTAATGGGACCAAATCCTTGTTTTTATCCATATTAAGAACACCAAATCATGCATACATCAACAAGAACCCTCAAGATGACATTTTTATGACTTAACAACTCAACAAGGACCAAGTATGAGGCTCAAAGGTCCTGGAGTAGCTTCAACTCACAAGATCAACAACCTTGGGACCAAAACATGGTAAAACACCACCCAAAACTACATCTATACACGAGGAAGATAAATTTTGAAGCTTTATACCTCCACAAGATAGATCAAGATGCACAAACCCTGGATCCACAAGCTTCAAGCAATCCCACACTTCTCCATGAAGCTCCTTCTTCTTCATTGAGCACCAAAATGCATGAAATCACACCAAAATATCAAGAACCACATCAATGGAGGCTACAGTTTTGTTTGTAGAGTTTAATGGGGATGGAGGGTGAAGATAAGAGGGTTTGGTGTTGAGTTAAGGCCTTTAAATAAGGTCCAAGACCATAAATTAGGCCTTTAATCTATTGAAGTACGTCCCGCGTACTCCCAGTATGCCTAGTGTACTCCATAAAGTGTATGTGATCCTCCTGCTTAGTATGCCCCACGTACTCCTATGTACACCCATCGTACTAGGCTTAACCCTAATACCACCAAACTTCCGTAGGCCATAACTTCTTCGTTCTAAGTCCATTTTCAATGAGCCTTATATCCCCGAAAAGGTAAAAACAAGCTCTACACTTCTATAAAATCATCCTTAACTTAAAATTTTCCAAACTAAAATCCAAAAATCATAAAAATCCCGAACTACCACTTTACGGTTACACCCTTTGGCTCCAAATCACAAATCGATGTCGCGGATCATCTAACCTACAAATCACAAAAATCCTGGTCTTTGGGTCATGGCCCTGTATTAGGAAACGATTCAGAACAGGGTGTTACATAAGGACTTCAAAATAATTTGAGAGTTAAAAGAAGTCTAGTTTTGCTCTTCCACCAGATTCGCTTAGACTTGTAAGCTCTTTGGAATCTGCTCATGCTATTTGGGATAGATTAAAGGAACTCTACTTAGGAGATGTTGATCAAACTCCTTCCATACAAAAAACACTTTTTCAGAATTTGGATCATTTAAAAAAAAGTTTGATGAAATAATTGATCATGTTGCTAACAGATTGAATCATTGTTGATTAGAATGTTGAAGTGCAAGTTAGATAAATAAAGGATTGAGCAGAAAGTAAGTTTCATGAATGCTTTAAGATCGGAGTTGAAAATTATTGCATCTGCTATAAAGGCACTTGAGCAATTCAGAAATTACATTTTAGATCAGGTGGTTGGTATTTTAAAGTCGCATGAAGCTAAAATCATGGAAGATTTAAAGTTAATTCCTAATGTAGGTCCTTTGGCATTAATTGCGAAAGAAGATAGTGTAAAAGGAAAGAAATCAAATGTGATTGTTAATAGTTCTTACTCAGATGCTACAGATGATGAGTTCGTAAGCAAAGAGAAAGCTCTAACCGTCAGTACCCCAAGGAAGTTTTTCAAGGAAATATTCTCAAAATTCAAAAGCAACAACAATGCAAGAACTGATAGTGGAGGAAATGGATTCAAAGGAGGATATTCTTTTTCCAAGAAAAACAAAATTGATGGATTTAAGAGTGATCAATGCGACGATGAGAAAAAGGAAAAAGAAATTGATAGGAGATTTTGGTTTTATTTTCAACTATTGTAAGAGGAAAAATCACTTTGCCAAAGAGTGCATGTTGCGAAAGCAGAATGAAAAGAAAGAGAAAGATAAGGATGGGGAATATTATGTCTAGAAGATTGAAGATCTTCACAAAATGAAACTCGATGAGAAGGTGCTGATTGTTGGTGAAAATGATAGTGACAATGGGAACATCAAAGTCTGGTCTACTAATTCGGAGGATGAGGAGGTTCATAAGCTAACTCATGGTGCTTACTTCCTTGAAAATAAATCTAAAGAAGAAAAAGGAGGAAGATGTTTCATCGTTCAAAGAACAAATTCTGGAAGTCAAGAATACTATTTTGATGGAGGAATTTTGAATGTTTTCCTGTCCATAAAATTAATTGGGTAGTGTGTTGCAGCTAGTGAGAAGGTGATCTATAAGGTACATTCTATTCTCAAATATTTAGATATTCCAACTTCACCTTATGATTATGAACTAACTTAATTAAGAGATACAATTTCTGAATTTAGTGAAAGTCTAAAATGGAATAACATAAGAGTTTCTACTCTTGATTATGATCTTAGTAGGAGTATTGTTAACTGTGAGGAAAGGATGATTAAGATTGGGGAAAGTCATGTCGACCTTCCTATTGTTAGAGATGATGTAATAATTTTTTAAAATAATAATAGATTGGTTATGAAACAGAGGAACATTTTCTGTAAGATAGCTAAGCGTTTGTATAATAATATTACTCAACTATATCTTAATTGCGAAATATCAAAAGAAATGCATAAGAAAATGTTGCCTTTCATAGAATTCCAGGAAGAATAAATAGATGTTGAATGTTATAAATGTGAATCTATGATTTCTTCTGATGAATCTTTGAGTGAATCTTACGTGGTTGGATTAGAAAAGGCTGAAGAATTTTTAAAATCAAAATAAATCAAATTATGGTGAAAGATGTGTTAACAGAGGATGATAAAAAGAAAATAAAAAATAATTCAATTGAAAAATATAACTGTTTGTGTAATAAATTGAATTTAGAAGAAAATCATATTTATGTCATGATTCTGATTTCGATGAAAGTGAAATAAGTGAAATATCGGTTGAAGATGAGTTTGACTGTTACTCTTTTGTAGAAACCAATGTTGAACTTTAAGTGAACTTAATCTTTGAAATTCAATTAAATTAGAAGAATTTAATATAAATGATGGAATTAAAAATCCAAAAGAAAAGGCTTTTGTTTTGGATAAAGTTCAGAAAACCCCAAATCAAGTGTTTGTTACAAAAGGATTGGACAAAACCGATACCATTGACTTTGTAACACCCCATTTTCGCGTTGCATTAGAATTCAATATAAACCATCCTTTATAAAATTCGAAGTAGAGATATATTACTTTTAAGCCATAGTAATTGCCATAAACATGTAGGAAACATCAATACGATTTCTGTAGATATATAGAACGCCCGAAAACGACTTCATATGAAGAAGTTGTGCTTCTTCAAAGTTTTGCGATTAAACCAACACGGCTATACGCCTCGTAAAATACGAGTCATAGATATATTACTTATTAACCTAAGCAATCTAAAAGAAATATCTATTAGTTGTAAAACCGAGAGCGTACACATTTGGAATGCTAAAAATCTGACTTCGTATGAGGAAGCTATGATTTTTAGAAGTGTCAACACAACAGTGTACGACACAGAAACTGTCACAACTAGCATTTTCAACTAGGAAATTCTATTCCCATGTAAACATCAACTATTGTAAAACATGTACTCTAAGTGAATATCATACTATATGCTAAAATGAAATCATCCATTTGAATCCAAACTCCTGAGCAGAGTTCAAAATCCAATACAATATATCTCATATATTCAAGTATGGGTTGAAAACCCTAAAAATCCCGGTTCAAGTTTATTATGGACTAGGATCCTCTTATTGGGCCTAATGGACAAATAAACTTTCAATTTGACTATTTTGGGCCAAGGAACTCAATTTGAGCGCTAATTGGACCCACATCCATGAAAACTAAGGTATTTTGGGTCATGTGGGCCTAGATTGATTCATCTATCTCTAATGGACCATGTTGGGCCATAAATGGTTTCATAAGCCCTAATGGGTCGTAAACTATATCCTTGGGCTTCATTGGGTCGTGAACCCTCATAAGGGCCCAATAGGCCGAAAAATATCTATTTTGGGCCTCATAAACATGAACTAAGTCAAGAAAGGGCCCAACTTCTCTCATTTTCTTCCTTCTTTCCCCTCTCTCGGCCCAACAACAAAAAAAGCAAATGGGAGGGAAATGGGCTGACAACTCATCTTTTCCTAATTGATATCCATGCAAGGTTTGCATGTATCTAAACAAACGTCAACTCACTCTCCTTAAAATTCAACCTTTTCTCTTCTCTCTTCTCTCTCACTCTATCTCTCGGCCTCTCTCTCACTCTCCAACCTCTCTCACATTTCAAGATCAACACCAATTTCTCTCAACACTCTTCTACTCTTCTTTACACAATAAATTCGTGAGTCTTAGGAGAGTTATCAAAAGGATCGTTTCAAGCTTCACATTATGGTAAGATCTTACAAACCCAAGTTGATATACTTCATTTTTAAACTCAAATCACTCCTCTTACACACATTTTTTCTTGAATCATGTTTCCTAGAACCATCTAAGTTCGAAAACCTTCTCAAGAAGCCTGCTAGGGCCGAGATCTTCTCATTTCCTCACCAAAAATCAAAAACTTCAAAGCAAAGTGAGTTCATACCCCTATTTTCAATTTTAACTTTGTTTTGTGGAGGGGGGGGAGAATACAAGTTTTTTTTTGTGTAGATCTATGTGTGTATGCATGATTTTGTGTGTTTTCTTTGGTTACATATGTGTTTATGTGTTGTAAAATTCATGAACTAAAAGATCTAATAAAAGATGATGATATTGGTATAACATAACACTCTTTTCAACATATCCCACAAGAAAAAGGTTTAAACTACATCAAGAATACTTGAATCTAACAAAAACTTCATGAATGGGGCTAAAAATGACAAAAGTGACAAAATATGGGTTGTTTTTATAACTCTCGACAAGTATGTGGTTCAAAAGAATTTTTTTGCTGAATGGCTAATATCGACATTTGAGACCTTATAGGGACCAAAAATGTAAATATTTTCATAATGGGGCTTATTTGGGCTTCTCATGGTTTAGGACCCAAAAATGGTAATTTTTGGTCTTTTGTGGGCTAAATTGTCATTTTCAAGAAAGTTGTGTCAAAAATATAATTTTTTTATAAAAAGGGTCAAAGTTGTGAAATTATGAACATTTGGACCAAAAGGATGAAATTTTCTATAAATGGGCCAAAAATGTATATTTTCGCAAAAATCAAGCCAAAAATGATGTTTTTGACAAAAATGAGTTAAAAACGTTATTGTTACCAAAAACTAGCCTTAAATACGAGTTTTGTCCAAAATGGGGCCAAAAATGTTATTTTAACTAAAATTGGGCCTTAATTGTAAATTTTTGGCTTAATGGGTCAAGAATGTCAAATTTTACAAAAAGTGGGCTTTTTGTGCTATATTAGTAAATAATCAATCTAATACTAGCAAAATAATAACGAACGCGCTAATTTTGTCATTCTCATGCTAGTGGACCTTAGTGGCCCATTTACATGCTTGATAGGTCCTGAATATTATTTATATGTTTATTGGCTCTCATTGACCCATTAACATGTGCGACGGACCTTGGATACTATTTGCATATTATTTGGGCCTCTAAATACCTTACATGTAAAATGGGCCTTGGTTGTCCTTTTATACATATTTTGTGCCCATATTATATAATCTCATTCCTTTCGGGCCCAAAAATGACTTACGTGTTTAGTGAGCCTCAGTGGTTCCCTTACATGGTTCATTGGACCCTGAATGAGTTTTATATGTTTCTCATCGCGTAAAATTTGATTAAGGATCTAGTGAGACGTGTCGGTTGACACCTATTGTATATACGATCGTAGCCTGTAGTTATAACCAGAGTCTCTTGGAGGGAGAGCGGGAGTTTGTGTATAGATCTACACGGGGATGACACCCTACACCTGAGTTGTTCACTAGAGTTAGACTACATCAGTCTAGGGTGACAAAAAACCTTATTCTATTTTCCGTCGGCATTCAACAACGCCAAGACAGGGGAAATTGTCATTAATTATCATGGTTATAACGACTCACTTAGAGGAATTAATGTTATGAAATTTAAGGGAGACTATTCTCTTTTCTCCTTGGATTACTCAGGAACATACTCGTACTGGTATTCAACCTCGGGAGTTGATATACCAGCATTCTCTTTTACAGGCAACATAAGGTTGTCTGGGGGCATTCTTGTTACACTTTCTTCGTTTACTTTTGGGATTCTATTAAACAAGAACACACATGCATTAATACGAGATCGTACACAAACACACTAAACTATTTTTAAGAAAATACAGGATTTTCTTGTGATTACAAAGTTATACAAATCATTTTCTCAAAACATTCTTATGAACTCACCAACATTTTTATGTTGACCTTTTTAAATTAACTTATATTCTCAGGAAACCGTTAAAGCAGGTTGGGCTAAACAGTTTAATGGATGTTTTGTTATATTTTTTTTCCATCATACTCTAATTATTTTGGCATGTATTATTTCAATACTATACTCGATGTAAACAATGTATGTTGATATATTACATGTGTGATGATGATGATGTTATGTTTCAATTATATATTATGTGATGATACTACAAGGATGAAGTCACGCACTAGCTCCCAGACGTTTCCGCCGTCTGGTTCGGGGGTGTGACATAAATCAAAATAGATATCGGTCGATTGTTAGGAAAAAAATCGAAAAAAGAGTTGAAGATCTCGTCCATATAATTC